>NW_006399996.1:4137881-4158277 GCF_000299155.1 Elephantulus edwardii | reverse complement strand
AGGGCTGGAGGTCTGTTAACAGATGTTAAGCTGCCAAGTCACTAGTTCTTAACACATCAGACTGTCTGAGTTGCTCTCCGCCCCTGTTGAGCTGCTCTCTGCCAGCGTCTTCTAGCTTGTTGTCCATTCTGCTGACATGTCTCATTATTCTGTCAGTCCGTCAGGGCTCTAAAATAATCAGGTTTAAGGAAGGGATCAGGACAGGCTGGTACGGCTGAAGAAATTGAGCTGAAGCTCCTGGTTTCATGCAGTATGTTCATCTTTTTCTTCTGAAATCTAAAGTACATGATCCCTTGGGACTATACAAACATGTAGCGGTTTTCATGTAACTGGCTCAGTGGGCTCTCCTGATAGACAACTGGGCTCCGGGGTGAGCACAGGACAGAGGCCACAGTTATTTTCTTGTGCCCCAAGGAAGGATGTGGTCAATGGGTAGTTCCCTAAGAAAACCTGCTTTGGGATGTCTTTAGATAGTTGATCCTGTGGGAGTGGATCCACTTTGTCCATGTCCTCTTCTGATTCCTGTGAACTGCTCACAATTTGGTTGATTAGTGAAGCGGAGCATTTTTCTCTATGTGGAGACTCGGAGGGTTCTCTGAACCCATGCTCTCTATTTCATGTATGGTCTCCATAGAGCAACAGTCTTCTGGGTTGTTGGAGCTCATTCCTGAAGAACAAAAGAAACATTACTGTCAGAAACTGCAAGAAAGATGGCAGAAATGGAACACATTCCTAAGAGACCACGATATTTCTCAGTCTATGATATTTGTGGATGCTCAATATATGTTTGAGGTTACTTTTTGGCTCATGATACAATATATTATCACATGTAGAATGAAGATTGTTCCCTTCATTGTACCTGTACAGGAGCACCTGTTGTTCTGGAAGAACTGCTATGTTAGAGTCAGACACCCTCTCTCAGTTGGGTCTCCACCACTAGCCCTCCTTCCAAGCACATCTTTGCACTAGATGCTCTCTGAATCACCCTCACCTGGAGGTCACATTCCTTCCTTCCATCCTCATCTGTGTGACTATATTTTCTTTTTCAACATATGACAACAGCTCTCATGATGACCCTCCAGTGCTGTTTAGCAAGGTGCCATTTACTCATCCACTTCCCTAAACCCACACTGGGCATTATGCAGCTGTTACACTCTCGTTTCCTTAAAGTTAGAATGATTTTAAATGCTTGCCGAGGAAGATCAACGACTACAGCCTTCTATATGGATTGGATCTCAACATCAACAAGACAAAAATCCTTACTACTAGAGCATAAACAACCACTATAAACAAAATAATAATAATAAATGGAGGAAAGATTGAGATTGTCAATGATTTCATCTTACTACGGTTCACAATAAACACTCTTAGTTCTAGCAGTCAGGAGATGTAATGCATTGGGAAAGTCTGCCGTCAGGGACCTCTTCAAATTACTGAGTAGCAATAATGTCAGTTTGAAGGCAAGTCTCATTCAGGCCATAGTCTTTTCCATCACTTGCTATACACTTGAGAGTTGGACAATGAATAAGGATGACAGAAGAATAAATGATGTCTTTGAGCTGTGATTTTGGAGAAGAATCCTGGATATCTTATGGACTGCAAAAAAAAAACAAATGTAGAAAGTGCAACTAGAATATTTTTTTGGTTACAATGATGATAAATCTTTGTCTCACATACTTTGAGTATGTTGCTAGGAGGAGTTATTCTTCGAATAAAGACATGAGGTTTGGAAAAGTGGAGGGTCATCCAAAGAGAGGACGATGCTCAATCAGCTGGGTTAATACAGTTACTGCAGCAATGGGCTCAAGTGTGTAAGAGATAACGAGGCTAGCACAGGATAGGACAGGGTTCAAAACTGTTGTTCATAGGGTTGCTAAGAGTCTTACTCAGATCACTGGCACCTAATATCAGGAATAATATATTGTTTGTAGTCATGACTGCTTTTAACATGCCATCTTGCACTCTGAGTATGTAGGGGTTTACACACATAATTTAACAGGTAAGAGTCTTGAGATGTTATAGGAGCATAATTTGCAGCTCTCCAGTCCTCCATAAATCATGACACTTCCCTGCACAATCATATCTTAGATCCTATCTTTGTTCATGGACCTGTCTTATCATATGCTCTGATGCTGCTGACTAGAAAAACTTTAAAAAATGACAAATAGCATCAGGTTATATGTTTGTTTTGTTGTTATGGTTTTGTACTGTTGTGTCAAAATAGACTCAGAGCTGACCCTTCATCAGGTTTTTAACAGCATTTATCTCATAGGAGATGATCGTCCATTTTGACCCTAAATCCACTAAGGTCTGCTAGCCCAAAGAAGGAAGATACGAGCGTTACAAACGAAATAGTTTATTGTGTTTGAGAGGAAGATTGTTTTAGTTAAAACAGCACTTGTCTGTCAGTTTGCTGTACTGGATAACTTGTGGGTTGGTGTGACACTGAAAGCTAGGCCACTAGTGTGTCAAATGCCACAGGGTTACCCGTGGTGGACAGGTTTTAGTAGAGCTCCCAGATTAAGACAGACTAGGATGGGAAGGATCTTTTGTGAAAAACAATATATTCAAACTTTGTAAATATATCAGTATAATATTTTTTTAAAAAAAGACAGACTAGGAAGCACACACTTCTTAAATAACCAGCCTCTCTGAAAGTCCTATAAAAAGTAGACTTATGTGGATAGTTATAGTAGTAGTAGTAGAGCCCAGATTAGAAGTCAGCTGAAAGGCAAAAAATTAATGGCAAACATAATTTAATAATTGAAACATGGAATGTACAAAAATTGAATGTTGGGAAAACTAGGAATTTTGGAAAAGGAAATGGAATGCATAAAAATGGACATTCTAGGCATTAGTGAGATGAGATAGACTAGCTTTGGTCACTTTTGAATCAGATAATCCTATGGTATCCTATGCTTGGAATGAAAACAGAAGAAGAAGGGTGTTGCATTCATAGTAAAAAAAAGTCAATTTTAAGTTTTATTCTGAAATACAGTGCTCACTTCAGCAGCACATATACTAAGATTGGAATGATACACAGAAGATTAGCATGGTGTCTGTGCAAGGATGACATGCAAATTCATGAAGTGATCTATAATTTTATGTTTGTTGTTTAATTTAAGCCTCTTGTTTAGATTCAACAAGACTTCGGGGTGGGCCTTTGTATTTAAAAGTCAGTTATTATATTTTGGAGAAATATTTTTCTATGTGGTGCAGCACTCTTCTGTCAATATACTGTATTGAGGTATCCTGATATTGCTGGGGTTACCCATGGTGGACAGTGTTTGGTGGAGCTCCCAGTTTGGAAGCAGGAATGGCATCAATTTCTTAAGCAACATGCCTCTGGAAACCCTATGAACTTTGAGAAATGACAATAGTTACAGAAAGGTTTCAGGTCTTTTTTTCATAGGGATGCTATGAGCCATGCTCGACTCCATGACAATCATCAACAATAACACTGTTCTGAAATACAATATTGTGAGTGACTGGATGTTATCCATACACATACAAGGAAGGTCCATTAATAATTTTCAAATATACATTCTTACATCTAAACCAAAGAGGACGAAATGAAAAATTTTTATTAAATCTTGCAGACTGAAATTGACAGAACACACAATCAAGATGCATTAACAATAATTGGTGACTGGAACACAAAAGCTGGAAACAGTGAAGAAGGAATAGTCATTGGAAAATAAAGGCTTGGTGATAGAAATGAGACTGGAAATAGGATGACTGAATTTCATATCTTCAATGATTTATTCATGGAAAATACCTTTTTTAAATGACACAAATGATGACTTTACACATGGACCTCACCTGATGGGCTGCATAGGAATCAGATTGACTATAACTGTAGAAGGATTTGTTGGAGAAGCTTAATATCAGCAGTCAAAACTAGGCCAGGGTAAGATAGTGGGTGAGATCATCAATTACGCATGTGCAAGTCAAATTTCACAGGCAATTAAAACAATTCCACAAGAATCAAGTTATGATCTTGAATCTTTTCCATCTGAATTTCAAGATCATATTTTTTTTAGAAAATTCCTCCCCCCAGATCATCTGAGAATAGGTTTGAAGCATTAAACATCAATGATCAAAGACAAGATGATCAGTAGAATGATATCAAACATACTATCCATGAAAAAAGCAAAAGATCATTACAAAAAGAGAGGAGAAAGAAAACAACTGAAATTGATGTCAGAGAGATTCTAAAACTTGTACTAGGGCATCAAGAAGCCAACATAAAGGGAAAACATGCCAAAGACAAAGAGTTGAATAGAAGATGTCAAAGGGCAGCTTGAGAAGACAAAGTAAACTATTACAATGAAATGTGCAGAGAGCTGGAATTGGAGAATAAAGAGGAAAGAATCTGCATTATTAAAGCTTAAGAGAACTGAAAAAACAAACTGAAGCTTCATGTTGTACTACTGAAAGATAGTATGGACAATATATTGAATGAACCAGAAAGCATCAAAAGAAGATGCAGTGGCTTTCTACTAAGATGGTGCTGAAAGCGAAGAAGGAAGCCCCTGCCCCTCCCAAAACTGAAGCCAAAGCAAAGGCATTAAAGGCCAAGAAGGCAGTCCTGAAGGGCATCCACAGCCAAAAGAGGTGCACGTCACCCACTTTCTGGAGGCCTAAGACACTGAGACTCCGAAGGCAGCACAAATACCCCTAGAAGAGTGCCCCCAGGAGAAACAAGCTTGATCACTATGCCATCCTCAAATTTCCCGTGACCACTGAGTCAGCCATGAAGAAGATAGACGATAACAACACAGTTGTGTTCATTGTGGATATCAAGGCCAACAAGCACCAAATTAGACAAGCTGTTAAGAAGCTCTGTGACATTGATGTGGCTAAGGTCAACACTTTGATTAGGTCTGATGGAGAGAAGAAGGCCTGTGTTTGACTTACTCCTAACTATGATGTTTTAACTATGATATTTTAGATGGTGCCAACAAAATTGGAATCATCTAGACAGTCCAGCTGGCTAACTCTAAACACATATTTATCACACACACACACACACACACACACACACACACACACACACACACGGAAGATGGATGGAATAGACAGAAACACTGTACCAAAAAGAATTGCCTGGTACTGAAAAATTTCAGAAAGTACCATATGAGTAGGAGCCAATGGTAATAAAGGAGGAAATGGAAGTTGCATTGAAGGCAATGGCAAAAAATAAGGTCCCAGGAATCAATGGGATAAGACTTGTTTCAATTAATAGATGCAGCTTTGGAAGCACTGACCAGTCTATGACAAGAGGTCTCCAGGACAGTTGCCTGGTCAATTGATTGGAAGAGGTCCATATTTGTTCCCATTCCCAAGAAAGGTGATCCAACTGAACGTGGAAATTATCAAAACAATATCATTAATAACACACGCAAGCAAAATACTGTTGCAGATCATTAAAACATGGCTAGAATAGATAGGGAACTGCAAGAAGTTCAAGAAGTATATAGAAGGGGCCGTGGCACCAGGGCCATCACTGCTGATGTCAGACAGATCCTGGCGGAAAGTAAAAACTACCAGAAGAATGTCTATTTATGCTTTATTGACTATGCAAAGGCACAGTCGAATGACTGTGTGGATCATGACAAGTTATGGCTAACATTGAGAAGACTGGGAATCCCAGAGCACTTAATTGTGCCCATATGAAACCTATATCTAGACCAGGAAGCTGTTGTGCGGCTGGAGAAGGGAACAGTGTTGTTGTTAAGTGCCTTCGAGTCATAGGTGATTCATAGCGACCCTATGAATGAAAGACCTGGACACTTGTATAACTTTCATCCTTTCTTCAGGTTCATGGGGTTTCCAGAGGCGAGCTATTTCAGAAGTGGATGCTACTCCTGCTTTCAAGCTTGTTTTAATCAGGGAGATCCACCAAACACTGTCCACCGTGAGTAACCATTACTGCATTTGGCACATCAGTGTCCCAGTGTTCAACTTCACAGCAACCATGAGCTGCCTCTGTACAGCAAGTGAACACACCAGGGCTGTACGACCTAGAAGAATGTTTGACCAAAAACAATTAAAAGCAGGCCTGAGGGCTGCGGAGTAAAGTCACCCACCTTTGGCTTGGTAGCATCACTACAAACACTATGTAGTTTAAAATTAGGAAGGAGTGTGAACAGGGTTGTATTCTCTATCCATACCTATTCAATATGCATATTAAGCAAATTATTCAAGAATCTGGTATCTTTGAAGAGAAATGTGGCATCAGGATCAGATGGAAATTCACTGATTATGCGCATTATTCAGATAACAACCTTGTCTGCTGAAAGTGAGGAGGACTTGAAGCATTTATTGCAAAGGATCAAAGAATACAGCCTTAAATATGGGTCACGTCTCAATGCCAAGAACACAAAGATCCTTACCACTGGACTAATAGGCCGTATCATGATTGAAGGAGATAAGATTGAAACTGTCAACAACTTCATCTTACTTGGACCCACAATTAATACCCCCGGTACCAGTAGTCAGAAAATCAGGAGACATACTACACTGGGAAAGTCTGCAGTTAAAGTCATGATGTCAGCTTGAGGACGGACTGAGGTGTGTCTGATTCAGGCCATGGTCTTTCTGGGAACTTGCTAAGCATCTGAGGGCTGGACAATGAAGAGAAATGACAGAAGAAGAATTGATGCCTTTGAGCTACAGTGTTGGAGAAGAGCGCTAAACATCCCATGGACTGTCAAAAGAACACAAACAAATGTGTCTTGAAGAGGGTTGCAGCCAGAGTGCTCTTTGACAACAAAGATGATGAGACTTTGCCTTACATACTTCAGGAGGGTTTATACCTTAGAGAGGGACCTGATGCTCGGAAAGGTGGAAGAAAGGCAAAGAACAGGAAGACCCTCAACCAGAGGAATTGACACAGTGAATGCTGCAATGGGCTGTAGTATGTCAGGAGGTGTGAGGATAGCACAAGATAGAACAGGTTTCAGTTTGTTCATAGGGTCACTATGGGTCATACTTAACTCGACAGCACTTAACAACAACAATGGTATATTAAATATACAATTCAAAAGCAAGACTCTTTCTTGTCCAACTTTCATGTGAGTATGAAGCAATTCAAATATATGGGCTTGGATCAGGTGCACCTTAGTCTTTAAAGTCACAATCCTGACCTTTTTTCTTTGAAAAAGTCCTAGGCAGTAGGTTTTGTCAATACAGTACATTACTTGCTCTCTTCACCACTACATCAGTGGTTGTTGGCCGTGGATTCAAGTAAAATGAAATCCTACACAGAGTCAATATTTCCTCCTTTCACCATGTTGGCTTTTTTATTGATTCAGTTGTGAGGATTTGTCTTCTTAATATTGATGGGTTTTACATTCTAAATAATGTGGTCCTTGAGCTAACAAACCCTTGAGCAGTATCCTCATCTATGGCTTTCCGTTGATGATTTTTCTCCTTTTATTTTTCAAAGGAAACATTTAATATTCAGGAAGTCTATCTGGTGTAAGTCTCATTAAGACCCGAGTTTCAAATTTTGTTACCTGTGGCGAAGACGCTCATGTTCTCCTCTTCTCCTTCAACAGGCATAACTGTTTTATCTTGGTTCACTGATTTCTACAGAAAGACAACAGGGAGTTAATTGTGAAAACATTGCATGTCATAAGATGAACTTGTGTAACAAAATATTATCAAGAAATGCATGTTCATTCCAGGATATACTGGACTGCTCTCCCACTGATCAGTTCTGCGCTGCGGATATCACCACCCTTGTATGAGTTCCACAACTTGCACACATCATGATGGGCAAGGTGTATTACTATGTTGACCATGGCTTTTATTTGTACATGTGCCAGAATAGAGACCAGTACAATTTTCTCTAAGTACAGAATTTCAAGGCAGACAAATAAATGTCTATTTTTATGACTTAAAATGGTAGACAGTGGAGCATACATTGGTTATTTTATGCTTGATTCCTTTTCAACAGAATCCTGCTTGATGCTACTTAGTGAGATCAAATTTTCTTCACTGACATCACAATTACAAGGTTAGTGTTCCTTATGCTGAGGCCAACCTGTTGCCTACAAGTAGGAGTTGGATTTCTTAATGGGCATCAATAAGCAAAAAGCCATAATTCCGACATCAATTTAATAAGTGGTCAGAGGTGTTCTACATGCTTACTTGTTGGGACCAGGGACTAGATTTTGCAAATATTTTTTCTGGAAGCTTTGCGATTCCTCTAAATGAAAAGCATACCAGGAGATTTTTAAAAGCACAGTAAAGGAAAAATCCTATATTATCATTTCCATTTTCTTCTCCAAGAATGAATTTATAGAGGCAATGAATAAAAAGTAGATAAAGATGAAGCTGTATCTTGCCAAGAAAACCTTTTGTACCACAAACTAGGGGGCCAAGTTGAGAAAGCAAATGAGAAAGACTTGGTCAGAAGAGGGAAGTAAAGGATATGATAGTGACTAGGGCAATCAGCATGAGAGAGGGAGTGTGGATGATGGGCACTGATGATTGAAAGGTAGAGCACAAGGATAATAATTTTTAGAGGACTGCATATAGATGCATCTGACAGCTATAAGGATACCTGATGCCTTCAAACTGTGGTGTTAAGAGAGAAGTACTGAATATCTCATGAAGTCCAAATAAAAAGGTGGGTCTTGGATAAGGTGCAGCCAGAGTGCTCTTTGGAGGCAAAGATGATAAAAATTCATCTCACAAACTTTGGGTATGTTTGGACATCATGTTTGGGAAGGTGGAGAGATGGTGAAGGAAAGGAAAATCCTCAGCCAGGTGGATTTACACAGTGAAAGCAGCTATAGACTCAAGTATGTCAAGGATTGTGAGGATGGCACAGATAGGTAAGGGTTCAGATTTGTTGTTCATAGTATGCTATGATTTGTACTCAACAGTGCCAAACCACAACATATAGATGATGTTGGGGAAAGGCATGATTAAGTGTGTATTTCAAAATAAAAATATATGAAGAAGTAGTGTTAATTTATTGGGAACATAAACTTATTCCTTGGGGGGAGGGATTGTAGAACAATGAAAGAATTTTTCTTCTACTTTTCCAAGAGGGTACTGTACTGGAGGGGATGGTTAGGAAGGGAGAAAAGTGCAACAATGAATGAATGGACATCCAAAGTCTCTGTAAATTTTCACTGAAATGAATAATAAATTTTAAAAAACCAACAACCCCCCTAATTTCTTAAATATATATTTCTGAATGAAGAAATTATTTAGAAGATTTTTAATAAGTATAGAAATGTTGAAAAGAACTTATTGAAGGCTACTTCCATTTTACGTATTTCTTTGATAGGTTATATTCCTGAATGCAGATGAGAATTGGTTCTGCTGGGAATGGTGTGCACCAGAGAATGCAGCTCCTCTGGGTCTCAAAAATATTGAGTGTGGAACTTATCTTATCCTGGCCACCTACTGGGAATAGTGAAGCCCCTGCGCATGGTAAATAGGTTATCAATGTCAGGCGGTTGCAGAAGGGCCGACAGTTTGTTAATCTGATAGCTTCCCTGTCCCAGGCTGTGAAAAGGTAGCTATTAGTTGGCTCACTGACACCTCTAGATGTGTGTGCTATAGTTCCAATGATGGGACTACATCCATGTATTCAGTCAGCATATCCACATATTTTACTCAGTTTTGGTGAAGTATCCTTTCTGTTGCTATAAGAATTCTATATTCTAGCAGAAAAAGACATGATGTCAGCCTGAGAAGCAGTGTGTGGATCTCAAATTGAGTGCTACCTTCAACTTCCATGAGGAAGGAAGAAGAGGCTTCCCACACAGAGGAAGCCCAGAGGAAAATGGAGGAATCATGCTGCCCATGACTTTAGACTCTGAATGTTTAGCTACATCTATTTTCTCCAGCTCAGACCTCTCACAATGAATGAGTCACTCCCATGGATGACTCAATATATAACACTACTGGACCACGCATGACTTTTTCAAGCATAAAGTTTTCTTCACTTCCCTCAACTTGACAGACGCTCATAGAGTCTTTCCACTGCAAGGAAAATGGGACACAGATCACATGGGACACAGTGACCACCAGAAGCATGCCCATATTTGGAAGACCAGCCCATGGAACAATTCACAATCCCTGTTGGTAATAAAATGATTATACAGGAAAAATCAAACCTAGAGTTCTGGCCCAGGGACACTCACGTGCAACTCACTTCACAGAAGAAATCCAGTTAGGAAACTCACTACTCAGCTATGAAAACCCTCTTGACCTGATCAAATCTTATTCTGATCACTGGCAAGTTCCTTGATGACTTTTATTTGAATAAAATATCCTGGAAGTATTACAAGACAACTAACTGATAGTGGAATTTGCAGAGAAATGGACAAAACTCAGCTGACTTCTACTTGATATCACATGGGGTGCTTTTCAAAGCACTAATCAATGAACCAAGTGCCCTCTGTGAGATGTCCTTGTTTCCATGATGAGTCCGGGTGGGAGCTCAATATGGTGTGAACCTCACCAGAAATTACAGTAGGTTAAGACAATAATATAATTCAGCATCCAAATCAAGACACACGGAAAGTAAAAGGTCACTCCGTAGTCTCTCCAAGGAAGGACGTATAACAAAGACTGTCCCAGGCAAACTGGAACACACCATCAGCGCGGCTAAAGCAGTAGCAAGGAAAAACTTTGATTTCTTTTTAATGACTTGGAGTGAGGAGAAATTTTGAGTAGGAGCGAGTTTAAATTATGATACAGAAACGCCACTGAATGTGTCCCATGTCTACAACAGAAGTGAAGTCAGAGAAAGGCACTGCTTACATCATCATGACTATCAGCTTCATAGTGTCAAATTGGGACCTATCTCTCAGGGATTACAAGACCGTTAACCAAACTCTCTCTTTCTGTAGTGTACAATGGTGTGCCTAAAGGAAATAAACCCCAAGTGTGTGAAAAGTAGACACATAAACCACACACTTTACTTTCAAATGCGTGTGCATTAGCTCTCACTCAAAAACACATGTTCACACTTTCAAAGACAAACTCACACATGCATACACTCACACACAGATAAAAAAATTATACCGTGCATGTATACTACACACAACCACATGCACATACAATGGTACACTCACAATCCTCATTGTTACACACACGTTCTTACACACATAGCTGGAGATACTAATTTTCTCAGATATATCCTCACATACACTCAGTCTCCTTGAACAGGTTCACACACATGAATGCACACGCACTGCATACTTCTACACTTAAACATGAACCTATCTTCTCACACATACACACTCACACACATGAACTCCACAAGGAGACATGCTGAGCACTGTCACCAGTTATCATCCCTTGACGGTGAGGCAAAAGAACCCTCAGTACCTGTGAATGGCCTTCCTCCATTCTAGTTACATCACTTTTTTTGTTATTGGAGGCTTCTAGATTCTTTAATCGCTTATTCTTTAGGAACTCCAATGTTGTCAACCCCTTAGCTTCTACAAAGGACAAAAAATTCATTTCAGAAACATACATCAACCAACACATATGGACATGAGGACTCCAGTTAGGTCAATGGTCCCAAGACTAGTTTTAAGTTTCTTGTGACATCTAAAACCTCTTTCTCCACCTAAAGCCCAGGGCTAGCAAACTGAGTAATTATCATGGTCTATTAGACCACAAAGATCCTGAGTGGGGTATAGTCACAAGATTCCCTGTCATTCATTACTCATCCATGGACTCTAGGTGGACAGGGGGAATAATGGACACTACTCAACTTGGAGGGGGCTTGGTTTATTCACGAAGGTACAGGTGAAAAAGAAGCAGTTGACCTAGGAGTATGAGGCAAAAAAAAGCCAGCAGCATTTCTGCCAACAAAATGGTCAGGAACATAACCACTTTCGTCCTCACAGTCAAAATGGGGAGGAAGAACAACCAGGTGTTTTCGTCTGTCACATCTGTTAGGAACATATGAGAGACAATAATTGACCTGGCATACAGAGGACAAGATGGAGCAAATGCATGGGGAGAAAGGAGTTAACAGGGTGCACCGTGGGGATGAGGTGGATGGGTATAGTGGAGGTGGAATGAGGCGAGTGGGAAATGGTTAGGCGTCAGGAGGCCTGTAGAGGAGCAAACAAGAAACAGACAGTAGGTAGCCTTAAGAGTGAGCAGAATGCACCTCACTTGGAACAGTGCATATGAATGGACATGGGCTTGATGAGGAATGGAAAGGGGAAGTATTGATGAATAAGATGGCAGAACAGTGGGCAAGGGATGGACAAGGGGATGAAGAAAGTGTAGACAAGGTGTGTGTGGAGGAGGATAAGGGAGGTTTTTAATGGAATGTACGCAGGATGGAAAAAGTGGGTAAATGTACTCTGGATGGTGGTGGACAGGATTGAACAGGGCCTGGAAACTATGGACTAGAGTGTGTAGGTAACTGGAAAAAGAGAAGGAATGGGTAGGACAGGAGTGGTAAGGCATGAAGGGCAATAGACATGGAGACTGGCCCTACGTTACATTGACACTGAAAAATGAGCATGGCTTCAAATTTATCTGTTCATGTACGAATGATGAGCTTTGACACAAAGTTTGGACATTGATTTGTGACTGTCACAAAGCATGATTGAAGAAGCCAGGGAGTGCTTCTTGTCAGGTCATACGTGGCTAACTAACCTGCACAGGCTGTCTACACTATATGGCTCACACAATAGATAGGAAAGGTGGAAGATACTGGGAGAGAAGAGTTTAGTTGGGCAGACTGGGGAGATGTGTGAAGGAAGAGGAAAGATTCAACAGGGACCTGAAAAAGATGGGGAGTAACAAGCATACATAAATTTTAATTAACTATATAAAAATACAGTGTATGTGAATGTATGAAATACAATGCAAATGAAAGACTGTGTAAAACACAATATACAAGAATGAAACAGTGTAAATGAATTCTTGTGTGACAGAATGACCAAAGCATACACTCAAAGTGGGGGTCCGTGCAAAGCTTCTTCTTGTCAACCCAGAACTGCCTCAGGATATACAGGAGGATTACCAGCAGGCAGATGAGGCCTGCCACAGCTGAGGCCACCGACATGAAGAACCACCTGAGTGTGAGAACCAGACAAAGAGTCCTGAGACAAGTGAAATGCACCCCCTTAGGAGCTGCCAGCAAGACTATGTAGAATGAGATCCTCCCCCAAAACAGGTATTGACAGTCCCTTCTCCACACAGTTACGACAATGCTGGCACAGTTTTCTAGCCCTTGCACGTACTGCTGCTCAACAAAGGTCAGTTTTATCACAGAAAGCGAGAATCTGTGTCTCTTGTGACTTTATGCCCCTTTTTACTCACAAGGAGTACATTCATTTCAAAATATCGGAGTAGAAAATAAAATTGAGTGTTCATGGAAAGTGTGAGGTCCTTGATCCTCAAGTAATCACCTTTGCACACACACACACACACACACACCTGGACACAGAGGCTGGGTCCTCAGCTACAGCCCTGTCTCAGGGGTTACATGGCAGAGGAGAGCAGACACTACCCTCCTGGACATGGTTGCTGGGCTCCCATCTACACATGGCAGGAGAGCAGGCTGACTGTGCAGCGGCCTCTGTAGAACTCTGTGATGCCAGAGATTTACAATCTACAGCCAGAACACATGTGGACTTCTATCCCAGTCAACCTGTTCTCTCCACAGAGGGACACTGGCTCCTTTCCACAGGCCGAATTTTTCTTCCTCCCAAATCTAGGGACAACAGCCAATGCATGGACAGGTCTCTCAGTCCCATGGATGGCCACCTGTCTATAGGGTGTGTTCTCCCAAGTGTTTTCTTGGTAACAACTAATCACTTAGCTATTTTACTGTGGTTTCAAGGGTTCACAACTTCATTGGAAAAGACAGACAACATATGACAGTGAGTTTAGCAACCCCTGAGTGCCAATCTTGTCACTGTCTCATGGAAATAGGACCCCAAACAGGGATCCCCCCTTCACCTGTGCTCTTAACTGTGGCAGGATTTGCCTGAGGATGTGCAAGAAAAGTGATCCAGGAAAGGTCAGAACCCTAAAGTGAAGGCCACGAGGTTGAGTGCCGAGTGACTGCCCTGCAGAAGGACAGGCCTCCCTTTCCACTCGCTGTGGCCCGACTTACCAATAATTTTTGCTGCCCACACAGTTGTTGAGATAGTTGCAATGATGATCAAACCCTTTAGTACATTTCTTGCAGACCTTACAATGTTTTGCTCCAGATGCCCTGGAAGAGAGGATTCGGGAGGGGTTCCCAGTCGCCATGCACTTGCTGGTAAGGTGTTGTCAAGCTTTTGTACCAGATAGAATCAAGAGTTTGTACAAGCACAGCTTGTACAGTTGGGGAGGAAAGGCCATCCCTGAACCCTTACTCCCAGATGCTTAGCTGGGCCATAACCCACTCTGAGTTCTCCAGATTAGGGTCAAGACCAATAGAGCTGATGACTCGACAGGAGAATTAGGTACATCTTAGGAATACAGCATCCAGGGATACCTAGGCCAGGAACGGGGGTGGGTGTCACACTAGAACCCACATGAACCTCCTTACCCCAGTTTTTGCTGAGAAGTCTAGGAAGCCTACTTCTCTGTGGAAGTCAAGCAGCCAAGTAGTTTCAGGGCCAGGCCCTTTGCTTTAGAACCCACCCTTAGTCTATGATAACTTACAATTGCTCACCCCTGGACAGCCCATGGCATCTGAGGCATGGCCAGGACACAGGCACAGAGCTCCCTCCTCCTCACCACTGTGGTGGTAGATCATGCCACAAAAACAAGGGGAGATAGCCCATTCCTTTCTCCTTGGCTCTGTGAAGAACCTGTCTTACACAGGAGCACATCAACATCGAATGACACTGTCTCAGGGCCACTGTTCCTCGCTGGAAACGGTTTTCCAGAAGAGCGGCTGGGGGGGGGGGATTGTGGCCCTCAAGATATAGTTCTTAGCCTGAGTCTCAACTTCTTCTTCTGTAATGTGAAGACAATGGTGATACAGGCTCCAAGGGAAGAAGTAAGACTTTAAATGTGACAATGCCTAACGATTGGAAACAAGATATCAATTGCAGGCAAATGTTCCAAAAATGTCAAGTGAGATCATCCACTTCCACTTACTACTTCACTAAGATACTGACACTTGTTGCCAGACCTTGGAACAGGGACCTTATATCCTGGAATAAAGGGGAGACTCACACTGTGACCTCACACTGGGGACAAAAGTTGTTATAAACAATTTGTGGGGGCCTGGTCCGTCTGAAGATGGAAACAGGTCTCTTCATGTTCTTCAAGCGAACATTCACTTCTGCTGGATCGATACTAGTGGCAGCAAGTAGAGCCAGCACATGAAATGAAAGGAGGCTTCCGGCCACCTGTGGACGAGTCAAGGAAACATGCCTTTGCACATGGTCAGTCTGGATGAGATGAGAGGCAGTGCTGGGACACCGACTATCCAACTGTTTCAGCTGCTGTCAACCAAATCCCACGTGAGCGTTGCAGAGGTGGTGGGTGTTGGGGAGTGTTAGGAAGGAGGAGGAGGCCTCTGGCCGGGGCAGATCGCCTAGCTCTGGATAAGGGCAAGCCTATCTGACCCATCAGCCCTTAATACAGGATAGAGAAAACTCTGCTGTGTTTTGCTGCACTGGCTTGAGAAAACTTGCTACCAGGGAAGATGGCTGCTGCATCTGTTGAGCTGAGAGTGGTCTGCACTGGGCTGAGGTTCTCCTGCCCAATCCGCATACTCCACATCTATAAATCCACCTCATCCTGTCTTCCTGTTTACTCACGTGTATAAAATGCACTGCAAACCCCAATAAAGTTGAGTGTGGTTTTCTGCAGTGCTCCCAAAGTGGCGTGTCTGTGTCATACTTACCACCATCAGGGTGTCACTGCTCCCCACCGGCAAACAAAAAGCAATAGATGGGGTCTTGAGACAGCCCTGTATTCTCCTCCTGTGATCACCAGTTCCCATGGCGAGAGGACTCTCATTTCAGCACTGGAATGACACACTGTCTACTAGACACAGATCCCATCCTCAAGTGTCTGACTCAATTACAGGACCCACCTGACCTCTGGGTGCTGTCTTCTAGGGCTCAGAGCAGAGCTCTCTGCTAACAAATGGTGCTCTAAAGTGTACTAGCTGGTCTGGGGCAGTAAGAGGCCTTTCACATAAAGACCAAGGCTTTCTTGCTCTGACAGGAGGGGCAAAGGGCCACAGAGTCACAGAGACTTCTCCACCCTACCAAGTGTTATGGGATTCTTGGACAGAAAGGCCTACTACTGGGTCAGGTTAGGGAGAGGAACATTTCAGTACTAAGAAAGGAAGGCATACATGCATCAATTAATAATCAAAGTTTAAAACAGTCAACACAATGAAACTTTTTAGGACAGTGAACTTTAGGGTCTGGAATACCTGTGGGGGCTGTTCCTGGGTGACCACAGGTGAGAATGGGTTGACATCATAGGTAGTGGTTCTGGAGCATCCCATCCCATCCCATCCCATCCCATCCTGCGTGTTCTTCTGAGAAACGGTGGGCTTATTTTCCAGAAAAGCCTCTTCTCCAGATGCACTTGAATAACCCTACTGACCCCAATCTGACCACAGACTCTTCCATCCTTGACCAGGATGACATCTTCCTTTACCAGTCAGATTCCAATCTCAGTACCCCAGGCATGGGGGTGTATTTTTTCCCCTCTACTGTCCCTATAAGTGAGTCTACCTGCAGGATCTCCATGTGTTCAGGACGCTTGATTGGTATGTAGTGGCTCTTCAAAGCACCTAATGCATGTCCCAGCACCCTTCCTCTTTCATGGAAGGGAATAAGGTGAGTTTTGATGGAACCCTGTTGTCTCCTGACAGGGGTTAAGTCACACGCTCCCTCAGCTCATACATCATCACTCCAGGTGGTCAAGTGACCAAGTAAAAGAACCTGCCCGCTAGTACTGATTCCCCGCAGAGCCTCTGAGTATGTGGTCACAAGGCAGCAAGAGAATGTCTGGACTGGCAATACAATGTGAGACAGTTCAGGACAGAGAGACTGAGTGGGCTATGTAGGAGGAAGTCCCGAGTGAGCTGCTGAGTCAAAGCGGAATGCCACTACTGGGGCAAGGCAGCTGGGTTGCCTGAATGTGGAGAATGTTTGGCTGGACAAGGGACATACAGTAGATGACATGGCAAGAGATAGAATGGCAGGGTCAGTAGTGGAGGAAGGATTCCAGAGGCTTGGGTGGTGGACATGATGGGTAGGTGGATGTAACAGAGAGTTGGAGTCACCCCCAGATGCTGCTGAAGGCGCTTATCTGGGATGCTGACTTAGAAATTCTTATTCCAAGTCATGTAGCACTACTGTTTCTCCTAGTGGTCAGCGCTTTAACACACTGCTCCTTGGAACCATAAGGTGATTGGCCATCCTTGTCCTTGCTCTGAACAGCTACAAGACAACACTCGGAGGACATAGATCTTCAGTCCACATTTCCTGAGACAACATTCCAGAACTGGGCCTTGTAATCAAATCCTGTAGAAGTGCCCTCATCAAGCTCTCTAGTCATCGCCCACTTCAAGAGGCCAAGATGTCTCTCAATAGGAGTCCGAGATATGGCAGGTGATTCTGACATGGGCCACTGTAGAGGAGGGGGTGTCATAGCATTTGTGTGGTATGCATTGGCTCTGGAGATTTTAGGTCAAAGTGTCCACAAATCTTTCAACGATAGACCTGAATCCTGAACTTGACCTGACCACCCAGAGCTGGGCTGAAAGGTGAGCCTGGGATCTCCCCAGTTGAAGAGCACAAAGGGAAAGGCCCTTGATCTATGGGGCTGCAGGATGTGAAATGCTGGAGGATGAATGGTAGAGCAACACCATGAGTCCCAGATGGATCAGTAGAGTCATTCTGTTAGGAACTGAGCCTGAGTCTTACCACTCAGGATATGTGCTGAGCCTCCCTCAGGCAGGAAGAAGTGTAGACTGGGGCTTCTGAGGAAATTTGTCATCTGGTATTCATGGGAGAACAGGTTGAAATAAGTCCTCAGAGTGATATGTTAGGCCAAAAAGAGTAGAGAACAGGACGCAACAGTGTTGTCCTCACCAAAACTCAGGTCCACAGATGGGAGCATGGGCAGAAGGGCTGCTCTCTCATCTCCTGAAAATCACTGGAAATTGGTCCCCTGACCTCACCTCCTTCCACCAACTCTCCCATCTATGAACAGACAAGAGACTGCTGTAGTGCACTGTTCTTCACTTCAGGTTCTGATCAATGACCTAGCCTCCAATTATGATGTGGCAGATGACTCACACCAACACCAACCACCTAGGCTGTTCTCTCTCCCAGTGTGTCAAGCTGAAGCTAGAATCCAGGGAGAAGTGAGGAGACGGGAGGCCCCTACCCTGATGCTCTGAGAGACCAGAGTATCAAGGACTTCTGTCTCCTCTGAGACAGAACCCTGCCCAGAGAGGTTCGTGTGGTCCAAAGATGTCTATGGTCTTCCCTGCACAATGAGAGGCATGTTAATAACACAGAATGTAGTGATGGCTAGGAAAGATGTTTCTTTTGTCCTGGGGAATGTGTGGCAAAGGCTATTGGGTAGTGTTTGTGAGAACCTTGGTCTTCTTACCACGCATGCATTTTTTGGGGGGGCAGTATAAAGGGGCCCAGAGTCTCTGTGTGTACTAGGGAGAAAGGTGCCCATGGTCTCCCTCTCCTCAGTCTCCTTGTCCACTGCCCAGTCCCTTCCCAATCTTCACCTACAAATATTCTCATTCTTCTGTAACCTGAGGTACCTTCTTAGTGGAAGGAGGGGCAGTGCCTTCTTGTGATAGTATTTCACATTTACCAGCATCCTGGCCCATCAGCTGCACAGAGATGGAATGCTGATGGGGCTCTCTAGGCTCAAGGACAACAGGGCAATGAAATCACACCTGCAGGTTGACTCTGCACCCAGAATGAGATAGGGCACACTGCAACAGTATGGAGGTAATCTGGCCTAGGAGGGACAACTAGGGAAACACAAACAAGGCAGAAAGAGATCCAGATACAGGCTCAGTCCATAGCTCCCACTGACCCCTCGGTCCATCGGTAAAGAAACAACAAAACATCCAACCCAACCAGCACCCAGGGATATACGTCAAGACTTAAAAGGACACAGTGTAGACAGCAAACTTTCAATCACGGGGCAACAGGGGTATGAAGATTCCAAAACTGGTTATGGCCCAGACCAAGACTGTGGCCCAGACGACCAGCTGCTGGATGCTGAGTGGCCGAGACCACCCACTCTTCCTCAATATAGAGGTCTGCGATTTTGGCTTAAGGCTGTGAGAGCCAGCCTCTGGGATAATAGTTTGGCCAGTTCGGCCACAGACCTTCATCTGAAGAACAGGATCTGGAAAGACAATGAATCTGCCCTCAGCCCTCTTCTCCACCTTCTGCCTCTTTATTAGATCCTGCTCCCCTATGAGTTCTCATCTGTAAACACTTCACCTTTGTAAGGCTTGCAGCCTATGATCCCAGCACCCTTTCCACGTCATACAGCTCATCTCTAGGGGTCTCAACCTTGTCTCATGCTGTTTTGTCTGCAGCTCTAATATTTAGAGTTGTTGGCCATACCCCATGGAGTCCCATTTCTTAATTTCATGCTGTCCCCTACTTCTAACTGATTCTGGACCCTCACAGAGAAGTTGCTCTCTCCTATACATTAATTAGATTGGGCTCCTCTGAAATCCAGAGACTAAAAATTCCAGGTCACAGATGAGAGGTAACAAATTGAGCACCATTTCATTTGCCCCAAGAACCAACCGTGCCATCCTTACCTCCAGATAAGTCCACAAGATTAAATAGTTCTGTACAGCAATTAACCTTTCCCAATAGGGTCCAGTCAATCACAGAGAGAATTTAGCCTTCCTATAAAGTCTAGACCAAACAGGAAAGTGAGCCTTCCTGGCTACCTTGGCAGTCAGAGATACAGCATCATAAATACATCATGCATCATAAAGCCCTGTTGTTACCAGAGTTATCCTGTGCCTATCCCTGAGGAGCTCCAAGGTGTATGAAAATAGGGGAAGTGGGAGAGGAGCAACAAAGTGTGGGGTTAGACACATGAGAGAGGAGAATGGTGTAGGAAAGGTTGAAGGAAAGAATGGTGTAGGAAAGGTTGAAGGAAGGAAGCATTCTCCCTCTCCCCACCTTCTTCCTGAGTTGAACTCACCTGGCCACATTCTAGCCCCTTTAGGATCTTATCTGTGACAGTTTTCATCTCCTACTTGATCCCGGATGTACATAGGTACAACAGCCCTAAACTCTGCTCTCTTCTGTGCCAATTGCACTGTCTCTGACACTCCCATCCCAATTATCCCAGTCACTGAATCAATCCACCTCATAGAGGGCCTTCCTCTCCTGCGCTGTCCCTCCACCCTCCCA
>NW_006399996.1:4131419-4136436 GCF_000299155.1 Elephantulus edwardii | reverse complement strand
CATCCATCCTGATGCTACCAATTGGTCCAGTGGTGAGAATCTTTGTCTTCTTGACATTGAGCCTCAGTCCATATTGAAGGCTGCAGTCTTTGACCCTCTGCAGCAAGTGCATGAGGTCCTCCTCAGTTTCGGCAAGCAGGGTTGTGTCGTCTGCATAACGCAGATTGTTAATAGATCTTTCACCAATCCTCACGCCACACTTCTCCTCATAGAGCCTGGCCTCTTGGATAATCTGCTCTTCATACAGGTTGAAAAGGTATGGAGATAGGACACATCCCTGGAGTATACCCTTCCCAGTTTTGAACCATGCGGTGTTTCCTTGCTCTGTTCTTTTTTTTTTAAATTTTATTATTATTATTTGTGTGTGTGTGTGTGTGTATACCATCAAATTGGATCTGACTGGTACAGGAGGAGATTGTCCCTCCTTTCCCGGCAGAGCATCTGGTGTATTTGAACCATACACCTCTGGGATTGCAGTGCAGCTTCTTGCCACTAGGCCACCAGAACTCCCCTGATCTGTTCTAACGACTGCCTCTTGGTCCAAGTATAGGTTTCGCGTTAGCACGATTAAATGTTCTAGGATTCCCATTCTCCTCAGAGTCAGCCACAATTTGTTATGATCCACATAGTCAAATGCCTTTGCAAAATCAATGAAACACAGATAGACAGTCTTCTGGTATTCACTGCTTTCAGCTAAGTTCCATCTAACATCTGCTACAATATCCCTAGTACCATGACCCCTTCTAAACCCAGCCTGGACTTCTGGCAGTTCTCTGCTGATGTGCTGTTCCAGTCGTTTTTGGATTAAACAGTCTTATTCACTTGTGGGTTTCTCATTTGGGAATTGGGCTCAGACTCTGGCTTCTTCATGCTGAACAGGGCGTTGATGTGAAGGAGGGAAGGGAGTACACTTTATCACCTTGATGGTGGTCTTGGGTTAAAGCCGCTTGCCTTCTTGTTCTGTTAGAAGATATTTTCCTGACATTTACTGCATTACTTTGCATTACTGCAAAGTGTTTTCCCAGGTGAGTCCAGTGGAGATGGCTGACTGAACCCTGAGGCTCCATCCTCCTTTGCTTCCTTAGCTGGCAGTTGTAGTTCCTTTTTGTCATTGGAACTGGGTTCAGGATCAGGTCTGGAGTAAATCTCAGTGTTAAGGTTACCTATAAAAAAGGGAGCAAACCTAGAGAGAACAAACTTGTGAGTTACAAATAGAAGGGCTTTGGTGGTGTTACTTACAGGTGTATTGGGGGAGAGGGTGGAGGAAAGTAGCCTAGATAGAATTCTCTCTACACCCTAGGCAGTTTTTCCTACCTACAGAGGTCGGATGGCACAACCTGAGGGCTGAGGAGCTCACCCCAACGGCCGTCTCACACCAAGGCCAAACACGGCTTGTCCCAGGGGCTGAGAATGGCTCGTCCTGAGAATGGCTCGTCCTAGGGGCCAGGTGTCACATCCTAGAGGCTGGCTGGCACACTCCCCCACCAAAGTTTCCCCCAAAGTCCAGACCCCGCGCCTCACTGAAGACCACGTAGCCAGGGACACTGTCCCCAATTCCAGCACCGCCACCATTAGCCCCCCCCAATAAGTGGTCATACTGTAATTTGAAGTAGGTGTCACTGCCCTCCCCCTTTATAAATGGAGAAGGGAACCTGAGAATGGTGAACAGACCCCCTGACCCACCCAATTCTAAACAGTTCTTGGCAAAGTCAGATCAAAAGATGTGGGGCATTTAGTATATCTGCCACCTTGGACATGCTGCCACTGTTAAGTGTCATCACAGCTCACAGTGACTCTCATCAATCCATTGTATTGGTGATCTTCCTCTCTGGCCTGCCCAAGGAAACCCCAACCTGCTGCTACATCTCCTGCTGCTGCCATCTTGGCTCAAAGAATTCTCCCCAGAAAAAGTCAACTCTGTGGCGGTGTGGTCGCTCTGCTGCACCAGTGGGGGTTGGGGTCAGTGCCTACCATCCATCCCAGGTGAGGGCATACCTGGGGTCTGGCGGAGGGAGCCTCATGGATCTGTGGGGTGGCGCGGGCTCAGCAGCAGGGGCCTGGGAGCCCCAGGACTCACCCATTCCTCCCTGGGAATCCTTGATCTCCTGCTGTTGGGCCTCAATCTGCACTGAAGACCAGTCATTAACTGTTTAACTGTTCAATTATCAATAAACAGAGATCTGTAGAAGGCCATGGTGGCCCTCCTCTATGTGGTCTGCTGCTCCTGCAGCTCACCACGCTGTTGCCGCTGCTGCCACTGCCATCTTGGAATCCCCAAGAGCTAGTCTTTTCAGGTCGCAGGAGCCTTCTCGTTTTCTTCATCCCCTCCCTCCACCCACCAAACTGTGCAACCTTCTGATTTTGCCCCTACCCATCCTTATTCCTCCACTCCCACTCCTTATCCAGATACATATTTTACTAGTTATCCTTTTATTTTTACAATAGTGTTCTCAGGCCATATTTGTCCTTAAGAGACTGCCTTAGTTCACTCAACATAATGCTCTCCAGCTTCTCCCTAGTTATTTAGTATTTTTCAAAATTGTTGCTCCTGAGTGCTGCATAGTATTTCATTGTATGACTATACTACAATTTCTCAACCCATTCGGTTGTGGTTGGGCATTTTGATGTTCTTGTGATGGTGAGTAACACTGCTGTGAGCATTGGTTTGCAGATCTGCAATTGTATATCAGTTCTAATTTCTTTGGGGTATATTCCTTCTAGTGGAATAGCTGGGTCATATAGAGTTTCTATGTTTAACTATTTGAGGAAATGCCAAACTGTCTTCCAGAGTGGTTGGTTGTACCATTTTACAATACCACCAAAGTGTATGAGACTTTTCATCTATCCACACCCTCTCCATCATTTATTGCTTGCTGCCCAGTTAAACTTAACAAGTGCTCCTGGGATGAGATGATATCTCATTGTGGTTTTGATTTGCATCTCTCTTATTGCCAGTGATTGTGATCTGAATGTCTTCCTCTGTGAAAAGTCATTCTATGTCTTTTGCTATTTTTTAAATGGAATATCAGTCTTTTTCTTCTGGAGGTCCAGAAGAAACTTCTGTAAACTTTTATTATAAGACCCTTGTCTGAGATTGAATTGCCAAAGGTTTTGTCCTAGTCAGTAGGTTTTCTTTTCATCCCATTGAAAAGATTTTTGATGAGCATGGAGTTTTAATCTTTAGAAGGTTCCATTCATCAATTTAATCCTCTCCAGATTGTACATTTTGGGCTGTATTTGGCAGTTTCTTTATATCATAGGCTACATTTTCTAAGCTTGATCCCAGTTTTTCTCTTATAATTACATGGTGTTGGGTTTTATTCTCAGGTCTATGATTCATCCTCAGTTAATTTTTGTGTATGGTATGAGATGTGGGTCCTATTTCAGCTTTCTGCACATAGCAGTCCAATATTGCCAGTACCATTTGTTGAAGCGGTTGCCATTTCCTCATTTGATAGGTTTTATTACTTTGTCAAATATCAGTTGACCATAAATAGAGAGATTCATTTCTGGGTTCTTGATTCTGTTCCATTGGGCTATGTGCCTATTCTTAGACCAGTACCATGCTGTTTTGGTTACTATTGCTGCGTTTGAGGTCAGGGAGTGCTATGCCTTCCACTACATTTCTGTTTTTCAGAAGTGCTTTGCTTAATAAGAGTCTCTTTCATTTCCAAGTAAAGTTGATAATTTCCCTTTCAATGTCCTTGAAAAATAAATTTGGTATTGGGATTGAACTAAACACGTAGATTACTTTTGGTAGTATTGTCATTTTCACAATATTGAGACTTCTTATCCATGAACAGGACAAATTTTTCCATTTATTTGGGTCTTTTATTGTGTTTCACAGAAATGTTATGTGGTTTTCCTTGTACAGATCTTTTGTGTCTCTAGTTAGGAATATCTCACCCATTTTTACAAAAATGGTTTTATGCATTATTTGTCCTCATGAGACCAAGTTAGTTCACTTAGCACAATGCTCTCCAGTCTCTCCCATGTTTTTATAGTATTTTTAATATTGTTGTTCCTGAATGCTGCATAGTATTCCATCTTAAGAATGTACTACAATTTCTCAATCCATTCATTTGTTGATGGACATCTAGCTTTTTCTTTTTAACTGCTTTGGTTATATCAATTTAGTTACCTTTCTCTTAAAGTGTTTCCCCTATATAATTTCCATTATTTAACTGAACAATCAGTTACTTATGCTTTGGAATGTTAAGTCCAACATCTAAAGTCTTTGTCTATTTTTATTACCAAGCTCGACCTCATTACCATCAAATCAGAAACAACAATAAATAAGCTTCCAACAGATTTCCAAGGCTATAAATCAGATGGAAAGTGATTGCTCATCTTTGTCCCAAGCAGCCACTGCTGGATTCAAATCTCCAGAGAGAGCTACTGCCTTTGGTAGATCAGTGCAATGCCCTGGGGTCCCTGCTACCAGAGCTCTTTATGTGGTTTTATTTTGTTTGCTATAGTTTGTCTTAGTTTGACGTTTTTATTGTTGCTGTGTGCCGTCTAGTTAACACAGACTCATAGCTGACTTGCAGAGGGTTTTCAGGGGCAATAAATCACAAGGGAGGAGACTGTTCATCCTTCTCCCTCAGAGTAGTTGGTGATTCAAACCATGTGCCTTTGGAATTGTAGCACAGCTTCTTACCACTAAGCTACCGGAGCTCTGTATATTTTGATGTTGTTGTTGTTGTTGCTACTGTTTGCTGTTGAGTCAGAACCAACCCAAAGCTAACCCTTCAGTGGGTTTTCAGGGGCAGTTAGTTAATCCCAAGGGAAGTGAGTGCCCATCCTATTCTGGCAGAACAGCTGATGGATTCAAACCACATGCCTTCAGGATTGTAGCATGCTTTCTTACCACCAAGTCACCAGAACTAATTACTGTTGTTGTTATGTGCCGTCGAGTCGTTTTCGACTCATAGCGACCCTATGCACAACAGCCCTAAACCCTGCTCTATCCTGCGCCAACCGCACTGCCTCTGACACACCCATCCGGATTACCCCA
>NW_006399996.1:4096616-4106355 GCF_000299155.1 Elephantulus edwardii | reverse complement strand
GGCATCCAATTCTCAAATCAATAAGACTGTTGGTTTAATTACTATTGGAAATTGCTTGCCATTCCTCTGTAGCATCTGGTTCCCACTGGACCCTCATCATTTCCTTCACCTGCTCCCCCCACCGACCAAACTGTGCAGCTCTGCAATTGCATCCTGGCCCATCCTCACCCTTCTGCCCCCAACCCTCACCTCCTTGTACCCCAAATATGTTTTTCGCAATAAAAAAAATTTAAAAAATATGAAGAAGAAATTAGATCATTTGCAGAAAAGAAGGAGCTTAAAGAATTTGTGAAAACAAGACCAACTCTACAGTAAATTTTAAGGAAAACCCTTCACAGAGACACCAAAGGAAAGTGGATGTAACCAGAAACAACAGAGAAATAAACACAGCAAAATGACTATGATAAAACCTGGCCTGTCAATTATCCCACTTAATGTGGATGGACTAAATATACCAATTAAGATAAAAAGAATAGCAGAATGATAACAAAAGTCATCAAAAAGGAGGAAGATAGACTCAAACTCAAAGACTGGGAGGGAAAAAAATACCAAGCAATTGGCATCCACAAAAAAGCAGGAGTGGAGGTGAGCTCTTGTGGCCTAGTGGCAAGAAGCTGCACTGCAATCCCAGAGGTGAGCAGTTCAAATCCACCAGATGCTCTGCTGGAGAAGGAGGGACAATTTTCTTCTGTACCACTCAGATCCAATGGTATACATAAAAAAAAAAAAGAAGTTTTTTAAAAAGCAGTAGTGGAAATACTAATCTCTGATAAAATAGACTTCAGGATGAAATCCACCATAAAAGATAAGGTAGGGCACTATATAACGATTAAAGGCACAACAGATCAAAAAGATACAACATTGGTCAACATCTATGCACTAAATGACAGATCTGAAAAATACGTAAAATAATGCTTAACAGAATTGAAGAATAAATAGGCAGCACCACAGTAGTGGTAGAGACTATTAGCACACCACACTCACCAAAAGATAGGTTAACTCAAAAGAAACTTAAAAAAGATGGAAAGGACCTAAACTATACAATAGCCAACTTAAACTTGTGGATGTATTCAGGATACTGCACCTAGCCAAAAGTTTATTTACTGTCTTCTCAACTGCACATGGTACATTATCTAGAATTGGTCATATATTAGGACACAAAGCAAGCCTCAACAAATTTTAAAAAGTTGAAATAATAGAAAGCAGCTTCTCAGACCATAAAGCCATAAAACTAGAAATTAACCACATGAGAATAAAATCTGATAAAACCACCAATGTGGAAGCTAATAACACCCTGCTAGAACATGATTGGGTTATAGAAGAAATAAAGAATGAAGCAAAAGTGTTCATTGAAACAAATGATAATGAAAATATGCATACCAAAACCTCTGGGGCACAGCTAATGTGTTTTGCTCAGGGGGCAGTTAATAGCAATAGGCAAACAAAAAAAAAAGGAAGAAAGAAGCAAAATTAATGATCTAACTCAACACCTTCATAAAATAGAAAAAGAAACACAATCAAACCCCACAGCCTCTAGAGCAAAGGGAATTAAAAGAACAAAAGTGAGAGAGAAAAACAATTGAAAGTGCCAGCACGACCAGGAGCTGGTTTTTCTAAAAAGTCCATAAAATGGCAAACTTAAAAGAGAAAACACAAATAACTTGATTAATGAATGATAGAGTTAATATCACTAAAGAATGAGATTAAATTAAACCTATAATATCAGAGTATTATGAAAATCTATAGTCTACTAAATTTGAAAACCTAGACAAAATAGACAAATTCCTTGAAACTCATGTCCTACTTAGATTGAGACTAACAGATGTAGGACACATGAACAGATCTATCAAAGGAAGAAATTGAGTAAGTCATAAAAAAACACCAAAAACAGTGCTAGAACAGATGGTTCCATGGCTAAATTTTACCAAGCATTCAAAGAAGATCTAAAAAAATAGAGAAGGAACATTCCCAGAGTCATTCTATGAAGTAAGCATAACACGAAAATCAGGCAAAGATATTACCAAAAAAGATAATTGCAGACCAATATCTCTCTTAAATAGAGATGCCAAAATCCTTAAGAAAATCCTGGCCAGTAGATTCCAACAGCACATAAAAAAATAATTCATCATGATCAAGTGGGATTGATAACAGATATGCAAGAATGATTCACCATTTTTTTAATTTTTTTTAATAATTTTAATGAACATTTACAGAGAATTTGGATTTCCATTCATTCATTGCTGCACTTCTCTACCCGCCCAACCCTCTCCCCCCGCCCCCCAATTATGGTTCACCATTTTTAAAAAAATCAGCAGAATTCACAAAATTTAACAAAGCAAATAACAAGAACCGCATAATCTAGCAATTTTTGCAAAAAAAAAAAAACACCATTTAACAAAATCCAGAACCCCTTCCTGATTAAATATTAAGAAAAATAGGAATAAAAGGAAACTTCCTCAACATAGTAAAAAGTATATATGCAAAACCAAAATCCAGTATCATTCTGAATGGAGAAAGACTAAAAGCATTTTGCTTGCAAACAGGGATCAGACAAGAATACCCACTTTTACCACTCGTATTGTATTAGAAGCACTTGTAGTACAACACAACAAGAGAAGGAAATCCAGATTGGCACTATATACAGATGGAATGATATGTGCACAGAAAACTACTAGGACTCAAAAAACCTTTTTGAACTAGGGGACCACTACCATTTATGATAATCAATCACAATTAGAGATACCTGGAAATAAGTCTAACTGGAGACACAGAAGACCTGTACAAAGAAAACTACAGAACATTTCTGCAAGACACACTAAAAGACCTAAATATTTATGGATAGGAAGACTCAACATAGTAAAAATTACAATCCTACCTACTTCAGTCTCAGTGCAAATACCAAATTCATTTTTCATGGCTATAGAAAAGGCAGTTTTTATTTGGAAAAAATAGAGATCTTGAATAAGCAAAGCACTTATGAAAAACAAGAATGAAGTGGAAGGCATATTACTCCTTAATTTTAAAACCTGCTGCACAGCTGTGATAACCTAAATAGCATGGTACTGGAACAATGACAGGCACACCGACCAATGGAGCAGAATCAACACCCAAAAATGAACCTATACGTATGGTCAACTGATACTTGACAAGGAAACAAAACTTACCAAGTGAGAAACAAAAACCTCTTCAATAAACAGGGCTGGCAAAACTGGACTTCTTCCTGCAGAAAACTGAAGCAGAACCCACATTTCACACCGTAGACACAAATCAACTCAAGGTGGATCTGAGCCCTGGGGGTAAAGCCCCAAACCATAAAGATCATAGGAGACAAAATGGGACCAAGTTTACAAGGTCTAATGCATGGTATGAAGAGACTGACAAATACGGCCCAAAATGTACAAATAGGAAAGGACAAAAGTGATGAATGGGACCTTCTAAAGATTAAATTCATGTGTGCATTAAAAATATTTTTCCATTGGTTGAAAAGACTATGTCCCAACTAGGGAAAAAACATTTGGGCATACTGTCTCAGATAAGAGTGTCATAACAAAAGTTTACAGAATACTACAGGGCCTCCACAAAAGACTGATAATTACAAAATGAACAGAAGTCATCGAAAGAATTTTCCCAGAGTAAGACATTCAGATGGCCAACAGACACATGAAGAAATGCTCAAAATCACTGGCAATAAGAGAGATGTAAATCAAAACCACAATGAGATACCATCTCACCCCAGTAGCAGTGGCAAAGTTTAATAGGACACCAAGCAATAAATGTTGGAGAAGATGAGGAGAGATTGGAAATCTCATACACTGTTGGTGAGATTATAAAATAGTAGAACCCACTCTGGAAGGCAGTTTGACATTTTCTTAAAAAGCTGAACATAGAAATTGCATATGACCCACCTATTCCACTGTTTGGAATATAGCCAAGGTAATTAAAACTGAGATACAAATGGAGATTTGTACACCTGTGTTCATAGCATTGTTATTCAAGAACTTGGAAACAGTTAAATGTCCAACCACAGTCAAATGGTTTGAGAAATGGTGATACATTCACATGATGGAATACTATTCAGCACTTGGGAGCGACAATTTAGAAAAATACTACATAACTTGGGAGAGCCTAGAGAGCATTATGCTGAGTAAACTAACTCCTCTTAAGGACTAATACTGCATAAGACTATTATTGTAAAAATAGGAGGATAACTAGTAAAACATGTATGGAAACCCAACAAGGGAAGGGATTGGAGTAGGGGGTAAGGGTGGACAGGGGGAAAATCACAGGCTGCATAATTTGGTTGGTGGAGAGATTGGGTAAAGGAAATGGGAAAGATCCAGAAGGAACCTGAAAAGACAGGGTAATGGTGAGCATAGTTTGTGATTAATTTCATAAAGCACGAGGTATGTGAAAATTGTATGAAACACCATGTCAATAAAGGAAAGTGTAAAATACAGTGTACACAAATTTTGTATGTAAACTAGTATAAAATATTTTTTTAAAAACCCTATGAATGGCATGTTGATTGACAACTGTTTGCAGTAGAAATCCAGTATTGTGAGTTAAAAAGAATAGGTGTGCTCTTTAGCAGGGCAGGGAGGCACAAACCTGGGAAGCAAATATTACTAATAGCTATTCCTAAGGATATGATTGAGGTTGATTTGTATTTTGTTATATATATTTTATTATTGTCTCTTTAAAAAAAATTGTTGTTGTTATATGCCGTCAAATCACCTGAGACTCATAGCTACCCTGTGTACAACAGCTCTGAACCTGGTCTGTCCTTTAGCCAACCTTACTGCCTCTGACACACCTATCCCCATTACCCCAGTCACTGAATCAGTCCATCTCATCGAGGATCTTCCTCTCTTGCGCTGTCCCTCTACCTTCCCAGGTATGATGTTCTTCTCCAAGAATTGGTCCCTCCTTGCAACATGTCCAAAGTATGTCAGACGAAGCTTCAGAATCTTTGCCTCCAAGGAACAGCCTGGTTTCACCCTCTTGAGGACAAACCTGTTTGTTCTCCTGGCAGTCCATGGCAAATTGAATACTCTTCTCCAGCACCACAGCTCAAAGGCATCAGTTTTCCTATCATCCCTAGTCATTGCCCAGCTTTCTGATGCATAGCAAGTAATTGTGAAGAGCATGGCTTGGATCAGGTGCATCTTACTCTCTAGACTAACATTGTTGATATTCAGTACTCTGGAGAGGTCTCTGACAGAAGACTTTCCCAATGCAAGTTGTCTTTTGATTTCTTGGCTGCTGGTACCAAGAGCATTGATTGTGGAGCCAAACAAACTGAAGGTGTTAATCTCAATCTCTTCAAGATCTGTCATTATGTTGCCAGTTGGCCCAGTGGTGAGAATCTTTGTTTTCTTGATATTGGACTTCAATCCTTATTTAAGACTGCTGTCCTTCACCTTCTGCAGCAAGTGCTTAAGGTCACAAGCAGGGTTGTGTCATCTACATAGGGCAGGCTATTGAAGAGTCTTATTCCAATCTTGATGCCACATTCCTCCTCATAGAGCCTAGCCTCCCAAATAAACTGTTCCGCATATAGATTGAAAAGGTGTGGAGATAGGACATATCCCTGGCGTATACATTCCCAATTTTGAACCATGCATTGTTTCCCTGCTCTGCTTTGACAACTGCCTCCTGGTCCAACTATAGGTTTCACATAAACACTGTCAAGGTTCTGGGATTCCCATTTTTCTTAGAGTCAGCCACGGTTTGTTGTGATCCCCACAGTCAAATGCCTTTGCATAGTCAATGAAACACAGACATTCCTCTGGTACTTTCTGCTTTCAGCCAAAATCTATCTATCATTAGCTATAATATCCCTAGTACCACAGCCTAAATTCAGCTTGCACTTCTGGCAGTTCTCTGTTGATGTGCTATGCCAGATTTTTTTTTCTAATTTTCAGCAGAATCTTGCTTCTGTATGTTTAGTTGTATTTTTCTTTAATATATAACCACATAAGACCAACCATTGCAATGGGAAAGTCTGTGGTCAGAGACCTCTTGAAAGTGCTGAAGAGCAACTATGTCAGTCTGAAGATTAAGGTGCACCTGATACATGCAATGGTCTTTATAATCACTTGCTTTGTATCAGAGATCTAGACAATGACTAGGGATAATAGAAGGAGAATTTATGCCTTTGAGCATTTGGTGTTGGAGAAGAGTATTGAATATACCATGGACTGCTAAGAAAATGAACAGGTTTGTCCTGGAGAGGGTGAAGCCAGACTGCTCCTTAGAGGCAAGTATTCTGAAGCTTCGTCTGACATAGTTTGGACATGTTGCAAGGAGGGACCAGTTTTTGGAGAGGGACGTCATGTTTGGGAGGGTGGAGGGACAGTGCAAGAGAGGAAGACCCTCAATAAGACGGATTGATTACTGAGGTAATGTGGGTAGATGTGTCAGAGACAGTGAGATTGGCACAGGATAGCGCAGGGTTTAGGGCTGTTTACATAGGGTAGCTATGAGTTGCAGGTGACTTGACGGCACATAACAACAACAAGAAGACCAATCATTTAATAAGAAAAACCAAAACTGTTCATAATATACTTCCCTGCCCTGCCCCCCCCCCCGCATGCTAAGAAATTCATGCTGATTGTTTGTGGAGGGGCTAAATTTGTGTGCCTTGATCTGTTTCTGAGAAATTCTAATTCTCCTGAGTTCAAGTGTGTAAAACTTAGTCTGAAATGCAGGACAAGCTAATGTAGTGCCAGAACTTCAGTATCAGTGATGGTTTTTACCCCCTTGCTCATCGATATCCTCTTGGTATAAAGAGTCCATGTTTTATGATTTTTTTTTCACTTGGCATATGAATGGAAAACAGGGTGTAAAACTTATCACATCATTTCAGATCTCCTTTTTTTCTTTTAGGAGACAGACAAGAGAATGGCAAAGACAGTCTAAACTTGGAAACCTATTGGGATCGGGAGCCTCCAGATGCCTCTTGTCACATCTCAGGAGAGGCCCCTTCTCACAGTTCTTTGAGTGGCTTCTTTGGTGAGAATGAACAAAGATGCTTTAGAGAAGGTTATCTCCCTAAGAGACAGGAACACTTCCAAGGTAAGGAGAGAGGGGAACAGCTCTCTCTTCAACAGAGGGTTTCTGGAAAACAGCTAGACCATTGTTTACCTGATTCCCACTCAAGAGACTTGTCTGTGCTGTGCCTCGAGCAGAAGCAAGAGGTTTCTCTTAAGGACCAGCTGAAACCTCCCACAACTCAGAAGCTCCCTACCTGCAGAGAGGGTGGGAAAACCTTCTATAGGAATTCTCAGCTTTTGTTTCACCAGAGAACTTATACTGGGAAGACATCTTTTCAGTGCCCCACCTGCAAGGAAGCCTTTGTGCGGCATTCAGACTTTGTGAAGCATCAAAGAATCCACATAGGAGAAAAGCCTTGCAAGTGTAATCATTGTGGGAAAGGCTTCAAGGACATTTCTGCATTACGGCACCATGAGAAAATCCACACAGGAGAGAAACCCTATAAATGTTCCCTCTGTGAAAGGAGTTTCAGTCACAGGTCCCACTTTAATAGACACCAGAGAGTCCACACAGGAGAGAAACCGTATAAATGTCCTCTCTGTGAAAAGAGTTTCATTCAGAGGTCCACTTTTATTATACACCAAAGGGTCCACACAGGAGAGAAACCCTATCAATGTCTTCTCTGCGAAAAGAGATTCATCCGGAGGTCCAACTTAAATAGACACCAGCGGGTCCACACAGTAAGGAAACCCTATCAGTGTCCCCCATAAATGTCACTTGAGTCCAACTTTATCAGACATCAAGGGATTCACATAATAGAGAAAACTTATAAATGTTCTTGCTGTGGAAAAAGTTTCAGAAAAAGCTCAAGTTTTGATAGACATCAGAGATCCCATTTAGGGAAGAACTTCTCTCCGTTACCAGACTCTACCCTTGTCTGTGTCTGTGCAGTGACAAATACTGAGTTTTTGTAGTCATTTGCAACATTACATCTGTTCTACCCCTGCCTATTTTCTTGGATTGAAAAGGAAAACCTACGGTTGTATTTTAATTTGGAAATTGGTTGAGCTCTTTGAGTGAACTTCATGCTTGCTTAATATCTTCTAAATAGAGCTGCTGTAATTACTGTTCACAGGAATAACATTTGCTCAGCCCTTTATAACTAGAATTGCAGAGTATGTCTGTTCTGATACAGAGCTCAAGCAGATAAAGAGGACTAAGGAGTTCATGTGTGCTCTTCAACATGTGGGTACAATGTAAACTTTATGTGCTCTTTCTTCAAATAAACTCAATAGAGTAATTCCTCATCTCATTTTTGTCTGACATGTTCATTCTGTGTTGTTTTGAATTGAAAATGTGTTTTCTCACCGAAGACCCCAAATGAGAGTTGAGCTCCTTGATGCGCCTGTAGTCCCTAAATGTGGTTGCTGACAAAATATCTCCAGTGCACTTCTTAAATGTGGGTAGTGCAAAGAATGAGATCAATATGGGAAGAACAGCTATTTCTTAACTCCGTAACAGGTGAGTGTCTCCAACACAAGTCCAATTCCCGTAAGGTCAGACATGTTCCCCCCTCTCCCCCAAGCTCCTGCACCTACATCTGATTCCAGCACCAGGCCTACCAGGCCTTGAGAGTCTGACGTCTGTGGCAATAGGTACACAAACTTCCCAGAACATATTCACCATTATAGAGTTCATTAAGAATGTTAGCAGGATAAAACTCACATTTGGAACTAGGATATAATTTCTTAGTCAAACCAACTTATGAAGTGTTCTTGCTGGCCATTCAGCCTTTCCATTTTAGGCCAGTGTTAAAAAAGCTCTCTTATCACCCTGTTGGAAAAAGTTTTGCCCACATGTGTGCATCAAAACCTTTTTCCAACAGGGTGAAAAGACAGCCTACAGACTGGGAACAAATATTTGGTAATACCATCTCAGACAAGGGTCTTATAACAAAAATTTACCAAATCCTTCTGGCACTCCACAAGAAAAAGACTGATAATCCAATTACAAAACGGGCAAAAGACATGGATAGAATTTTCACAGAGGAAGATATTAGAATGTCAAACAGACACATGAAGAAATGCTCAAAATCACTGGCAGTAAAAGTGATGCAAATCAAAACCACAATGAGATACCTTCTCACCTCACCACCAGTGGCAAAGTTTAGCAGGGCAGAAGTAATAAATGTTGGAAAGGATGTGGCAAGAAAGGAACTCTTACACATTGTTGGTGGGACTATAAAATGGTACAACCATTCTGGAAGGCAGTTTGGTGCTTCCTCAAAAAGCTGAACAACCGTGCGATATCATCTCACCCTAGTCAGAATAGCAAAATTTAACAGAACAGCAAACATCAAATGCTGGTGAGGTTGTGGAGAAACTGGAACCCTTATTCACTGTTGGTGGGAATGTAAAATGGTGCAACCACTGTGGAAGGCTATGTGTTGCACTCTCAAAAAGTTGCAAATAGAGATACCATTTGACCCAGCATTTCCACTACTGGGAATATACCCTAATGAAACCATAACCAACACCCAAGCAGATATATGCACATCCATGTTTATTGCTGCTTTGTTCACAATAGCAAAGAGCTGGAAACAACCCAAGTGCCCATCAACAAATGAGGGAATAGAGAAGCTGTGGTATATTCACACAATGGAATACTATGCAATAGTGAAGAATAACTAACTCATGAAATAATATGCAAAATGGGTGATCCTGGAGGACATTATACTGAGTGA
>NW_006399996.1:4091096-4095581 GCF_000299155.1 Elephantulus edwardii | reverse complement strand
CGTTTGTTGATGGGCACTTAGGTTGTTTCCAACTCCTTGCTATTGTGAACAAAGCTGCAATAAACATGGGTGTGCATATATCTGCTTGGATGTCGACAAATGTGTTTCTAAGCATGGTCGTCAATTTGAAAGTGTGCAGCAACGTGTTAAAAGGGATATATGAAAAAAAGGGGATATATGATTGGGTATTATTGTTATTACAGGAATTCAGAATGAAGGCCTGCACAGTGGAGTGGATGTGGGGGGAGGGATTGCATAACAATGAAAGAGTTTTTCTGTTACTCTTCATGGAGAAGAGTGAATTGGGTGGAGAAGGCGGGCAGGGGGAAAAGTACAACAATGAATGACTGGAAACCCTAAGTCTCTGTAAACTTTAATTAAAATTAGCTTTAAAAAAAAAAGAGAGGTAAAAAGCTGAACATAGAAATTCCGTATGACCCAGCTATTTCACTATTTGGAATATATGCTGAGAAAATAAGAACTGCGGCACAAATGGAGATTTATACACCAATGACATAGCAGCATTATTCACCTTAGCAAGAGCATGAAAACAGTCCAAATGTCCAAACACAAATGAATGGATTGAGAAATTATGGTATATTCACACACGGAATACTATGCAGCATTCAGGAGCAATGATTTTGTAAATTACCTAACTTGAGAGGGACTGGAGAGCATTATTCTGAGTGAACTAACTCAGTCCCACAAGGATAAATATTGTATAAAACCATTATTGCAGAATGAGTATAAGAATCCAAGAGGGGTGGGAGAGGTTGGAAGCAGAGGGAGGAGGATGTGCAGGGTGATGAGGGAAATTGAAATCATTTGTTCTTGAAAACAATATATTCAAATTTTGTAAATAAACTAATAGAAAAAAAATTGGGGGGGGGAGCTCTCTTAGTGCTGCCAATTCTGATATCAATGCCTCCCCTCATTCCATTCTGCTGCATTCTTGGACCTCGGCCCCTGAAGCTGGCTTCATGGGGCAGCAGTCCTACTTTGGGTTCTCTGCGGTGGTGGCGGCAGCTGCTGTCCTGTAGGTCTGACTGGCATTGGCATCTCTGCCCCAGAGGACATATGCTGCAGTCTCTGCTAATGCTTCTACTGGTAGTGAGATTCCCAAAATTCCTGTTGCTCAATTTAAATCTGGCAGAATGGTGAAAATGGCAAATTGTGTACAGATAGACCAGTGCACCTTTTTGGTATGTTCCCACTCAGCCTTGTGACAAAGTGGAAGGCAGTGGGCTAGGAAAGCAATTTTGTTGTGGGGGTTTTTTGTTTGTTATTGTTGTTTTTTATGTTTTTTTAATTTATATTTATTATTAATTTCAGTAAAAATTTACAGAGACTTTGGATTTCCATTCATTCACTGTTGCACTTTTCTCCCCTCCCAACTCTCCGCCCTAGTACACTACCCTCTTGGAAAAGTAAAAGAAAAATTCTTTCATTGTTTTAAAAACCCTCACCCAGGTCCACTCCACCATGTAGCCTTCTCTCTGGACTCCTGTCATGACAAAGATACCTAATCATATATCCCTTTTAAACAGTTTTCTCCCTCATCTGTTTCAATGCATTGTTGAACCCATCTTTCTCAGTCTCTCCCCAACCCCAAGGTCAGTCCTGTTTTACAACAGTGGCACCATGCAGTATTTGTCCTTTTGTGACTGTTCATATCCTGTGCCCATTTTTCAATTGGATTATTTACCTTTATCTTGTTGTGGTGCTCAAGTATTTTATAAATTCTAGATAGAAGTCCTTTATCTGACATGTCATTCCCAAATACTTTTTCCCAGTCTGTGGCTTCCCTTTTTACCCTGTTGGAGAAGTTTTTGGATGTGCATAGGGATTTGATTCTTAGAAGGCCCCATTCATCTGTTTTTTCTTCTCCTGGTTGTAGATTTCTCAGGATACTTGGAAGACTTTTTATGTTGTGGATTAGGACTACTAGAGTTCTTCCAAGCTTTTCTTTAATGAAGCTTAAAGTCCTTGGTTTTAGTCCTAGATCCATGATCCACCTTGAGTTGTTTTTTGTATATGGAGAGAGGTGTGGATCTTGCTTGAGTCTTTTGCAGATACTTTTCCAGTTTTGCCAACACCATTTGTTAAAAAGGTTGTAATTTCCCTATTTAACTGATTTCATCTCCTTGTCAAAAATCAATTGACCATAGGTAGATGGGCTGATCTCCAGGTTCTCAATTCTATTCCATTGGTCCATACGTCTGTCACTGTACCAGTACCATGCTGTTTTTACCACCATGGCAGTATAGTAAGATTTGAAATCAGGGAGTGAGATACCTCCTACCTAGAAAAGCGATTTTGAACAAGAGACCTGCTACACCATAGATTTTTTCTTATTAAATAAGAATAGCAAACCTAATGTACAAGTTTTTCTATGCAAGGCAAGAATAGGGCTCATTAGGAAAAGTAGTATGCAAAGGGAGATTGCAGGGACAAATTAATGCTAACCTATGACTTTGAGAACAAAGGGCAAGGGATTCTTTTCATACTAGTGATGGAAATTCATAAATTAGTCCTGAATGGTCCAGTGTCTCACTCAGTTCCTGGAGAGAATTACTTTTGTTCTAAGCAACAAGTCAATGGCTTGTCAGTGTCCTCTTATATAACATGTAGAGGCTAAGCTTCAATGTGATTTCGGGGGCTCCTCTGACTTTTAAGAATATACGGCCCTTTGACCGCTAGGATACCAAGCATTACCACAGAAGTCTTTGGTTATGCTTTATTACTTTGGGAAAGTCTGTTGCCAAGAACCTCTCCAGAGTACTGAAGAGCAACGATGTCATTCTGGAGTCTAAGGTGCACCTGATCCAGGCCATGCTCTTCACAATTACTTACTATGCATCAGAGAGCTGTATATTGACTAGGGATGATAGAAGGAGAATTGATGCCTTTAAGTTGTGCTGGAGAAGAGTATTGAATATACCATGGAGAACAAACAAGTTTGTCCTCAAGAGGGTGAAACCAGGATGCCTCTTTAAAGCAAGAATTTTGAAGCTCTGTCTGACATACTTTGGGTATGTTGCAAGAAGGGACCAGTCCTTGGAGAGGGACATCATACTTGGGAGGGTGGAAAGACAGTGCAAGAGAAGAAGACCCTGGATGAGATGGATTTACTCAGTGATTGGGGTAATGAGGGTAGGTGTATCAGAGACAAGAAGGCTGGTGTAGGATAGAGCAGGGTTCAAAGTTGTACATAGGGTGGCTGTGAGTTGCAAGCAATTGAGTAGCACTTAACAAGAGTGCTAGGCTAAATCAGCAATTTACTTTGGATGGCCAACTGATTACATAAAAATATCACCAATTCAGAAAGTAGATTTGCAGAAAACTCTGGGCTTAATATTTTTTTGCATTTCATCCCAATCTCCTTAGTTGTTACTGTTTTGATAGGTGCCATCACATCAAGTACAGTTCACAGCATCCCTGTGAACAGCAGATCTCACCCTTTTTCTGTCCTGTGCCATCCTCATCATCCCTGACACACGTGACTCCATTGCTGCTGTCTCTGTGTCAATCCATCTGGTTGAGGTACTTCCGCTCTTTCACTGACCCTCCACATTTCCAAACATGAAGTCCCTCTCCAAGGAATAAACTTCCCTAGCAACATGTTCAAAGTATTTTAGTCTAAGCTTTGCCATCTTTGCTTCTGGAGCCAAGAAGCCAAAGAACACACTGTTTACACTTTCTCAAAGACATATCTGTTTGTTCTTTTGGTAGCCCATGGGATATTCAATACTCTTCTCCAAAAGCTCAAAGTTATAAATTCTTCTTTATTAATTTTCCAGCTCTCAAATGCATAGTAAGTGAGTACCAGAAGTACCTTGGACTTCAACCTGATATCACTCCTTCTCAATACATTAGAGAGGAAGGTCCCTGACAACAGACGTTCCCAGTGCAGTACATCTGACTGCTGGAACCAAAGGTGTTAACTGTAGATCTAAATAAGATGAAGTCCTTGGCAGTTCCAGTCTCCTCTCCATCTATCAGGACGTTGCCTATCAGTCCAGAGTTGAGAATTTTTGTTTTCTTAACATTGAGATGCCAATCCAATTCATACTGGAGGCTGTAATCTTTTTTCTGCAGCAGGCGCTTCAAGGCCTCCTCACTTTCAACAAGCAAAGCTGTGTCATCTTCATAATGTAGACTGATGAGTCTTCCTCAGATTCCAATACTATATTCCCCTTCTTAGAGTTCAGCTTCTTGAACATTCATCTGACTGGGTATGGAGAGAGGATACAATCTTGAAGCACACCTTTGTTAGAGCTGAACAGAAGACTCCAAAAGGCAGCACGGAATGACAAAGCAAAATATTACAATGAAATGTGCAAGGAGCTAGAGTTGGAAAATCAAAAGGGCCGAACTCATTCAGCATTTCTTAAGCTCAAGGAACAAGAACAAATTCAAACCTCGAGTTGCTACAATCGAGGATGCTTTAGGCAGAATGTTAAATGATCCAGGAGGTATCAAAAG
>NW_006399996.1:4086716-4089676 GCF_000299155.1 Elephantulus edwardii | reverse complement strand
AGGGGAAGACCCTCTATGAGGTGGATTGATTCAGTGACTGGGGTAATCGGGATGGGTATGTCAGAGGCAATGCGATTGGCACAGGGTAGAGCAGGGTTTAGGGCTGTTGTACATAGGGTCACTATGAGTCACAAACAATGGCACATAACAACAACAACAGAATAGGATAATTAGTAAGGTGTATGTACAAGTCCAAAAGGGAAAGTGGAGGGGGCAGAGAGGCAGAGTGTAGGGATAGGGTGAAGACTGGGATGGCAGAGTTTGATATGTGGGGGGAGGGGTGGAAGGAATTAGGAAATATCCAATGGGACCAAAAAGACAAAAGTAGTAGTGACATAGATCAGTGGTGATTATTTTTATAAAATGCAATGTATGGAAATGATCCTATGAACAATGTGAATGAAGGCATGTATAAAACACAATGTACATAAATGAGACACAGTGTATATGAATTTTGTATGTTGTTGTTATGTACTATCAAGTCACCTACAACTCAGTGGCTCTGAAGTCTCCCCTGTCCTAAGCCATTCTCACTGACGCTGACATACCTAGCACCATTGCCCTAGTTACTGTAGAATCTATCTCATCCAAGGTTTTCCTCTTTAGTGCTGTCCCTCCACCCTTCTGATGTCCTTCTGCAAGGCTGGATCCCTCTTAGCCACATGCCCAAAGGATATGAGACGGAGCTTCAAACCCCTAGCCTCCAAGGAGAAACTTGGTTTCACCCTCTCCAAGACAGACCTATTTGTTTTCTTGGCAATTCATGGTATGTTCAAGACTTTCTCCAGCACCAAAACTCAAAAGCATCAATTCTTCTTCTGTATACCTTACTCATTGCTCAGTTCTCTGATACGTGGCAAGTAAATGTAAAGATCTTGGCCTGGATCAGGCACACTTTACTCTCTAGACTGACATCATTGCTTCTCACTACTCTGAAATGGTCCCTGACAGCAGATTTACCTAATGCAATTCATCTTTTGCTTTCCTGACTGCTGGTGCCAAGAGTGTTGACTGTGGAGCCAAGCACAACCTCAATCCCTTCTCCATCCATCATGGTGCTTCCAACTGGCCCAGTGGTGAGAATCTTTATCTTCTTTATGGTGAGCTCCAATCCATATTGAAGACTACAGTCCTTGACCTGCTGCCAGTGCTTAAGTTCCTCCTCAGTTTCAACAAGCAGTATTGTGTCATCTACATAACATAGGTTGTTGATGAGTCTTCCTCTAATCCTGATGCCACATTCCTCTTCATAAATTCCAACCTCCCAAGTGATCTGTTCTGCATATAGATTGAAAAAGGTATGGAAATAGGACACATCCCGATATAAAATAAATATCATTTGGTATCCCATTGGTTTCTGGGGGCTTATTTTTTGCCAATGCATTCAGTGCAGCTTGAAATCTTCCTTCAACCTTTGGCTCTTAATCGTATGATTCTTTCTTTCCTTTTTTTTCTCCCAAGAATTTAAGACATTTTATTTTCAACAGAAATAAAGGAGAACAAGTCTTGTCCTTTTGCTTGGAAAGAATGTCTTAGTAACAGATTAATTCAACTTTGAAAGTTGGTGAGACTTCATTGTTCCTTGAGAAAAATTATTTTACCCAAATAAACTATTAGGTGCTAACAATTAAAACAGAGATCAACTGCCAACACTAGAAAATAAAGACTTCAGTATATATTTGTTTTGGTCAAAACATAGATAGAATTCCTCTGGTACTCCCTGCTTTTAGCCAAGACCATCTAACAAACATTAACTACAGTATCTCTAGCCTGTACTCTTGCAGTTCTCTATTCATGTGCTGTTCCAGTAGTTTTTGTATAATCTTCAGCAGAATCTTGCTTGAGTGTGATATCAATGATATTTTTCTATAATTTTCACTCTGTTGGGTCACCTTTCTTTGGAATGGGAACAAATATAGATCTCTTCCAGTCAGTTAGCCAAGTGGTTGTCCTCTGGATTTCTTGACACAACTTGGTCAAGCACATCCAAGGCAGCATCTGTTAGTTGAAATACGTTGATTGGTATACCATCATTTCCTGGGGCCTTGTTTTTTGCCAATTCCTTCAAAGCAGCTTGAACTTCTTCCTTCATCACCATAGGCTCTTGCTCATATGTTGCTTCATGAAATTCTTCTGTGTCTGCCAATTCCTTTCAGTTTCCATCTTCTTTTAATACTTCCTGTATCATTTAATATTCTGCCTAAAGCATCCTTAAGTATAGCAACTCGAGGTCTGAATTTGTTCTTCAGTTCCTTGAGTTTAAGAAATGCTGTGCAAGTTTGACACTTTTGATTTTCTGACTCCAGCCGCTTGCACATTTCATTGTAATATTTTGTCTTGCTGCACTGCCTTTATTTTAACTTTATTATTTTGTCTTTTTCTTCTCTATTTTGATTGAAGCCTTGGATATTCTGATAGTATTATCCATATATAGTGGTTACTTAGTTCAAGGCAACAGGTGTGTTTTTAGGTTGTTGTTGTTGTTGTTGTTATGTGCCGTCAAGTCATTTGCGACTCATAGCGAGCCTATGCACAACAGCTCTAAACCCTGCTCTATCCTGCGCCAACCGCACTGCCTCTGACACACCCATCCCAATTACCCCAGTCACCGAATCTATCCATCTCATAGAGGGTCTTCCCCTCCTGCACTGTCCCTCCACCCTCCCAAGCATGATGTCCCTCTCCAAAGACCTGTCTCTCCTGGCAACATGTCCAAAGTATGTCAGACGAAGCCCCAGAATCCTTGCCTCCAAGGAGTTACTTGGTTTAATTCTCTCCAAGATGAATCTTTGTTTTCCTGGCAGTCCATGGTACATTCAGTACTCTTCTCCAGCACCACAGCTCAAAGGCACCCACTCTCCTTCTGTCCTCCCTAGTCATTGTCCAACTCTCTGCTGCATAACAAGCGATTGCAAAGACCATGGCCTGTATTAGGCGCACCTTAGTCTCCAGAGAGACAC
>NW_006399996.1:4073434-4085504 GCF_000299155.1 Elephantulus edwardii | reverse complement strand
GTTCCTTGAGCTTAAGAAATGCTGAGCGAGTTCGGCCCTTTTGATTTTCTGACTCTAGCTCCTCGCACATTTCATTGTAGTATTTTGCTTTGTCATTCCACGCTGCCTTTTGGAATCTTCTGTTCAGCTCTTTAGTATCTTGAATTCTTCTAGTATTTATTCCAAACATTATTGAGCCCAAGTTTGAAACTGTGACAGGCTTATCATTTCTCAAAGAAACCATTTTCCAACATGGCACTAAGGAGGTCACTGGGGAATGTACTTTTGATTTCTTTTTCTATTCAACCTCATGTTTATTCTATAAACATCATAAGGATTTATTTGTAGAGCACTGGTGTATTTACCCAGCTTTACTTTTTAGTCTCCAAATGAACACATGTGAATACAGATGGTTGGTTGCAGAAGTATTTATCTAGAAACACACAGTGAAAATGCTTCATGAGGCAGATAGCATTGTTCTACTTGGCGTGGACATTTGAAGACTAACCGAGAATGTTATCAAGTAAACAGGATGATGGTGACATGTTGGATATGGTGTCAGTGGTTTACTCTGTGGCTATGTTACTTCCAAATAAAAGAATGAGTCCATTCTTCCTCTGGGTGGTAAAAACAGTTACAATCCTCTGCTGTTGACTTACAAGTGGGAAGTTGAATGTACCCAGTAATGTCTTGAGAGACTCAGTGATTACCTCTCAGTAACCAAACAGCCCTGGGCAGTACTGTGGGGCACAACTCCACTCCTAGAAACGTAGGGTCCACATGAGTTGGCATCATCTCGGTGTCAACTGTTTTTCATTTTGTTGGTCCTTGGGCAGTTTCAGAGATCTATGGTTGAGTGCAAGGCTTCTTTCTCAGCAGGGCATGTGAATTTGTTTCTAAAATTGTGTTGTTCTCTGTGCACCACTGGATCTCCTTCGTTCCTTCCTTAATGTCTGAAAGAGGCTGTATGAAGACCTGGTTTTCCTCAGAGAACTGTTCCATCCAGAAAGACTTTACTGATATGAAAGAACTTGACAAGCCCCATGATGCTATCAGAGCTGGGACAGGCCCTTATCCAGGTACCGCCATTGGCAAAGGCAAAGGACCCCCAACTCCCTGGACCTGAAGCTGCCCCTCAAGAGAAATTATCCAGCCATGAAGGTGCCCAGCAGTTTTTCTGACACTTTCAGTACTAGGTGCTGTCTGGGTTCCACAAGACCCTGAAGCAATTTCAGAAGTTCTGTTTCCAGTGGCTGCAGCCAGAGGTTCACAGCAAAGGGCAGATCCTGGAGCTCCTCATGTTGGAGCAGTTCCTGACCATCCTGCCTGGGGAGATCCAGATGTGGGTGTGCACACAGCATCCCAGTAGTGGAGAGGAGGCTGTGACTCTAGTGGAAAATTTGAAGGGTGACCCCCAGAAGACAGTGGCAGTGGGTAAGCAGAGGGTATTGGGATCCAGGGTCCTGTTGGGGTGTCCTCCTGGCTAATTTACACCTCTGTGTTCCCCTCAGCTCTGATAGCATCAGAAAATGGTGTATATTTGACTGCTAACTATAAGGTTGGTGCTTTGCACTCATCAAGTGACACCATTGGAGGAAAGATCTTGTCATCTACTTTCCATGAAGGCTATTGCTAAGAAAATTGTCAAGAGCAACTCTGCTCATGGTGTTGCTGTGAGTTGAAATGAACCCTTCCACAACTGCTTTGTTTTCCCTTGTGTGTGAGTAGTTATTTGTTCTCTAACATTAGAAATTGAATGTTTACATTTGTTTAAGTTTTAATTGATAGGGACTATCCAACTGAAATCTGAGATTAGAGGCCTTCTTGATGAGCTGCAGGCCTGTATCAGTGTCAGTGTCAGCAGTTGGCCTCTGGTATTTCCATCTATAGTTGGAGATGCCTGCTGATTGAGAAAATGAAGCTGGCTTTCTTCTTCCCCATTACCTGTTCTAAAGGACTATCCTATAATCCATTGTAGAAGATTCACTTCATGTTTTCAGGCATCCAGAGTCAGTATCCTTCAGTGATGAGTTATATATGGTCTTTAGCTCAGCAGACAGGTTCTGGGACAGGAAAGCTCACCTGAGGAGGTAGAATCTGCAAGCTACCAAGTGAGGGAGGCAGAGGCCAGTCTTGAAGTGGTGCCTCAGGAGCTGGGACTTCAGAATTCAACTGCGCCACATAATCAAAGAGTAACCTGACATGATCCGGACTTAGGTGAGAGCCAGTTCTTATTCATGGTGATATTGGGGGCCTAGAGAAAATTAGAGTTCCTGGCTGTCTGAGCTGAAAGTGTGTTGAGATTGAGGTGTCCCTCAAAAGTTTGAGACCAAGGTCAATGTCCACAAATCACCCTGATTAGGAGACTCTGTCTGCATTGTTTTTGTGTGCTATCGAGTAGGAACCAACTCATAGTTTACCCTCCAGTGGATTTTCAGAGGCAGTTAATTGCACGGGAGGAGATTGCCCATCCTTCTCCTGCAGAGCAGCTGGTGGATTCAAACCGTGTGTCTTCAGGATTGCATCACAGCTTCTTGCCACTCAGCCACCAGAGCTCCCCTACCGGCATTAGACTATTTGACATTCAGACTTGAGTAAAGAAGGGAAAGAATATTTGGGTGAGGCTCTTTGGGATGTTACTAGGATTTGAACTTTGTTAGTGATGCAAGTACGTGTCTTGAAATGGTGGATGGAAGTATAAGATCTAATTTGCTAAATTTATTTATTTTTTATTATTATTATTTTTGTGTGAGTGTACCGTCAAATCAGATCTGACAGGTACAGGAGGAGATTTTCCCTCCTTCCCCGGCAGAGCATCTGGTGGATTCGAACCGTGCGCCTCTGGGATTGTAGTTGCAGTTCCTTGCCACTAGGCCACCAGAGCTCCCCTTAAATTTTTATTTTAAAAAAAAAAATCAATGCCTTCTGTGGAATGACAAAGGGACAAAAGAAGATACCTAGATTCTTAAAACTTCCTGTTTCTCACTTCAGTGACGGCTGCTCCCCAGGTTTTGGTGGAAAGGCTCATCAGCAAACAGAACTCTGGAGGCTCCCTTCTACAAGCATCATCTCAGGTTAATGATATTTCTCTGCTTTTATGCCTCAGAACCAGTTATGAGCATTCAACGGTAGTCAGGAAAACTGAAATGAATGCCTTCTCAGAAGTTTAGTGGAAAAGAAAGCCTCGCTGTGATAACAGCAACAATGCAGATAAAGAGAAACTTGCATTTCAGTATTTCTCTCAGGTCTTCTCAAGGCAGAATGTGCTTCTAATTGACATTTGGAATTGGGAAATCTAGGCTCTGAAACAAAGGTGAAAAAGACGTGATGACATAATTCTTGTCTCGCAGCCGCAAAACTCATGTAAGAAATAAAAGGAGAAGGAAGCAAGTTAGAGAAGGAGAACGTTACTAGCACTAAGAACATTACTAACAAAGAACAGGAATGGAGTGCATTCATTAGATGTAGGGACTGTGCTGAGAACATCACAGGCCTAGGGCAGAAAGTGGCCAAGACACAGGTACATCACCAAGTAACATCACCTACCTTAAAAAGCCACAATGTGGGAATGTGAGTGGCTGAATCTGACTTTTATCCATGTCATAAACGAGAATTATTCCCATCAGTAATATCTATAGCAGAAAACAGACATACACCCCTCCCCTTATGTTCCTACATCTCTTTCCACCAATCATTCGCGTCCAATATTCGTTGCTGACTTTACTCATAGCTGCCAAGTTTATTAGGGAGACAAATTGTGGAATGGGGGAGGCAAAGAACATCATTCATTGCAATTCCAAGTTTATCTTAGCATTGCCATGCCTGATTAACAATTTAACAACAACAAAAAAATTCCCCAATTAGTAAAAGTCTGGGTTTCAGTTCAGCACAAATTCAAGAAGCTTCTGGTTTCCTCAATCACACCACAAAGTGTGCCTCAGAGCAGTTATAAATCAGCTTTTCCTTCAATCATCCAGCAAACAAATCCTTTAACTGTGGTCAACACAAATACAAGAAGCCTCAGGATACACCTTTCCAGTATCATGGTCTCTTTATAATCTTTCCACTACTTTTGTCACCAGGGGACATCACAGTTTAGAAAGCTCTCCCTCATGTTGCTCCTGCAAGGGTTGGTGATTTACAAGACTATGTTTCCTCAGTTAAGGGAATTGGAAACTCTGTGCACCCCCACACCTCAATGGGGGCTAACATAATGGCTAGAAGAGCCAATTCTTAGGGTTTCAGATACCACACTAGCTAAGAATGTTGAAAAAGGACAAGGACTATTTCCCCAGAGCTGACCAAGATAGAATAACCTTCTTGTGGAGCTAGTGCCTAAATTCAAACTTCTAACTTCCTAAAATGGGAGGGAATAAATTTCTGTTTCTTAAAGCCACCCACTGCTCTTTGCTGTAATTATTTTAACTTTGTCCATCACCCCTACATTTCCTCTTGTGCGTTTACAATCCTTCTCTTGGCTTTCTCTGCCTTCCCTTTTCCCATTTTGGGCAATTGCTGATCTGATTTCTGTCACCATAGATTAGTTTGCATTTTCTAGGATTTAACTTAAATGGGATCATACCATATGTTCTCTTTGTTCTTCTGCATGTATTGTGTTTTTCTTGCTTCTTTAACTGTTTTATTACTTTTTCTAAATGATTTATTGCAATGTACCTGAAGTCATCTTATTTACATATCTTGTGCCTGGAGTTCATTCAGGGAGGATTTTTATTTGAGGCAGTATTGGGGAAAGGTTCTTGCCCCTGAACTTATGCTCTAGGACTTTCATCTTGTGACTCCATCTCTATTCTTTTGTTCACAGCATACTGCTGTCATAGTAGGATAAATTCCAAGGTGAAGGCTATGTCTCCTCTATATCTGGTGTGTTGGTGTTGTTTACCAGCACTAGTTTGGGTTGAATATTTTGTCTTGCTTTGGATGCCTATCAATTAAAGCCCAGTGAAATTCTGGGAGAATGGGTGTCAATATGATGTCTGGATTAGAGGAAATTTTATTAACAGTCTGCAGTGTGCAGACAACTACTTGTTGAACGTGAAGACTTAAAACATTAATGAAGATCAAAGACTATAATCACCAATATGAATTGTACCTCAGTGTTTGTTGTACTTGTTATGAAGTGCCATCAAGTCCAATATGACTCAAAGTGATCCTATGAACATCTCTGAACCATGTTCTATCCTGTTCCATCCTCTTGATTTCTGTCCTGCTCAAGCCCATTGTGGCAGTGTTACTGGAGGTCTTCCTCTCTTTTGCTGACCTTTCCCAGGACAATGTCTTTCTCTAAGAACCGAGTCCTGGAAACATGCTCAAAGTATGTTAGGCAAATTGAATTTTGGTTTTGGCAAAGAATACTGAATATATCATGGACTTCTAAAAGAACAAACAAATCTGTCTTTAAGGAGTACAACCAGAATGCTGCTTAGAAGCAAGAATGGTGAAGCAGTTAGAAATTAGCTTTCCTTCAATTGTCTAGATACAAAACCTTTAACTATGGCTCCATCTCCAGGTTTCCTCTGGTTACAAATTGCAGCAGTCTCTACACCCTCTCTCTCTCTACCTTCTGCCTCTTTCCACCTATTTTCAGAGTGTGGAAAGTACTCTTTTATATTGATTGGTCTCCCAGCTGTTTATGATTTCCAAGACCATGTGTCTGCAACTAATAGCTGGAGACCATGCCCCCAGTAGGAACTAATATAATGGGTAAAAAGAGCCAATTTTTTAAAATTATTATTAAATTTTATTCATTTTAGTGAACATTTACAGAGATTTTGGGTTTTCATTTATTCATTGTTGCACTGTTTTCTCTACCCTCCTCCCCAGTTCGTTCTTCTTCCCCCCACCCAAATGTCTGTTTTAATTGTCCAATTGCCGCAGTGCTTGTCGAAGCCAGTTCTGATTCATCTCCTTTGTCAGTGTGTCCTTTGCCATTCCCTATCAAAGAGCCAATTTTTAAGGTTTCTTACACTACAGACCATCCACCTCGCTTTTCTTGCCATCCTCTCTCATTATCTGTAGGATCAACCTTCTCCATACCATTCCTGGAAGTATTTAAGCCAGCTACTTCACTCCTTATGTCCTAATCCCCCCGCCCCCATTTTAGATAGTAAATTCCTAATTTTCCAAGTCCTATCAAACCAGTACTCTGAAGACACAAGCATGTCTTTTTCCATGAAGAATCTTCCCTTCCAATTGAAACATTGAGCATCCACATATATATGCAAAGGTCTACTCCAGAGCAAATCATCAGGTAACAGTAATCAACACTAGCTTATAGAATGAAACATCTTCTTTTCATGTGGTTGAGTTCAGGTATGCATCCCCACCCATCCATGGCTACGTCTAAATGGGCATCAGCAGACTCAGGAGTCCAAACTTCTTCCTGTGTTTCAGACCCTACTGTCCCTTCACTCAACCTGAGACCCACATGGGCTAAGTCAATACATCAGAAGTTTTTAGGACTCTGCTCCATAACCCAATAACTCTTACTCAGTTATCCATTTATCATGAGAGGTGAACATTCCTGAAGGAACATGTCTAAACCCAGCCTGTCTCTTCACTGTGTGTCTCCTACTTTCATTTTTCAATTGTCCCAGGTGGTCAGTATGACTTAAGCATATTCATCAGTTTCTGTTAACATCAAGTCTGGGGGAAGGGGTGGCTGATGAGCATCAGCTTTACTTTGCCTCAATTCATTGGCAAAGTCTCTCTTTTTATATCTGCCTTCTTTAAAATTTAACTCTCTTTAGAGTACTATATAGGACTTAATGTTTCTTAGGCTAAGCTACAGACTCTACTATTTACTACAAGAATTCTTTTAAGCCAAATTCCCCCTTTTTTGATATCATATTAATATTTAACTGGCTTACATTTTTCCTCTAAATTACAGTATGTCCATTATTATAACATCCAGTATTTATTAGTGTTGCTGCATCAATATCCATCAAGTATATCATACTTTCCACAGACTACAATATATATCTCAATATAACAAGATTCAGTGTAGTTAAATCAACAAAAACCTTAATAATTTTTATAACTGTAGCATTAAATCAACAAAAACATTCACAATTTTTTTCTCTTTTTTTTTTTTCCTTTGGGGGAAGGGGGAGGATTTAGGGTAGAATTTGGGCAAGAAGGGAAAGAAAGTATGGAGAATGGAGAGTGTTGGTGTGAAGAGGCAATGGAGAAAGTTAACATTAATTATTTTAACAATATATCTTAACATTATGTATCTTTGAATTAATTTTACAATGTATCTCAACATTATGACATAGGAAGAAAGAAAAAGCATCATACATAGACTTTAAAAGAAATTCTTAGTTTCATCTTCCTTCTCTACACTTTTGTCTCAGGTCATAATGTCGCTCCTTAACCTTTCTTTCCATCTTAATATAGGCAAAAGTAACCTTTTGGGTTTTCTCCCTCTGGTGTCAGCCATAAAGTTGCCTCCCCCCCCCATTTAGTTCGCCATCTCTAGTCTCCAGAGACCTTAACTTCAGGCACATGTTCTGACAAATAATCAACAGCTGTGGGACTAGGGTAAGAGAGGGAGCACTTCACATACTGAGCAGCAAGACTTAAGAGAGACTGGAATAAGAACCAGGTGAGGGCAAGACCCTGGTGGCAAGGCCCTGGTGATGGTGGTAGAGAGACTGTGGCATTGCGGTAGAGAAACTGTGGCAATTGCAACCTGAGAGTTCTTGCATCTGTGTTGTCCACAGTTAAAGATTTTGCTGTTCTTGCTGGATGCTTGAAGGAGAAACTTTGCTCTGAGGCAAAACTTGCTGAATGATTGAGGAAATGACAGGCTTCTTGAATTTGTATTGCTGAACTGAACCAGGACTTTTATTAAACCTGGATGTACATTGTAAGATATTCTTTGCCCCCCACCCCCACTCTCCAACTTACTTCCCTAATAAACCACATTTTCAGTGTCACAACTGTGAATCTCTTGCTGCTCGTATGGCTTTAGAAGTACCATGAGGCTGGGCTATGGGCTCTTTGCTTTCTCCTTTAGGGCAGGGAAGGGCTATGCTAGTGTCATTCCCTCTGGCCCTTTCATAATGACACTCATGGCCTTGTTCCCCCATTTATAATTTTTAGTTCACCAGACATTCCCCCATTGTGAAAAAACAATAAATAGTTAATGCAATGTAGGAGTGGTTGAGTCTGACCTCTAAACAGTTCAAAAAGGGCAACTGTCCCCATCAATAATAATCACAGTAGCAAGCATATGGTCAGACATACCTCCTCACATGCTCCTGCACCTATCTCTATGAATCATTGGGTCTGATGTTTGTTGGTTATTGACTCACAGACTTTACTCACAGTTGTATTTTTACTAGAGAGGTATGTTGGGAAGTGGAGGAGAGAAGGAATATTACATAAACCATTTCCAGATTCAGTCCAACAGTCCCAAGCCAGATTAACAGCGGGATAAAATTCCTCAGTTAGTTCAGGACAGCTTCTCACTTAACAAGTGAAAATCCAGGTTTAGTTCAGCAGCACAAATGCACCTCTGGCTTCCTCAATCATTCAGCAAAGTTTATTTTAGAGCAGTTACAAGTCAGCTTCTCCTTCAAGTCATCCCCAAACAAAATCTTTTATGGTGGCTCCATCTGTGGAGTTCCTCTGGTTATATTTTACCACAGTCTCTTCACAGCAGTCTGACACAGTCTCTTCACCTTCTTTCTCTCTCTCCACCTTTCACCCTCTCCCACCTTTTTTCACAGTGTGGAAAGCACTCTCTTTTTTTTAAATTTAATTTAGTTTGTTTCTTTTTCATTTCAATGAACATCTACAGATATTTTGGAATTCCATATTGTTCTCACAGCTGTTGATGATTTGCAAGACCATATATCTGCAATTAAAGTAGCTGGAGACCATGCACACAGTGGGAGCTAACAAAATGCGTAGAAAAGCCAATTTTTAGGATTAATGATTCCACAAAATAAAGATGTCCCTAAAGAACTCCTAGCCTTTCCACCTCCTTCTAGTGGGTAAGCCATGCCCTGACCTCCTGAGACCATTCTGCCGTAGATCACTAGCATGATTTTCCTGTAGTTTTTCTTCTGAGTAGAATCCAGGTATATCCACTGTTCTTGGGGACGAAAAAACAAAATATAACGTCATGACCTTAAGCATGGTTCCAAAGAAAGGTAATTGCCCCTGCCTAGAGGAAAAGTGAGAAAGATTGAATGTGTCAAAGAAGCCAAAGCATCTGAAGATTGGAGAAATCCTGAGGGAGAGATTAACAGAGGAAGAAGCCAAGAGCAAAGCTACAGTCCCTACTGCAGTACTTCTTGTCCTGAGTAGAAGACATTTAGGTTTTAACTTTTATACGTACGTTTCTGAGTTGTATGACTCTAAGTATAAAGGTTTCCTGTTGAATGGAGAACATACTTGAGGTATGTTTTTCAACCTCGTCACATTCTTTTTTAACTCTTTAAATGACTTAGTGTCAGAATCTGACATTTCCAATATTGACACGAAGTCTAGACAATCCAAGGTAAAAACAAATGAAAAAAGGAATTTGTTGGCAGTGCGAATTTAAAAAAAAAAGAGGGAATAACACTGAAGTTGACTATGTTTAAGCACCTTCAAGAGACAAGACTGGTGTATTCAGAGAAGGGACAACACACCCTTGTAATCTCCCAAGAATTCTGAGATTAGGGAGGAACACTCATTCAGTGGATGAGTTGTCATGAATAGGTAGCCTCAGTGGTAAGCAACCCAAAGGAAAGCAGTTCAAATAAATGGGATGCTCTGTAGGGAAAAGATGGGCAATTTCCTCCCATGTGATTTACTGACTCTGAATACCCACTGCAGGGTAAATATGAGCCAATTCCAACTAGACAGTTCAGAACAACAACAAATGGAAGTAGAGGAGCTCTAGTGGCCTACTCTGTAGGGATTAATGCTGGCAAGCCAGAGATGGTGCCTCTCTGGTGGTTCAAATCCATCAGAAGGTCTACAGTAAAAGGATGGAAAGTCTCCTCCCATGCAATTTAAAGTTTCCAAAAACTTGCTGGTGAGTCAGCCATGAATCAGGTCTAACTCAACAACAATAGGTTTGAGTTTTGAGCTATTCAGAAGTAGAAACTCACAAGTGAAACCCCTACTACTTCTTGGTTCTATGACCTTTTGCAAGTTGTTAAATTTTTCTGAGTCTTAAATCTCACTTAAATTCTCATCAAGAAATGGGGAGGGAATCAGGTTTACAGATCTCTAATGTGGCATCATCTGCTTTTTTGAAACACTGTACTTTAAATTCAAAGTATTCATCAAGTTGTTAGCTGTCAAATCCACAACATCTCATAGCGAATCTATGGATCAGGAAGTAGCTGGGGGGATTAGGGAGAGTTGGACAAATAAAAGTTAAAAAAATGCTTAATAAGAGAAATACAAAGCAGAACCACAATGAGATACCATCTTTCCCTAGTAGCAGTGGCAAAGTTTAGCAAGGCAGCAAGTAATAAATGTAGGAGAGGGTGTGGCGAGATAGGAGTTCTTATACACTGTTGGTGGGATTGTAAAATGGTACAGCCACTCAGGAATGCAGTTTGGCATTTCCTCAAAAACCTGAGTATAGAAATTCCACATGATCCAGCTATTCCACTACTTGGAATATGTTGTTGTTATTGTTGTTATGTGCTGTCAAGTCACCTGTGACTCATAGTGATTCTATGTACAACAACCCTAAACTTTGCTCTATCCTGTGCCAACCTCACTGTCTCCAACACACCCATTACTCCAATCACTGAATCAATCCATCTTATCCAGGGTTGGTCTTCCCCTTCTGTGCTGTCCCTCCACCCACCCCCAAGTATGATGTCCCTCTCCAGGGACTGTTCCCTCCTTGCAACATGTCCAAAGTATGTCACATGAAGCTTCAGAATCCTTGCCTCCAAGGAGCAGCCTGGTCTCTAGGATGAACCTGTTTGTTCTCTTAGTTCTAACACCACAGTTCAAAGGCATCAATTCTCCTTCTATCATCCCTAGTCAGAAAATGAGAACTGAGGCACAAACTGAGACGTGTACACCAATGTTCATAACAGCATTATTGACCATAGCAAGGACATGGAAACAGCTCAGATGTCCAACCACAAGAGTATGGATTGAGAAATTATGGTACATTCACATGATGGAATACTATGCAGCACTCAGGAGCAATGATTATGTAAATTACTCCCTAACTTGGGAGGAACTGGAGAACATATGCTAAATGAACTAACTCAGAACCAAAAAGACAAATACTGTATAAGACCATTATTGTTGAACATGTATGAGGCAATATGATGGGTGGAGGGAGGAGTGGGTAAGGGAAAGGGGAAAGATCCACTGTGAAAAACAGTATATATGAACTTTGTAAATAAACCAGTATAAAACAAAAAAATTTCTAGAAAAAAATTTCCATACACAAAAATCAACTCAAGGTGGATCAGAGAGACCTGGGAGTAAAGCAAAAACCCATAAAGTTCGAAGAGACAAATTGGGATCAAGCTTAGACAGCCTAGTCCACAGTATAAAGATACTGCCAAATACAACCAGAAATGCACAGTCTGGAGAGGATAAAATTGATGAATGAGACCCACTAAAGAGTAAATCCCTGTGCACATCAAAAACATTTTTTGACAGAATAAAAAGAAAACCTACTGACTGGGATCAAACATTTGGCAATACCATTTCAGACAAGGGTCTGTTAACAAAAGTTTACAGAATCCTACAGGACCTCCACAAAAATAAGACTGATAACACAGTTACAAAATGGGCAAAAGACTTTTCACAGAGGAAGATATTCGGATGGCCAACAGACACATGAATGCTCAAAATCAGTGACAATAAGAGAGATGCAAATCAAAACCACATTGAGATATCATGTCACCCCAGTAGCAGTAGGAAAGTTTAACAGGACCACAAGCAATAAATTTTGGATAGTATGTAGGGAGATAGAAACTCTCATACATTGTTGGTGGGATTGTAAATGATACAATCATTCTGGAAGGCAGTTTGGTGTTTCCTCAAAAAGCTCAACATAGAAATTCCATATGACCCATCTATTCCACTGCTT
>NW_006399996.1:4041882-4062766 GCF_000299155.1 Elephantulus edwardii | reverse complement strand
CCCAACTTTTGCATTCCAGTCACCCATTATTATCAATGCATCTTGATTGCATGTTCGATCTATCTCCGACTGTAAAAGTTGGTAGAAATCATCTGCTGTCAGAAACTTCTCCAAAATATTGAAGAGCAAGAATGTAGGTTTAGAGATTCAAGTGTGCCTGATGCAAGCCATGATCTTTTCAATTACTTGTCTACTCTGGAATTTGGACAATGACTAAGGATGACAGAAGAATGACTGCCTCTAACTTGTGTTGTCGGAGAAAAGTACTGAATATCGCATGGACTGTCAAAAGAATAAACAAGGATTTCTTGGAGAAAAGTGAGACAAGGGAGCTCCTTGCAAGTAAGTGTGGTGAAGCTTCCTTTCGCCTATTTCAGGTATGTTGGAGAAGGGCACCCAGCTTGAAAAGGTGAAGGGTCTGTTTTAGGAAGGAAGATCCTCAACAAGATGGATTGAGAAAGTGACTGTAACAATGGGGTCAAATATTTTGGAGATAGTAACGATGTCACAAGCCAGGGTCATGTTCAGATCTTTTGTTCAAAGGGTGTCTATAAGCAGTGGTTGACTGGATGACAAATTAAAATCAACTGGCTACCCCTAAGTGGACGCGTAGAGTGGTGACGTAACGTGGGGCGGGCAGCTCTGGCAGCCAATCCAGGCCTTGGCCTCCTTCCCCGCCCCGCCCTCTTGCCGGCCCTCATCTGCGCGCGCACTCGGTTCCGGAAGTTTTCGGCCGCTGTGGAAGTGAGGCCTTCTCTGTTCTGATCAGGGGTTTTGCCTTCGCTTCTTTGAGCCCGCTTGATCCGCGGAACGGAACGGCAGTGGCCAGGCTGCTCAGGTTCGGGGCTCCCGCCGTGGCTTCTCTGAGCCTGCTAGGTCTGCGGAACGGCGGTGGGTCCGGCTGCTCCGCCTCAAAATAGGACGGCATTCGGGTCTGTTGTTCATAGGGTCATTATGAGACATACTCAACAATCGCTTTTATGTAAAGCTGTCTTTCTCTCTAAGCTAAGAGCTCTAGTGGTTTGAAGCTGCGCATCAATAGGAAAGAAAAGAGGTTCGACTCCACCAGCTGCTCTGGGAGAGAAGGATGGTGATTCTCCCCCGTAATTTAATGCGTCTGAAAACCTGCTAGAGTGTTGGCTGTGGGTGGGTTCCGACTCTGTGGCACACAACAAAGCTTTAGTTGCATCTCACAAATTTTCATATTTTTGAGTGTTCATTCTACTTTATTATTTTCTTTTTGAGCCTGCATTAAAATGATGTGATCAAATGGTGCTATTTAGGTTTTCCATCTCCTAATTAATTTTTCCCCCTTTACAAATTGTTTAGTGAGAGAAGTGTGTTAAAATTTCCAGGTGATTACCCTTAGAATAAAAATTATCCTTTGCATTAAAAGGTATATAATTTTAATATTTTGTTTTTCTTGTCTGTATTTTGCTTATAGCCTTGGAAATTTTTATAGTATCATCTATAAAATATTGGCGACTTAGTTCAAGGCAATAAGTGTCATTTTAGGTAGCCAGTGTTTGTTTCAAATATACTTTAAGCTCAAGGTTAAAACTGTGACAAGCTTATCATCCTTTTTCCAACATTGCCCAAAAAGAGGCCACTGGGAATTTCATTGCACCTTTTGGAAAGAAATGTTTTGTTCTCTTCAACCTCATCTTTATTCCAGAAGCATCCTGGTGATTTACTACTTGTAGGGCATAAGTGTATTTGTCGAGATTTACTTTTCAGTCTCCAAATGGACAGATGTAGATACAAAAGGGTTAGCTTCAGAAGATGTACTTATCTGGAAATCCATAGTGAAAAAGCTTTATGAGGTGGATGACATTCTTTGTGTGGATATTTAAAGACCGAGCAAGAATGTTATCAAGTGAATGGGTGAGATTGGCAGTTTATATATGGTTTCAGTAGTTTCCTCTGTGACCACATGCTTACATTGTTTTCAAATAGAAGAATACATCCTCTGAGCACCTCGGTGTAGTCAACAGTTAAAATCCTCTGCTGTTGACTTGGAGGTGGAAAGTCAGATGTATCCACTAGTGTCTTGAGAGAAAGACCCAATGATTTCCTCTAGTAATCAGTCCTGGACAGCACTGAGGAGCATAACACCACTCCGAGAAACGTAAGGTCTACGTGAGTTAGAATCATCTCAGTGCTGTTTTTTCTTTTTGTCAGTACTTAGTTTCAGAGATCCATGTTTGATTGACTGCAAGGCTTCTCAGCAGGACCTGTGAATTTGTTTCTGAAATCTTGTTGTTCTCTGTATCTCACTAAATCTCTTTCTTTCCACAGTGTCCACAAGAGGCTATTTGAAGACCTGATTTTCCCCAGAGAATTGTTCCATCTTGAAGGACTTTGCTGATGTGAAAGGACTAGACAAACCTGATGATGCCTTCGGAACTGGGACAGACTCTGGACCAGGTTCCACCACGGGCAAAAGCAGAGGACTGCACATTTTCTGGACCAGATGCTGCCCCTGAAAGGGAACTCTCCAGCCCTGAAGCTGCCCGGCAGCTTTTCCGACACTTTCAATACCAGGTGCTGTCTGGGCCCCAAGAGACCCTGAGGCAACTTCGGAAGCTCTGTTTCCAGTGGCTGCAGCCGGAGATTCACAGCAAAGAGCAGATCCTGGAGCTCCTCATGTTGGAGCAGTTCCTGACCATCCTGCCGGGGGAGATCCAGACGTGGGTGCGTGCACAGCGTCCCAAGAGTGGAGAGGAGGCTGTGACTCTAGTGGAGAGTTTGAAGGGTGAACCCCAGAAACTGTGGCAGTGGGTAAGTAGAGGGTATTGGATGTAAGGTCCTGTGGGGTGTCCTTATACCGCATATAGCGAGCGCTCTGTGTGCCTCTCAGGTCTCTTAGTGGTCCGAATTGTTTGTACTTGACTACTAACCTTAAGGTTTATGGTTTAAAACCAGCAAGTGACATTGTTAGACTAATGACCTTGTCATTTGTTGGAAAGCACCAGGGAGAGACTTAGATGCTGAGATTTAGACTGGTACCATAATCATGTGAAGATGACAGACCATTTATACATGATAAGCAGAAACTCAGCAAACTGAGGAACTGCTAATGTGACCGAGCAATTATCTTGACACGCAGTGTGCTTGGATATGGTAGGGTGATAAACAAGTTCCTGAAACTGCAGTGCTTGCTCCTGGATATAGTGGAGTGACAAATAAGTGTGTGGAACTACAGTGCTTGCTTAGGAACTAAAAAACAAAAGTTGCTTGTCTTGCTCCTTGAAAAGGCTAATAATAAATAAAAAAGGCTAAAGGCAATCTGTACCCTTCTCCTTCTTGAGGACTTGAGTCCCCTGACCCCCTTCTTTTTTTTCCTATGTATTTTATTACGTCAGATGGATGAAGGCTTTAGGGAACTGTGGGGCTCACTCAGTCCTTCTTGGCAGCCGCTTTCCTCATGGTGGCCAGGACATTGCTGAGTAGTTCCCTGCTTTCTCTTGGCATTGATGTGTGTCACCACCCTTTTTTTTTAAATTTAGGTTGTTTATTTTTCATTTCAATGAACATCTACAGAGATTTTGGAATTCCATTCATTCATTGTTGCACCCCTCTCCCCGCACAAACCCCTCTGCCCCCGTTTGCTCCTCTCCTTGAAAAGCAAAAGAAAAACTCCCTCATTGGTACACAATCCCCCCCGCACCTCCCCAAACCCCACCCCCTACCCCCAAATATAATCCACTCTGCAACCCTCATTGCATACTCCTACGATAAAAATAATGCCCTAAAATATAATACTTTTAGACTATTCTCTCCCCCATAGACTTCAATGCCGTAAACATATTTCATCCAGTTTTTCTCAGTCTTTCCCCCACCCCAATGCCAGCCTCATTCTACAACAGTGGCACCATATAGCATTTGTCCCTTTGTGACTGAGATACCTCACTCAGCATAATGTCCTCCAGGGTCACCCATTTTGAATAATACTGCATGAGTTCCTTGTTTTTCAATGCAGCATAGTATTCCATTGTGCGAATATACCACAGCTTCTCTACCCATTCGTTTGTTGATGGGCATTTAGGTTGTTTCCAACTCCTTGCTATTGTAAACAAAGCCGCAATAAACATGGGTATACATATATCTACTTGGATGTCATTTATGGTCTCTTTAGGGTATATTCCCAGTAGTGGAATTGCTGGGTCAAATGGTATCTTTATTTGCAACTTTTTGAGAAAGCGCCACAATGCTTTCCACAGTGGTTGCACCATTTTACACTCCCACCAACAGTGAATAAGGGTTCCAGTCTCTCCACAACCTCGCCACCCTTTTTTTATGAACTTGAGGGTCCGCTTGTCCTTGGAGAGCTTGAGCAGCTCCATAGCATGATGCTTGTGGGGCATGAAGCCACACACACCTATGGGATCATGTCCCACATGAACTTGGTGTGCTTGGTGAGGTGCCCCCCATGCAGCTATGCCTCAGCTTGCTCACGTTCTTGGTTACTTTGTGGCCCTTGTTGAGGCCCACAGCCATGGAGTAGCGCATAGCCATGGCTGCTGTACTTCTTTTCAGTCACTATTTCACTCCCCTTTTCAAAGTACCCTGGCACTCTGAGCTGGATCTGGCAGTCATCCACCTATCATGAATATTAATTTTAAGAAAAACCTGAAGAGCAACTCTGCTAGTGGTGTTGCTGTGAGTTGGAATGAACCCTTCCATAGCTGCTTTGTTTTATTTTCCTTTGTTAGCAGTAGTTGACATGTTAGCTATTAAGAGTTGAAGATATAATTTCCAGTTGCATTCTAATTTAACATTAGAATGTTTGCATTTGTTTAAGTTTTAATTAGTGTAGACTGTCCACTTGAAACCCCACATTAGAAGGCTGTCTTGAAGGCCTTGAAAACCTGGTTTAGTGTCAGCAGTTGGCCTCTCATGTGGTATTTTCATTCATTGATCCATCCAGGAAAGGAAATACTTGCAGAATGAGAAAATGAAGGTGATTACCTTTTACTTAGTACCTGTTCCTAAAGACTGCCTTGTAATCTGTTGTAAAAAAAAAGATTCACTTCATGAGTCAGCATCCTTCAGTAACTAGTAATATATGTTCTTTAGATCAGCAGCCAGGTTCTGGGACAGGAAAGATCACCTGAGAACCTGGAATCTGCAAGGTGCCAAGTGTTGGAGGCAAAGTCCCCTCTTAAAGTGGTGCCTCAGGAGCTGGGACTTCAGAATTCAGCCTCAAAGCATGAGAAACAACTGAGCCATGTCATCAAAGAGGAACCTGACACTGAGCTGGAATTAGGTGAGGGCCAGTCTTATTCATGGTGGTATTGGGGACCTCTTGGAGAAAATTAGATTCCTGGCTGGCTTTGTTGAAAGTATGTTCAGATTAGGGTATCCCTGGAAAGTTTGGGAACAAGTGATCCTGATTAGGAGATTCAGTGTCTGCATTTTTAACCACTTTATATCTGCATTAAATCATCTGGATTTTGGACTTGAGCAAGCAAGGGAGAGAATATTTGAGTGAGGCTCAATGGGATGTTAGAGGGATTTGAACTTTGTTAGTGATGTGAGTACAGATCTTGAAATTGTGGATGGAAGTATCATTTCTGGTTTGCAAATTTTTTTTCTCTTTGGTTTTTTTTTTTTGTTTTTGTTTTTTAATCAATACCCTCTGTGGAATGACTGAGGAGGACATCTAGATTTTTAAAAACTTACACTAGTTTATTTACAAAATTCGAATACATTGTTTCTCACACTAGTCCCTTCCCATTTCCCTAATCCCCATCTAGATTCTTAAAACCTTGTTTCTCATTTTAGTAATGGCTGCTCCCCAGCTTCTTGCCCGACCTGAGGAAAGGCTCATCAGCGACCAGGACTCTGGAGGCTCACTTCTTCAAGTGTCATCTCAAGTGAGCAAAATTTCTCTGCTTTTCTTGCCTCAGAATCCTTTTGAGCCTTCACTAGTAGTTAGAAGTACCGAAATGAGGAAAATCTCAGAAGTATCCTTGCTAGGATAACAGGAGCAATACACAAGAAGAGGAACTTGAGTTTTAGTATTTCTCTCATGTCTTCTCAAGTTAGAATGTTTTTCTAACTGCCATTTAGAATCGAGGAATCTAGACCCTGAACAAAGGTGGAAGAGACCTGTGATGAGGCATATTTTGTCTCATTGCTACAACACTCATGTGAGAGATAAAAGAAGAAGGAAGCAAGAGAGAGAGTCCTTGAACACGAAGAACAAAAAGCCAGGAGTGGGCACTTTACTTGAGATCTGGATCCTGTGCTTAGAACCTTAAAGGCCTAGGACAAAGAGTGGCCAAGTCACAGGTACATCACCAAAGAATGCCGGGCCCACATATGTTAAAAGGGACAAGGACTTTTCCCCAGAGCTGACAGAAAGAGGAAAACCTTGTGAAGCTAGTGCCCTGAATTTGGACTTCTAGCTTCCTAAATAGGAGAGAATGAGTTTCTATTCCTTAAAGTCATCCCTGGTTTTTGCTCTCACTGTGATAAGTATGTGCACTTAGAGTCCCTCCCTTGCCTTTCTGAACTCTTCCCCTTCTCAATCTGAGAAACTACTTATCTGATTTTTGTTATAATAGATTAGTGTGCATTTTCTAGGGGTTTGTTACATACAATGAAATCATGTCCTGTTTTCTCTTTGTTGCACATATGATGTATTTTCCTTCCTTCTTTAACTATTTTCTCACTTTCTCTCTGGTTGATTACTGTGTACCTGGAAGTTAGGTGTTTTGTGCCTGTGATTCAGTCAGCTTGAATGTGAGTTTATAATTGTCCCAGGAGGCTTAGAAAGAAAATTTTTTGGCCTTTACTTGTTCAACTCCCTCCCTCCAATTCACAGAATTGTTATGATATATAATGGACCTTATAGATAAAAACAGTAATAACTTCATGAATACTTTGAATTAAAAAGAACAATGTTTCATAAAGCACATGATGCAGCATGAGGGACCTGAAACCTGATTTTTCCTCCATTCTTTCTTTATTTTTTCTTTTTTTTAAATTTTATTAATTTTAATGAAAGTTTACAGAGACATAGGGTTTCCAGTCATTCATTGTTGCACTTTTCTCCCTACCCACCCCCACCCTCCCAATTCACTCTTCTCCTTGAGAAGAAAAAGAAAAATTCATTTTTATGCATTCCCTCCCCTCAAGTCCACTCCACTATGCAGCTTTCACTCTGGACTTCTGTAATGACAAGAATACCTATGCATATATCCCTTTTAAACAGTTCTTTCCCGCATCTGTTTCAATGCAATATACATCATTCCTCCCCTACTTTCTGTCTTCCCTCAACCCCGATGTCAGTCCTGTTTTACAACAGTGGCCCTATGCAATATTTGTCCTTTAGTGATTGAGATATTTCACTCAGCATAATGTCCTCCAGCATGGTCCATTTTGCATAATATTTCATGAGGTTCTTGTTTTTCAATGCTGCATAGTATTTCATTATGTGACTATATCAGAGTTTCTCTATCCATTCGTTTGTTGATGGGCCCTTGGATTGTTTCCAGCTCTTTGCTGTTGCGAACAAAGCCGCGATAAACATGAATGTGCAAATTTATTTATTTTTTATACTAATTTATTTTTAAAATTCAAATACATTGTTTTTCAGAACAGATTCTTCCAATTTCCCTTACCACCACCACCACCCGCACCACCATTTTTTCCCCTTAATGAGAATTTAGGTGAGGACTAAGGCTGAGAAAAAGTTAATAGTTGCCAAAGGTCATAGAACCAGAAGGTAGTAAAACTTCCTTTTTTGAGTCTCTAGATCTACACAGCTCAGAACTCAGTCTTTGTTGTCCAGTTAGAACTGACTTACAGTTGACACTCCAGCAGATGTTTTGAAATGGTAAATTGAATGGGAAGCAACTTCTGTCTTGCTCCTGTGGAGCCACTGGTGGATTTGAACCACCAAGAGAGGCGCCACCTCTGGCTTGGCAGCACAGTTCCTTACAGAATGGGCCACCAGTGCTCCCTCAACTTCCATTTATTGTTATTATGAACCATCTAATTGGAACTGATTCATATCTGGCCCTCCCGTGGGTTTTCGAAGTCAATAAATCACATGGGAGATTACCCATCTTTCTCCTACATAACTGGCTACATTTGAACTGCTTACTTATGGATTGGCAATGCAATTCCTTGCCACAAAGCCGCCAGAGAATTTTCCTTTTGAGCGAGCGTGTGAGGCTCCCTTATTCATGACAACTGATCCACTAAATGAGTGTTGCACATTGTTACTTTTTCTCTGAATAAACCAATTTTGTCTCTGGATGGGACTTAAATATAGTCAACTTTAATGTTGATTGCGCCCTCTTTGCAAATTTGCATTGGCAAAAAATTCCTTTTTCATTTGTTTTCTCCTTTGAATTTGTAGATGAGTATTGGAAATGTCGGAGTCTTTAAGTTGTTGGAGAATAACAACAAGAACAAACCATGAAAAGATTGAAAACATACCACTGCTGTATTTTCCATTCAACAGAAAAGTTTATCTTTAGAAGCATACAACTAAAAAACACACACAAAGAATTGAAAACCTAAATGTTTTCTACTCAGCATAAGAAAAACTGCATTAGGGACTATAGTTTTGCTCTTGGCTTCTTCCTCCATTAATCTCTGTCCTAGGATTTCTCAGATCTTCTGGTGTTCACGCTCCTTTGGCACAATCATTCCTTCTCACTTTTCCTCTGAGAGGGTCAAGTCCCTTCCTTTGGAGCAGTGTTTAAGATCATGCCATTGTATATTTTCCAGGAACAGTGGAGACACCTAGATTGTACTCAGAAGGAACACTACTGGAACCTCATGCTGGAAGCCTATGGGAAAATGGTTTCAGGAGGTGAGGGCGTGGCTTGCTCAGTGGGAGGAGGTGGAAAGGCTAGGTATTCTTAGGTGATGATTATAGTCTTTTATAGACAAGTTCAGGCTGAAGCTCTCAATATGGGAAATCATTAGTAACACAGTTGGAAACTCGAATAAGGGGAAGCTTGCAGAAGTATAGCAAGAACTCCTTTCATTCAGTTCTTGATAGCTCCAGTGACTGCACTGAAAACAACTCCTTTATCTCCACGTCAGCCCTATGAAGTAGAGATGTCATCCCATATTAAACATGATGAAAGTGTCAGGTCAGGGTAGTAGCTCCCTGTTCCATGCCTACTAAGTGCTGGGTTAGGGTGGAACTCAGTGTAGTCGGCTTGAAGTCCATGGTTGTTTCTGACAGACCATACTGCCTCTCCCTAACAGGGATGGGCTTCAGTCATGACCGTAGCCTCAGCCTCACTGGTGGTTTACAGACCTTTCAGTCCATCTTATCAGACTCTGCTTTTCCTCCTTTTCAGCATATTTTCTATCATCTTGAGAGTACTAGTCTGAAAGGCCCCATGTCTTTCTAAGATTAGTGTCCTGTCACAGGGCCCAGGCATGGTTCCCTTCATGTTGGTTGAGAGGAGCCTTTGAAAGACACATGTACTCTTAGTCCTCCCTACTCACACTGGCTTACAAACTGATTTCTCTCTGTGCCAGGCACTTCCAGTCCCACACCTGATCCAGGTAATTCAGCAGAGAAAAGGAAAGAGCTGGCCAAATTTCCCCTTCATGCCAGCAAGAAGATCTCCACACCCAACTGCAAAGGTGAGTCAGCTTCCACTGGCCCTGAGACATTTCTGACCTTCCCTTGTTAAGGCAAGTGTGGTGGTTGACATTGTTAGACTTTTATTTCTATTCCTTTGTTATAAATAGCATGGATGGGTCAGCTCAGTTGTAATATTGATAGTAGATCTCCTTATCACTGTTTTTAGAGCTGTTGGCACATTTATTTTATTTAACAGTTGAAGAATAGGCTTACATGGATATGCTCTCTTCATTCTTTTCTGTAAAATTGTGGTTGCTTTTCTTCAGTGAGAATTTAGATGGATATAGATTGAGACAGATGCTAACACATGCAAAATTCCATTAAAAGAAAGGTTATTTTAATAATCATCATTCTCCTTGCTGGAAAGACTGTTCCAATCATTCTACTTACTGGCAAGACTGTTCCAAAGTAGTCTTCTCTTATCCTAGTTATAATGAACAGTAACCATCTCATTCTATATATAATAAAACAAAGCAAAAAGTAGAAAAAGTGCTTTATCTAGTCTCTAACTTTCATTAAGCAATGTAATTGTAGTTCTGTACTGTCGAGTAGACTACGATCATAGCCACCCTGTGAACCAGATATCTGAACCTTGCCCTATCTTATTCCATCCGGATCCTTATACTCATTCTATAATAACAGTTTTATATAATATGTATACTTCTGGGACTGATTTAGTTCATTCAGCATAATGCTCTCCAGTCCCTCCCAAGTTAGGTAATAATTTACAAAATTGTTGCTCCTGCATGCTGCATAGTATTATTCCATTGTGTGAATGTACCATAATTTCCCAGTCCATTCATTTATGGTTGGATATTTAGGCTGTTTCCATGTTCTTTTGATGGTGACTAATGCTGCTGTAAACATTGGTGTACAAATCTCAGTTTTTGCCTCAGTTCTCATATTCTCAGGGTATATTCCAAGTGGTGGAATAGCTGGGTCATATGGAATTTCTATTTTCAGCTTTTTGAGGAAGCGCCAAACTGCCTTCCAGAATGGTTGCACCATTTTATAATCCTACCAACAATATATGAGTTCCTTTCTCGCCACATCCTCTCCAACATCTATTACTTGCTGCCCTCTTGAACTTTGCCACTGTTACTGGAGTGAGATGGTACCTGATTGTGGTTTTGATTTACATCTCTCTTATTGCCAGTGATTTGGAGTCTTTCTTCATTGTCTGCCATTCTGATATCTTCCTTCCTCTGTGAAAATTCTTTCCATGTCTTTTGCCCATTTTGTAATTGGGTTGTCAGTCTTTTTCTTGTGGAGACCCAGGAATATTCTGTAAACTTTTGTTATAAGACTCTTGTCTTATAACAGATGGTATTACCAAATGTTTGTTCCCGGTCTGTAGGTTTTCTTTTCATCCTGTTGGAAAAGTTTTTTATATGCACAGGGATTTCTTTAAAATGGTATCCTTTTTCTCTTAGCACTTTAGTAAGGTCCTTAACAGCACATTTTACTAAAACAACGTGCCTTTTCACTAAACGTGCCTTTTTTTACTAAAGCAACGTGTCTTTTGATTTCTTGACTGCTTTTATCATGAGTATTGATTGTGGACCTAAATAAAGTTAAATCCTTAACAACTTCAATCTTTTCAACATATATCATGATATTGCCCATTTATTCAGTGGTGAAGATTTTTATTTTCATGATTCTGTGATACAGTCCATATTGAAGGCTGCACTGTTTGATCTTCTGCAAAAAGGGCTTCAAGTCTTCTTCACGTTTTACAAATTAAGGTTTGCTCGTCTGCAGAATCCATGTTGTTGATGAGTTTTCCAATAATGATACCACCTTTTAATGCATTTTATTTCCATTAAGCAGTAACAACAAATACTGCACATTTTAATCATACATTTTAATACTGAGTAAGAACCCTGGACTTGTTCTGTTGTAAAATATCACACCTTTGACCTTCTTGACACTTTCTATAACATTACAGTTCTGAATAACCCAGCTGTCAAACCTGTATCTTGGCTGCTAACCAATATGTCCTCAGGTCTATCCAGAGGGGATGGAGGTGGTGGTTGTTAGGTGTCATCGAGTCGAATACAGCTCATAGTGATCCTATGAACAACAGATCTGAAACCAATCCTGTCCTGTTCGTCTTTATTATCACTGACACCCTTAAGCCCTTTGCTGCAATCACTGTGTCATTACATCTCATTATGGGTCTTGTTCTTTTTCACTTATCCTCTATCTTTCAAGCTCTTAACAACATTCCCAAAATAAGTTAGTAAACAAAGAAACCTCAGGATAAGGTCCTCTTCTTTCTAAAAACCAGCAGTTTAAATTCATAGGGTAACTGTTCTATTCTGATCCTCCTGAAATGTCTCTTGATCAGAGTCAACTCTATGGCTACTGGCGCTGATACAGTCATATAACACACACACATATATGTACATCTATTCATCTCTTTATATACAGTAAATCTTAGAACCATGGAAAAAGAAAAAAACCAAGGTTAGAAATTGTTATGACAGACTGTTCTTTCTGTCCACTGGGATCCAAGTAATTTGACAGCAATAAGGTGTTTTTTGGAAGAGCTTTAAAGAAATAGTTTTCTAACTGTATTTTGTGATCCTGTTGTAGCTAATGAAATAATTTTACTGGGAGGCAGCTAGTCATATAACAGAGTGAATGGATAAGAAAAGATACCAGAATAACTCAAATGCATTAGGGGTGGTTGTTGTTATTGTTAAGTACTATCAACTGACCTGCATCTTATAGTATAATAGCTCTGCAGCCTGTCCTATTCTGAGCCAGTCTCACTGACTCCAACACACCTACCCACGTTGCCCTAGTTATTGCATCAGTCCGTCTCATTTGGGGTCTTCCTCTCCTGCACTGTCCTTCCCTCCTTCCGAGAATGATGTCCTTCTCCAAGGATCAGTCCCTCCTGGTCACATTCCCAAAGTATGTGAGACAGCCTCCAATCCTAGCCTCCAAGGAGAAACTTGGTTTCACCCTCATCAAGACAGACCTAGTTGTTTTCTTGGTGGTCAGTAGTATGCTCAAGACTATTCTCCAGCACCACAACTCAAAGGTATCAGTTCTTCTTCTATCATCTTTATTTATTATCTAGCTCTCTGATGTATAGCAAGTAATTGTGAATATCGTGGACTGGATTAGGCATGCCTTAGTTTCTAGACTGACCTTGTTGATTCTCACTACAATGGAAAGGTCCCTGACAACAGATTTCCCCAATGCAATTCGTCTTGGTTTGCTGACAGCTGGTGCCAAGAGTGCTAATTGTGGAGTTGAGCAAGCTGTAACTGTCAACAACCTCAGTGTCTTCTCCATCCATCATGGTGTGGCAAAATGGCTCAGTGATGAGAATCTTTGTCTTCTTGATGTTGAGCTTTACTCCATATTGAAGACTACAGTCCTGGACCTTCTGCAGCAAGCCGTTCAGGGCTTCCTCAGTTTCAACACAAGATTGTGTCATCTGCATAGCATAGGTTATCCTCCAATCCTGATGCTACTTTCCTCCTCCTAAAGCCCAGCTTCCTGAATGATCTGTTCTGCATATAGATTGAATAGGTATAGAAACAGGATGCAATCCTGATGCACTTCCTTCCTGATTTTGAACCATGCAGCGTTTCCCTGCTCCGTTCTGAGGACTACTTCCTGGTCCAAGTATAGGTTTCGCATAAGCACAATCAAATGCTTTGGGATTCCCATTCTTCTCAAGGTTAACCACAATTTGTTGTGATCAACACAGTCACATATCTTTGCATAGTCAATGAATTAGGAGTAGAAATAGGGATATTTTAGGAAATGTAGTTTCATATATTTGTGTTTGAATAATTTGTCATTCTTACAAAAATATATACAGTTTAACTTTTGCCAATTTAGTGTTTTTCATCTGCACATTTTGTGGCATCATTTCCTTAATGCTGTTGTGCAACTCTCACCAAAATCTGTTGCCACATTTCCCATCACCATTAATAGAAACCCAGTGCTTACACAATGACTATTTCTCTCTCCCTCCTGTCCCTGGAAACAACTCTTTTTGTTCATTTTTGTGCCATAGCTTCACAGCAGTAAAGCTTCCTGATGATGAAAGGACAAATGATGACATTTGATTAATTATTTGATTCTGTGTAAATTGTCTGTAACACTTAAGAATGGCATTTTTGTTGATTCAAGCTTGACAAAGAACTTTATTTTCCATACAATTCCAGTTATGGGGGAGAAAAGAACAGGTGTAGACCCTTAAAAAAGAGATAAGAAGCAAATGTTATTAATATTTTTTCCTCAGGATGTGATTGAGATTAGTTTGGGTTTTCTTCTGTATGTTTTGTGCCTCTTCAAAAATTGTTTAGTTATATTTCCCTTTAATATGTAAACAAATAAGATAAGTCATTTAATAAGAAAAATATCAGTTTGAAATATTTTTTTCACCCTGTCTCTTAAGAAATCTATGCTTTTTATTTGTGGATGGGCCAATAGAGTTCCTGTGGGGCCTGATTTGTTTCTCAGAAATTCTCCTCCACTCGTAATCCCAGAGGTACGCAGTTAGAATCCACCCGATGCTCTGCTGGAGAAGTAGGTACATTCTCCTCTGGTACCAGTCAGATCTGCTTTGATGGTACACACACACAAAATAATTAATTAGAAATAAATAAAAAAAATTTTAAAAAAAGGTACTTCTCTTCAGCTCAAGAGTGGTAAACTTAATTTGTAAAACCAGGCAAACAGTTGTAGTACCAGGCCTTCAATATGAATAATGGTTTTACCCTCTTTCTCATTGATGATGTCCTCTTGGTAGAAAGAGTCCATGTTTTATGATTTTTTTTTACTTGATATATGAAGGAGAAAATGTAGTGTAAAATTTACTGCAGTATTTCCTATTTTATTTCTTCTTTTAGGAGACAGACCAGAGAATGGCAAAAAGAACCTAAACATGGAAACCTGTTGGAACCAGGAGCCTCCAGATGCCCCTTGTCACATTTCAGGAGAGGCCCCTCCTCAAGGTTCTTTGAGTGGCTTCTTTGGTGAGAATGAACAAAGATGCTTTGGAGGAGATTATCTCCCTAAGGCAACAGGACACCTTCAAGGAGAAGAGAGAGGGGAGCAGCACTCTCCTCAGGAAAAAGTTTCTGGAAAACAGCTAGACCAGCATTTGCCTGATTCTCACACAAATGACCTGTCTGTACTGTGGCTTGAGCAGAAGCAAGAGGTCCCCCTGAAGGACCAGCTGAGACCTCCAAGGACCCAGAAGATCCCCACATCCAGAGAGTGTGGGAAAACCTTCTCTAGAAATTCTCAGCTTCTGTTTCACCAGAGAACTCATACTGGAAAGATGTATTTTCAGTGCCCCACATGTAAGAAATCCTTTCTGTGGAGGTCAGACTTTGTTAAGCATCAGAGAATCCACACAGGTGAGAAGCCGTGCAAATGTGATCACTGTGGGAAAGGCTTCAGGGACTTTTCTGGATTACACCACCACGAGAAAATACACAGAGGCGAGAAACCCTATAAATGTCCCATTTGTGAAAAGAGTTTCCTTCACAGGTCTGATTTTAATAGACACCAGCGGGTGCACACGAGAGAGAAACCCTATAAGTGTTCTCTGTGTGAGAAAAGTTTTGTTGACCGTTCAAACTTTTTTAGACACCAGCGGGTCCACACAGGTGATAAACCCTATAAATGTCCTCTCTGTGAAAAGAGTTTCATTCAGAAGTCTGACTTTAATATACACCAGAGGGTCCACACAGGAGAGAAACCCTACAAATGTCCTCTCTGTGAAAAGAGTTTCATTCGTAAGGCCACTTTAAATAGACACCAACGGATCCACTTAGGAGAAGAACCTTACAAATGTCCTCTCTGAGAAAAGTTTCATTGACAACTGGAACTTTTTTAGACACCACCATGTGCACTCAGAAGAGAAACTCTATAAATGTTCCCTCTGTGAAAAGAATGTCATTCATCAGTCCAATTTTATTAGACATTAGAGGGTCCACATAATAGAGAAACCTTATCTATGTTCCTGCTGTGGGAAACGTTTTGGCAGGAGCTCAAGTTTTGATAGACATCAAAAATACCATTTGGAAAAGTATTCTGTAGTCACACTACTCCCCACATGTGGTCGCTGAGAACATCTCTCTAGTGCACTCCTTAAATATGGTAGTGCCAAGAATGAGGTAAGCATGGGGACAGGTGTTACTGACTTCAACCCCTCAGTGGGTTAAGTATCCCTATCAAGAATATCCACAACACAAAACCAGTTCCCATGAGGTCAGACATGTCCCCCATGCTCCTGCACCTACTTCTAATCCTAGTACCAGGCCTGCTTCTCTCTAGGGTCTGAAATCTATTGCAATAGCTACCCACACTTCCCAGAACCATACTCACTATTATAGGCATTATTAGGAAAGTTAGTAGGTTACAACTCAGGTTTGCCAATAGGATATACATTCTTAGGACAACTTTTAAAGTGTGTTTACAGGGCCTTCAGTCTTGTAGCTTTAGGTTAGTGTTCAAAAACTGTCTTAAAGGGTGCTCTGGTGGCCTAGTGGCAAGAAACTGTGCTGCAATCCTGAAGGTATACAGTTTGCATCCACCCAATGCTCTGCTGGAGAAGGATGGGCAATCTCCTGTGCCAGTCGGATCTGATTAGACAGTACATGAGGGGGAGGGGGTGTGGGAAGCTGTCTTAATGCTGCCAATTACAATATTTACCCCCTTCCCAGCCTCCAGCAATTTTGGACATAGGCCCATGGACGCTGGCTGCATGGGCATCACTCCCAGATCAGCTGTGTCTCACATTGGGTCTCTGCTGCAGCTGCTGCTCCCATCTAGATCTGACTGGCGCTTAAATATCTTCCCCGGAGAACACGTGCTGAGGTCTCTGCTGATGCTTTTGCTGGTAGTGAGGTTCCCAAAAGTTCTACTGCTGAACCTGCTCAATTTAAATCTGGCAGAATGGTGAAAATGCCAGTACCCTCAAAGGTAGACCAGTACACCATATCTGTATGTTCCCATCCAGCCATGTGACAAAGCAGAAATAGGAAAACCATTTGAACAAAAGATCCACCAAACCATAAAGTTCTTTATGTTAAATAAGAATAGTGAAACAAGAGTCCAAGTTTTTCTTTTTAATTTTCTTTTTAATATTTTAATGAAAGTTTACAGAAACTTGGATTTCCATTTACTCATTGTTGCACATTTACCTCCCTACTCCCCCCCTGTTCACTCTTCTCTTTAAAAAGATTTTTTTCATTATTACACAGGTTCCTCCCTCTGGACAGTTGTCATGCTGATAATACCTAATCATATATTCCTTTTAAACAGTTCTTTTCCTCATTGGTTTCAATGCAGTATACATTATTTATCTCCTCTTAGTTTCTCCACAACCCGCCTGTCCTGTTTTACAACAGTGAAATTATGCAGTATTTGTCCTTTTGTGACTGAGCTATGTCACTCAGCATAATGTCCTACAGGGTCACCCAATTTGTGTAATATTTTATTAATCCTTTGTTTTTCAGTGCTATGTGGTATTTCACTGTGTGAATATACCACATCATCACTATCCATTCATTCGATGGGCACTTGGGTTGCTTCCATCTTTTTGCTATTGTGAACAATGAAGCAATAAACATAGGTATGCATATATCTCTTGGCAGTTGTGGTTTCTTTAGGGTATATTCTCAGTGCAATTGCTGAGTCAAATATTTCTATTTACAATTTGAGACAGCGTCATACTACCTTTCATAGTGGTTGCACCAGTTTATATTCCCACCAACAGTGAATGAGGATTCCAGTTTTTCCACAACCTTTCCAGCATTTGTTGTTTGCTGCTCTGTTGAATTTTGCTGTTCTTACTGGGGTGAGATTATATCTCATAGTTGTTTTGACTTGCATCTCTTAGAGCTAGGGATTTTGAACATTTCTTCATGTGTTTGTTTGCCTTCCAAAAGGTTCATATCCTGTGTCCATTTTGCGATTGGGTTTTTACCTTTATCTTGTTGAGGTGCTGGAGTATTCTATAAATTCTAGGTATAAGTCCCTTATCAGACATCATTACCAAATATTTTTCTCATCTATGGTTTTTCGTTTCACCCTGTTGGAGAAGTTTTTTCTTGTGCATACCGATTTATTCTTAGAAGTCCCCATTTATCTATTTTATTCTCTCCCATTATAGGTTTTTCAGGATGTTTGAGAGATTGTTCTTGTTGTGGATTAGAGCTTCTAGAGTTCTTCCAAGCTTTTCTCTGATGATTTTTATAGTTCTTGGTTTTACTCCGAGGTCCTTGATCCACTTTGAGTTGGTTTTTGTGAATGATGTGAGGTGTGGATCTTGCTTGAGTTTTCTACAGATAAGTTTTCCAAATTTGCCAACACCATTTGTTAAAGATACTTTGACTTCCCCACTTAACTGATTTCATTTCCTTGTCAAAAAGCAGTTGACCATAAATAGATGGGCTGATTTCTGGGTTCTCAGTTCTATGCCATTGATCTGTTTGTCACTGTACCAGTGCCAGGCTATCTTGACCACCATAGCTGTGTAGTAAGATTTGAGATCAGGAAGTGAGATGTCTCCTATGTTGTTTCTCTTTTTCAGATGTGCTTTGTGTATTTGGAGTCTCTTTCCATTCCAGATAAAATTGAAGATTGCCTTTTCCACCTTGTTGAAGAATGGAATTGGTGTTTGTATTTGGATTGCATTGAATTTGTAGATTGCCTTTGGGCATTTTACCAATATTGAGTCTTCCTATCCAAGATCATAGTATACCCTTATATTTCTCCGGGTCTCTTTTTGTTTCTTGTAGTAATGTTTAGTAATTTTCCAGGTATTTTGTGATTCTAGTTAGATTTACTTCCAAATATCTAATCTTGTGATCTTAGCTGCAGTTCTGTATTTTCTTTGTCACTAGAGAAATCCAGTAGATTTTCATATGTTGATCTTTTGTCCTGCCATTTTGCTGAATTGCTTGACTATATCCAGTAGTTTTCTTGCTGAGTCCTTAGGGTTTTCTAAGTATACTATCATATAAAGATATACCTGCATATAAAGATAATTTTACCTCCTCTTTGCCAATGTGGATACCTCTTATTTCCTTCTCTTGTCTTACTGCTCTCACTAAGACTTCCAATACAATATTGAATAGGAGAAGTGGTAAAGGGTATCCTTGCCTTTAGTTTCTGTTCTCAAAGGGAATGCCTTTAATCTCTCTCCATTGAAAATGATACTGGCTCTTGGGTTTGTGTATTTACTTTTTGCTATGTTTAGGAAATCCCTTCTATTCCTATTTTGTTGAGTGTTTTAATCAGGAAAGGATGTTGGATTTTGTCCAAGATCTTTTCTGTATCAATTGATAGGATCATGTGGTTCTTGTTCTTTGCTTTGTTAATGTGATGAATTTCACTGATTGGTTTTTCTTATGTTGAATTTTCCTTGTATACCTGTTACTTGGTCATGGTGATTTTTTTTTTTATGTAATGTTGGATTCTATTGTCATGTGCCATTGAGTCACTTGTGACTCATAACAACCCTGTGTACAACAGCCGTAAGCCCTGCTCTATCTCTTGCCAATTTTATTGTCTCTGACACACCTATCCCCACTATCCCAGTAATGGAATCAATCCATCTCATCAAAGGTCTTCCTGTCCTGCACTGTCCCTCCACCCTCCCAAGCATGACGTCCCTCTCCAAGGACTAATCCTTGCCTCCAAGGAGCAGCCTGGTTTCACTCTCTCCAGAACGAACTTGTTTGTTCTCCTATCAGTCTATGGTATATTCAGTACTCTTCTCCAGCACCAAAGCACAAAGACATCAACTCTCCTTCTGTCATCCCTAGTCATTGTCCTTCTGTCATCCCTAGTCATTGTCCAGCTTTCTGATGCATAGCAAATAATGGCAAAGACTATGGCCTGTATCAGGCACACCTTAGTCTCCAGACTGACAATGTTGGTCCTCAGTACCTTGGAAAGGTCTCTGACAGTACACTTACTTTCCCAATGCAATTTATCTCTTAATTTCCTGGCTGCTGGTACCAAGAGTGTTGATTGTAGAGCCAAGCAAACTGAAGCTGTCAGCAATCTCAGTCTCAATCAGTCCAGTGGTGAGAATCTTTGTTTTCTTGATGTTGAGCTTCAGTCCATATTGAAGTTGAAGGCTGCAGTCCTTGACCTTCTGCAGTAAGTACTTCAGGTCCTCCTCAGTTTCAGCAGGCAAGTTGTATAATCTGCATAATGCAGATTGTTGATAAGTCTATCTCCAATCCTAATGTCACACTTCTCCTCATGGAGTCCAGCCTCCCAGAAAATCTGTTCTGCAGTTAGATTAAAAAGATATGGAGACAGGATGCATCCCTGGTATAAACCCTTCCCAATTTTGAACCATGCAGTGTTTCCTTGCTCTGTTCTGACCACTGCCTCCTGGTTCGAGTATTGGCCAGGATTTTATTCAGGACTATTGCATCTATATTCATGAGAGATACTGGCTTACAGTTTCTATTTTTGTGGTGTCTTTACCTGACTTGATATCAAAGATATGTTTTGCTTCATAGAATGAGTCTTAGAAAATTCCATCTCTTAATATTTTCTGAAATACTTTATGTAGAATTGGTGACAATTCTTTGAATATTTAAAAAATTCATTCATAAAACCATCTGGTCCAGGGCTTTTGTTGTTGTTGTAAGTTGTTTTATTACTTGTTCAGTTTCTTTTCTTGTAATGGATCTTTGTCGGTTTAGGTAGGTTCTAAGTAATTGTCCATTTTCTCTGGGTTTTCATATTTGAGTATAGTTTTTAATAATATTCCGTTGTTAATCTTTTTATTTTAGTTGGTTGTTGTGACAGTGTCCCTTTGATCTCTTATTTGGATTATTTGTGTCTTTTATTTTGTTAATTTTGCTAATGGTTCACCAATTTTACTGACCTTTTTTGAAGAACTAACTCCTGGTTTTGTTGACAGTTTCAGTTGTTTTTTTGTTTACGGTTTCATTTATTTTTGCCCTAATTTTTGTAATTTCAGTTTTTTTCAGAGGGTGTTGGGTTTTCTTGCTGTTCCTTTTCAATTTTTTGGAGATGTTGGGTTAGAGAGTCAGTTATTTTTTTTTTTTTCTTGCCTTTTGATGTGTTTGCTTATTGCTATAGATTAACTTCTTTTTTTTTGGTGAGAAAAATTTATTACATTTAGAATTAGCCTGCTGGACTCCGTTTAGATGATCTCAATTTTGTTGGCAACATCCAAAGCATCATAATCAGGAGCAAGTCGAACATAGGCCTTCTTCTCTCCATCAG
>NW_006399996.1:4031930-4041562 GCF_000299155.1 Elephantulus edwardii | reverse complement strand
ACGCCCTTCAGGACTGCCTTCTTGGCCTTCAATGCCTTTGCTTTGGCTTCAGTTTTGGGAGGGGCCGGGGCTTCCTTCTTCGCTTTCGGCGCCATCTTCGTAGAAAGCTATAGATTAACTTCTAATTGCTGCTTTGGCTATTTATGAGAGGTTTCAGTAAGTTGTGTTTTCATTCTCATTTGTTCTGAGAAACTTTTTAATTTCATTTTTTATTTCTTCAATTACCCACTCTTGTTCAAGCAAGGTGTTGTTCAGCTTCCAAATGTATGGATTTTTTTCCTCCTTTGTCCATTTGTTATTAATTTCTAATTTTGTAGCATTGTGGTCTGAGAAGGTGCTTTGTATTATTTGTACTATTCCCGTGGGTTTGTTTTTTTTTTTAATTTATCGATGCTTGCCTTGTGACCTAAAATGTGATCTATTCTGGAGAATGTTCCATGCGCATTGGAGAAGAAGGTATCCTGCACCATTTTGCTCTGCGTTAGCCTGTATAAATATACCTGTGATGTCAAGTTGGTTTATTGTGTGGTTTCATTCTTTAGCATCTTTGTTGAGTTTCTTTCTGGAGTTGTGTCTTTTCTTGTGAGTGGTGTATTGAGGTCTCCTACTACTGTAGTGGTATTATCTAGTTCTTTTTTCAGTTCTATTAATGTTTGCTTTTTGGAGCTCTATCATTTGGTGCACACATATTTATTGTTGTTATATCCTCTTGTTCTACTGACCCTTTAAGCATTATATAATGACCTTCCTTGTCCTTTGTGATTTTTTTGTGTTGAAATATGTTTTTTCAGAGACTAATATCGCTACTACTGCTTTCTTTGGTTGCCATTTGCTTGGCATATCCTCCCCCCCTTTTATTTTAGTCTTTATCTTCACTTTTCAGGTGTGTCTCTTGTAGAAAGCATATTGATGGCTTTTGCTTTTTTTATCCAATCTACTACTCTTTTTCTGTGGTGCATTCAAACCATTCACATTCAGTATAATTCTTGAGAAGCAAGATTTTATTGCTATTATTTTGTTGAGATGTTTTTGTGGTTGGTTTTTGGGGTTTTTTTTTTAATGTTATTGCTGGTTACTTTGGTCCATCATGCTTCCTGTGGCACCTTTTTTTTTTAATTAATTTTAATGAAAGTTTACAGAGATGTAGGGTTTCTAATCATTCATTGTTGCACTTTTCTCCCTACCCACCTTCTTCCCCCCCCAGATTCACTCTTCTCCTTGAAAAGAAAGAAAAACTCTTTCATTGTTATCTGTGGCACCTTTGTAAGAAGAAGATTGTCTCTCACTGTTTCCTGCAACACTTAGGTTCTGCTTTTCTGAGAATATTTTGATCTCTCATTCATATTTGGTGGACATTTTTCCTGGGTATAGTATTCTTGGTTGACAGTTTTATTTTTTGAGTGTTTGATATATGTCATTCCACTGTCATCTTCTGCTGAGAAATCAGCACTTGATCTTATTTGCTCTCCCTTATAGGTTACTCTTTGTTTTTCCCTAACTACTCTCAGAAGTCCCTCTTTCTTTTTGGTATGGCAAATTTGACTATGGTATACCTTGATGTTTGTCTTTTAGGGTCTATTCTAAATGTTTTTATTCAGCTTCTTGAATATATTTTCTCTTGTTCTTCATTATTCCTGGAAAGCCTTCTTTTAGTAATTCTTCCACAACTTTCTCAGTGCCTTTTCTTCTTTCTGTTCTGGGATTACAATTATGCGTTTGTTCTTTCTCTTAATGGTGTCCCACATATTCTTAGACTTTCTTCATTTTCCTTCCTTTTTGATTCTGCTTTGTGTTCTAGCAGATCTGTGGTGACAGTTCTACCTTATATCTCACTGGTTCTGTGTTCCATCTCTTCAGCTCTGTTCATATGTACCTCCAGTATGTTGACAGCATTTGAAACATTGTTCCTTATATTCTGGATTGTGGCTTCTTGTTTTTCCAGAGCCTACAATGCCTCAGTTGTTTTATCTGCATTGTCTTGTATTGTTTTTTTGAGTTCCTCTTCATTTTTGCTTGCAGAGTCCTGTAATTCTTCAAGTTAGTCTTTCACTCATTGAAAATATTCAGTCATTGTTTTGAATTCTGTGTCAGAAAGTTCTATCAGATGTTCTGGCTTCAGGAAATTCATTGGCACTGTCACTTTTACAGGTGACATCATGTTTTGGGTTTGTGTAGGGTGTGAGGTAGTTTGCTTCTTTCATGATATTGTTGTGGTAGAGTTTTTCATGCCTAACCTAAGGCCTTAGCAGGCTCTTAGTCTGAAAATGTGGGCTCAAGAAGTCACTGCTCCAGAAGAGGGCAGGGCAGCTATCCTTCCTGAGTTTCTCTCTTAATGTTTGACTCAAGGGGAAACTTGCTTCATTTGGGGAGAGAGGTGGTCTGTGATTTAGGAGCCTTCCCTGTTAGCCAACTCCTGCAGCTGGGTGCGTCGAAGAGGCCCAGGGCTAAAGGCAGCTCAAACTCCAGGAGGGAAGGGGAAATGACTTCACCTGTGATATTGATATCCCTGGCACAATTCAGAGGGGCAAAAGGTCATCTTCTAGGCAACAGGTCCTCTAGGCCAGGTCCTCTAGGCCGTGGGGCCAGGGTATTGAGGCAGCCATTGGGAGCATCTACATGAGGGGACCAGGACCTCCAGATGGCGGGTTTGGGGCTCTAGGCAGTGAGGCTGGGCCACCAGGCAGAAGGGCTAAGGGAACCTCCAGACAGCAGGATCGTGGTCTAGTGCTCCAGGTAAGAGAGCAGTCCAAGCCACACTAAGAATTTTTTTTTAACTTAATTCACTTTATTTGTTATACAAAATCCACTATGTGGTGGCCACAGCTGGAGCCTGTGTCCTCTACACAGAGACTCTGGGGTGAGTCTTTACAAGATGGTTAGTGAATTCCTGGTAAGGAGACTTGGTGAACATGGTCTCTTTCTAGAGCTCTGAGGTGAAGTAGCTGTAGTTCTTGGAGATGGCAACAAAGACGCCCTTGGCGAAGTTGCCCACAGTAGCTGTGCAGCCCCTGGCTGAGGTGTAACAGTCATCAATTCCAGCCATCAGCAGCAGCTTCTTGGGTACAGAGCTGAGACCATTCCACTGCCTCGGGGTACAGGGATCAGATGCATGAACACAGAGCCACAGTGCCCAGTCACCTTGCAGGGAATGGTGTGAGGCTTGTCAGTCTTGTTCCCACAGTAGCCACGCCACACAGGCACAGTGGAGAGCTTGGCCAGGATAATGGTCCCACAGATGGGAGTAGCCACCTCCTTGGAGCACTTGACACCCAAGCCAGCATGGCAGTTATAGTCTTCAATAGTGATAAAGGCCTTGAACCTGGTCCACTGCCTGGCACGTGTCTGCTTCTGTACAGGCATGATTTTTAAGACCTCATCCTTGAGGGACATCCCCAGGAAAAAGTCAATGATCTCAAACTCCTTGAAGGGCAGTGAGAAGACATAAATCTCCTCCAAGGATTTGATCTTCATATCTTTGACCAGATGGCCCAGTTTGGTGATGGGAGCCACACCTTGTCCTCAACTTTGCCTCCTCAAGCTCTGCAGTCCCATCCACGGCCACAGCCCCTATCCTACAGATGGATACGGAGCCTCCATGGAAACCACTGCAGGCTCCCATCCCAGGGCCCCCAGGGCCTTCCTGCTGCACCAGCATCATCTGCCATTTGGTGTTTTCTCAGAGAAGAAGCCACACTAAGAAATTTTTAAGACAGATCCACAGCAGCTATGACAGTGCTGCTGCTGTGACAACAGAGTCCAGGTTTTTCTATGCAACCCTTTAATAAAGGCGCTTACTAGGTAATAATGTTGGGAAAGGAGACATAGAGGAATAAAGCAGTGGTAGCCTATGACTTGAAGAACAAGGAATTTTTTTAAATCACTGCCCATGGAAATAACTAAAATAGTCCTGAAGGGTCCAGTCTCTGCCATCTGACATTTTAGAGGCTAATTTTCCACCCATTCAGAAGAACTTGGTCTCCTTGCTATATAAAAGTTCTTTCTCTAACCACAAGTGCTGATAGGACTTTGTTCTCTTAAGTCTTAATAGTCTCTTATACTCATTTTAGGTTACTTTATTTAGCATTACTTTATTTTTGTACTAAGCAATATATCAGTGGCTTATCAGTGCCCTCATAACATATAGAGGCTGTTTCGGTTCAGGCCTACTCTGACTTATATAGCACTGCTATACAGCACTCGTTTGGCTCTTTAGCCTCTTGAATGTCAGTCAATGCTTTAAAAACATTTGGTGATGCTTACACTTAGCTGAAACCATTGTTTGCTTTGTGTATTGAGCTGATTATATTAAAAATCTTACCACCAATTGCGAACATTAATTTGCAGAAACCTCTATGCTTAATCTTTCGAGTTTCATCCCCATCTCCCTGTTGTTGTTGTTTAATGCCGTCGAGTCGTAGACGACTCATAGCGACCCTATGAACGAACAGCCTGAGCACTGTTCGTACATAGTTTCTGGAGGCAAGCCAATTTTGGAAGTGGATGCCGCTCCTGCTTCCAGGCTTGATTTAGTCAGGAAGCTCCAGCCAACACTGTCCACCATGGGTGCCCATTACCACGATTGGCACATCACTGTCACAGGCTTCAGCATCACAGCAACCACGAGTTACCTCTGTACAGCAACGCACAGACCAGTGCTATACCACCTAGAAGAATGTTTGACAGGAAGACAATTTGAACCTGGCAGAGTTGTTACTATTTTTAAGTGCCGTTGAGTCGAATACCACTCAACCCTGTGAACAACTGATATGAACCCTTTTCTGTCCTGTGCCATTCTTATCATTCTTGACACAATTGATCCCATTACTGCTGTCACTGTCACTCCATCTAGTTGAGGTTCTTCCTCTCTTTCACTGACCATATTTCCAAAGATGAAGTCCTTCTCCAAAGAATAACTGTTCGTAGCAACATACCCAAAGTATTATTTTAGCCTAAGCTTTGTCATCTTTGCCTCCAAGGAGCACTCTGGTTGCACTTTCTCCAAGACATCTGTTTGTTCTTTTAGTAGTTCATTCATTAGTCCTCTCCAAAACCTAAAACATACCAATTCTTCTGTAATTCTTATTCATTCTCCAGCTTTCATATGCATAACAAGTGATTGAAAATACCATGACCTAAATCAGGAGCACCTTAGACTTCAACCTTATATCATTGCTCCCCAATTCAGAGAGGGAGGTCCCTGACAACAGAAATTCCCAGTGCAATACATCTGACTGCTAGAACGAATAGTACTGATTGTGGATCTTTGTTTTCCTTATCTATCTTGATGTTGCCTGTTGGTCCAGAGATTAGAATTTTTGGGATTTTTTTACATTAAGATGCCAATCGAATCCATACTAAAGGCTGTTTTGATTTTTGGCAATGTGTGCTTCAAGTCCACTTCACTTTAGGCAAGAAGGGCTATGTCACCTTTGTAACATAGATTGATGAGTCAATCTTAGATCCTGCTAATATATTATTGAATAATTTGCTCAGCATACAGATTGAATAGGTATGGAGAGTGGGTACAATCATAATGCACATCTTCATTTTAAACAATGTAGAATACAATAATAAGTTGTGTGTAAAAGTCCAAAGGGGGAAAGGCAGGGGAAGGGTTGATGGAGTGTGGGCATGGGCAGTGGAAATAACTGGGATGGCAGAGGGGTAGAATTTTATGCTGAAGGGAAAGGTTGAAGGAATTAGCAAAGATCCAATGGGGACTGAAAAGATAATTATAGTGGGCATATATCAGTGGAGATTTTTTAAATATAATGTATAGGAATGCTCGTATGAAGCACAATGTACATGAATGAAACACAATGTATATGAATTTTGTATACAAACCAATATAGAATTTAAAAATATTAAAAGCAAAACTATGTAATGTTCCTCTACTCTGTTTGCACAACAGCCTTTTGGTCTGGGTATAAGTTTCACATGAGCACAATTGAGTGTTCTGGAATTCCCATTCTTCACAATGTTAGCCATAATTTGTTAAGTCCACACAGTCAAATGTCTTTGTATAGTCAATAAAGCACAAACAGATGTTGTTCTGGAATTCTCTGCTTTCAGCCATGATCTGTCTGACATCAGCAATGATAGCCCTATTGTCACCACAATTCAAAAACAGCAACTTTTCTTCTACCATTCTTACTCACTGGTCAGTTCTCAGCAACACAGCAAGTGATTGAAAAGACCATGGCCTAAATAAGATGCATTTTAGCCCTCAAACTTCCATTATTGCTCCTCAATAATTTGGAGAGGCCTATGACTCCGAACTTGCCCAGTGCAATATCTCCTGCTTGGTGGTATCTAACGTGTTGATTGTGCAATCAAACAAGGTGAAGTCATTGACAGTTTCAGTCTTTTCTCCATCTATCATGATGTTACCTATCAATCTAGTTATGAGATTTTTTTGTTTCATTGGTGTTGAGATGCAATGCATACTGAAGGCTTTATACTTTTCATCTCTACAGCAAATGCTTCATATCCTCACTTTTAGCAAGCAAGGCTTAATCATCTGCAAAACACAAGTAAAATAATCTGTGACTCAAAAATAGGAGTCGTCTTCTGATCCTGATTCCACATTCTTTAAAGTCAGCTTCTCAAATAATTTATTCAGCATACATGCTGAAAAAGTATGGAGAGAGGATACAAACCTGATGCATACCTTCTGATTTTAAACCACATAGCGTTCCCATGCTCTATTCATACAGCAACCTCTTGGTAAAGTTTGGCATGATAAGCACAATTACATGTTCTGGGCTTCCTATTCTCTCAATGTCAATCATAATTTCTTATGGTCCACATGTTCAAATGCTTCTGAACAGTCAATAAAGCATAAATAGACATTCTTCTGGTATTCTTTCACCTATGATCCATCTGTCACCAGCAGTGACATCTCTGGTGCCATGGCCTCCTCTAAATTGTTCTTGATCTTCTGGCAGTTCTTTTTGCCTATGTACTCTTCTACCCATTTTTTAATGATCTCCTGCAGTATTTTGCTTGCATGTGATATCAATGTTGTTGTTATGTGCTTTCGAGTCAGTTGCAACTCATGGCAACCCTATGTAAAATAGCACTGAAACCTGTTCTATCCTGTGCCAAATTTACTGGCTCTGACACACCTACCTTCATTACCCCTGTCACTGAATCAAGCCATCTCATCCAAGGTCTTTCTCTCTTGCTCTGTCCTTATACCCTTCCAAGCATGATGTCCTTTCTAAGGACTGGACCCTCCTTGCAACATGTCCAAAGTATGTCAGACGAAGCCTCGGAATCCTTTCCTCCAAGGTGCAGCCTGGCTTCATCCTCTTTAGGACAAACTTGTTTGTTCTCCTGGCATACTGTGGTATATTCAACACTCTCCTTCAGGACCACAGCTCAAAGGCATCAATTCTCTTTCTATTATCCCTAGTCGTTGTTTAGCTCTCTGATGCATAACAAGCAGTTGTGAAGACTATGGCCTGGATCAGGCACACCTTAGTCTCCACACTGACATCATTGCTCTTCAGTACTCTGGAGAAGTCCCTGACAGTCGACTTTCCCAGTGAAATTCATTTTTTTTATTTCCTGGCTGCTGTTACCAAGAGTGTTGATTGTGGAACCAAACAATCTCTGTTAACAATCTCGATCTCTTCACCATCTACCATAATGTTGCCAAGCAGCCCAGTGGTGAAATTCTTTGTTTTCTTGATGTTGAACTTCAATCCATATGGAGGGCTGCAGTCCTTGACCTTCTTCAGCAAGTCCTTCAAGTTCCTCCTAAATTATAGAAAGCAGGGTTTTGTCATCTGCATAATGCTAGCTATTGATTAGTCTTTCTCTAATCCTGATGCCACATTCCTCCTCATATATATAGCCCAGCCTCCCAGATGATCTGTTCTGTATAAAGATTGAAAACGTATGCAGATAGGATACATCCCTAGCATACACCCTTCCCTATTTTATTGTTTTATAATTTCTACATTCTATTGGATCACCTTTCTTGGGAATGGGAAAAGAATGGAATCTCTTCAAGTTAATCAGCCAGGTAGCAGTCCTCCAAATTTCCACTTGTGAGCACATCCAGGACTGCATCTGTTAGTTGAAATATTTCCGTCAGTATCCCATAACTTTCTGAAACCTTATTTTTTGCCAGTGCCTTCTGTGCATCTTGAACTTCTTCCTTCATTACCTTTGACTCTTGCTCATATGGCGCTTCCTGAATATATTAATTTTTAATTTAGCAAATTATTTAGTGGCAGCCAATTCTTTTTTGTAGAGTGACTCTGTATTCCTTCCATCTTGTTTTGATGATTGTTGAATAATTCAAGACTTTTCCCATAGCATCCTTTAATATTATAACCTGAGGCATGATTTTTTTTTCAGCTCTTTCAGCTTGAGAAATGCTGAGCAACTTATTCCCTTATTATTCTCCAATTCTAGTTCTGTGCAAATTCCATTGTAACCTTTTGCTATGTCTTCTCTAGCTGCCTTTGAAATCAAGAGATGTATTGCCCTGGTAAAGTCTGTAGTTAGGATCTCTCCAAGTTACTGAGGAGTAATGATGCCAGTTTGAGGATTAAAGTGTGTCTGATTCAGGCCATCATCTTTCCAATCACTTGCTTTGCATCTGACAGCTGGACAGTAAATGAGGATGACAGAAGAGGAATTGATGCCTTTGAGCTGTGGTGTTGGAGAAGAGCACTGAATATCTCATGGATGGCCAAAAGAACAAATATGTCTTGGAGGGGGTGCAGCCAGAGTGCTCTTTGGAGGCAAGGATGAAGAGGCTTCACCTTACATATTTAGGGCATATTGCTAGGAGGGTTTATTCCTTGGAGAGGGACATGTTGCTTAGAAATGTAGAGGGTCAGTAAAGGAGAAGAAGACCTTTGTCCAGGTGGATTGACATAGTGACTGCTGCAATGAGCTCTGATGCGTCAGGAAGCATGTGGATGTCACAGGATAGGACAGAGTTCAGATCTGTTGTTCATAGGAACTCTATGAGCTGTACTCAACTTGATGGCATCTAACAACTAGCTCAACAGAATGCAGAAGCAGATGCATTAATTGGTAGTATTTCTTACACATCTCAACAATCTCACTCCTTTCATCGTAATACTAAAGGATTTATGTAAGCAATTTGGCCTATCTCATTCTCAAGCAAGGCAAATTGTTCAAGGTTGTTCTTAATATCAATTACAAAATAACATTCTTGGAGAGCTCTGGTGGCCTAGTGGCAAGAAGCTGTACTGCAATCCCAGAGGTGCATGGTTTGAATCCACCAAGTGCTCTGCAGGAGAAGGACGAACAATCTTCTTTTGTACCAGTCAGATCCGATTTGATGGTACACATAAAAAATAATAATAAAATAATTTTTAAAAACCAAAATAACATTCTCCCAAAAGAAGTTGTTAACCCTGGAGATCTTAAATGTAATATATTGTGGCAAAGGGGTGTAACTCATCTTCCAGAGTGTGGAAAGCTTTCTTAGGTACATGTTGTTGTTGTTGTTATCTGCCGTCGAGTCGCCTGTGACTCATAGCGACCCTTTGTACAACAGCCCTAAACTCCGCTCTGTCCTGTGCCAATCGCACTGTCTCTGACACTCCCATCCCAATTATCCCAGTCACTGAATCAATCCACCT
>NW_006399996.1:4026686-4029430 GCF_000299155.1 Elephantulus edwardii | reverse complement strand
ATCTAAATGTGTTCTGTTCTACATCGGGTTTTCAGAGGCCTGCTATTTCAGAAGTGGATGGCCAATCCTTCTTCCTAGTCTGTCTCAATGTGAATGTTCAGATTTAGAGAAGTATTAGACAGACCAGCAAGTTAAAGGTATATACCTTATTGCAGAGTTAACTTTAGTGTCAGTGTTGTCCCTGCCTTTCTCACATGCGTAAAGGTAAAGGTACATGTTGCTGTAGATATTTATTCTCATATGATACATTCCACATGTCAGAGAAGAGAATTTGCAGCACATGTTAAGAAACATTGTCTTTCTGCTTTTGCTTCTATGGGTCTCCCTAGAGAAATGAAAACTTATCATGGACCTGCATATGTAAATAATAGTTTTCACAAATATGGCATATTACTTATAAAACTGGAATTTCTTATAATTCTCAAGGCCAAGCAATTATTGAACACTCATCAATTTTTTTCTTTTATTATTTTGTGTGTGTGTGTGTGTGTGTGTGTGTGCCATCAAATCAGATCTGACTGGTACAGGAGGAGATTTTCCCTCCTTCTCCAGCAGAGCATCTGGTGGATTTGAACTGCATACCTCTGGGATTGCAGTGCACCTTCTTGCCACTAGGCCACCAGAGTTCCCTGAACACTCATCACATTTTAAAAGAATTATTGCAAAAGCAAAAAGGGGTAATAGAAACACCACTTAGAATGGTATGGTCCACATCAAATGCTAGCATGGAAGTGAGAGTATGCTTGCATCTTCACAGATTCAGGTCCAGTATGGATTCCTGGATGATGTGTTAAACCTTATCATGGACCACTTTTGTCTTTTCAGTCAAGAGATGCCAGTCCCACTTATGCAAGCCAGGAGTCAGATTATTTTGAAATACAAAAAGCCTAAAGCAGATATCTGACAAGATGAACTTATGACCCGAGGACAAATGAAGGCAACCACCCTGAGAATAATTCGGGAGAACCCATGCATCTAAGAATCCCGTGCTGGCTCTGTTTACAGTGATTGTTCTCACTGTGAGTGGAGTTTCAGCATGTGCTTTATAGAAGGAGCAGCTAATAATCTTACTTGGCATAAGTTATTACAGCATCAGATAAATCCTTAGAATCAATTAATTATATTCATCTTGGGTGGCACCGAATTGGGTTAAGCACTCTGTTGCCTCAAATTGAAATTAGTAACTTACCTATACAAAATACTTTATAAATTATATGTAAGATATGTCAAATGGAAATTGAATTTTTCCATAATAAAACTAAAAGTTGTGTTGTTTGTGCCTTTGACCCATATGTGCTCCTAATAGGAGAACCTGAGTATAATGAAACACAAAATTATTAAGTTACCAGGATTCTCTCTTATAGCTATTCTTTCTGCCATGACCAGGGTGTGCATAAGCTGGCTGTCCCTGGATAAGAAACTTAGGTTCTCCAAGACCTATGACCAGAGCTGGGGCCTCCAAAAGTGAAAACAATGTGAAGACTATGGCCTGGATCAGGTGCACCTTAGTCTCTAGACTGACACTGTTGCTCTTCAGTAGTCTGAAGAGGTCCCTGACAGCAGATGTTTCCAATGTAATTCATCTTTTGATATCTTGGATGCTAGTACAAGAGTGTTGATTGTGGAACCAAGCAAATTAAAGGAAAGGTGGAGGATCAGTGCAGGAGAGGAAGACCCTAAGTGAGATTGACACTGACTATAGCAGTGGGGGCAAGTATGTCGGAGACAGTGAAATTGGCTCAAGATAGGATAGGGTTCAGAGCTATATTTCATAGGGTCACCCAAAAGAAACTCAACAAATATGCAGAAGACGTAAACTATACAATCAGCCAACTCGACCTTGTGGATGTATTCACGATACTGCACCCAACTAAAACTCAATTCACATTCTTCTCAAATGCACATGGTCCGTCCTCCAGAATCAATTACATATTAGGACACAAAACAAGCCTCAACAAATTAAAAAAAACATTTAAATAATACAAAGTATTTTATCAGATCACAATTCCATTAAAATAGAAATTAACCACAGGAGGGTAAAGCTTAGAAAATCATCTATGTGGAAGCGAATAACTCTACTAGAACATATTTGGGTTATAAAAGAAATAAAGAATGACATTTTAACAGTTTCTTGAAACAGAAAAAAATATACAACATATCAAAATCTTTGGGCTTCACTTAAGGCAGTCCTAAGGAGGCAGTTCATAGCAATAGGCACACACATAAAAAAGGCAGAAAGGAAAAAAAATCAATTCTTTAACTCAACATCTTCACCAAATAAAAAAAAATAACAACAATCTAATTATCAGGACAAAAGCTGAAATCAATGAGATAGAAAACAGAAAAACAATTGAAACCACCAATAAGACCAGGAGCTGGTTTCTCAAGTGAGTCAATAAAATTGACAAATCACTGGCAAACTTAACAAAAGGGGGGGGTGGGGAAGAGAACACACAAGTAACTCAATTAAGAAATGATAGAGGTGACATCACGACAGAACCAGATGAAATTAAATCAATAATATCAGAATACTATGAAAAGCTATAGTCTGATAATGTCAAGAAGACAAAGATTCTCACCACTGGACCAATTGGTAACATCAGGATGGATGGTGAAGAGATTAAGATTGTTCACAGCTTCAGTTTGCTTGGCTCCACAGTCAACACTCTTGGCACCAGCAGTCAGGAAATAAAAAAACGTATTGCGATGGGAAAGTCTGCTGTTAGGGACCTCTCTAAAGTACT
>NW_006399996.1:4025404-4025987 GCF_000299155.1 Elephantulus edwardii | reverse complement strand
TCACCAATTCTACTCAAACTATTTCAAAAATTGTAAAAAAGGAATACTCCCAGAGACATTCTATGAAGCAAACATAACTGTAATATCAAAACTAGGCAAAGATACTACTAAGGAAATAAAACTACAGACCAATATCTCTCATGAATATAGATGCAAAAATCCTTAACAAGATCCTAGCAAATAGAATCCAAAAGTACGTAAAAAAATATTCACCATGATCAAGTGGGATTCATAACAGGTATGCAAGGATGGTTCAATATAAGAAGAAAAAAAGTAACTCTTTATATTAACAAAGCAAATAATAAGAATTATATGGTATTAGCAATTGATGCAGAAAAGGCATTTGAAAAAATCCAACACCCCTTCCTAATTAAGACTCTTAGCAAAATTGGAATAAAAAAGAATTTCCTAAACATAGTGAAAAGTTTATATTCAAAACCAAGAGCCATCATGCTTTTTTGACTGGAAGAGGTCTATATTTGTTCCCATCCTAAAGAAGGGCGACCCAATTGAGTGTGGAAACTATAGAACAATATCATTGATTTCACATGCAAGCAAGATTCTACTGAAGATTATCCAAAAA
>NW_006399996.1:3970300-3993408 GCF_000299155.1 Elephantulus edwardii | reverse complement strand
TCTTTTTACAACTGTGGAACACAAGTCCACTCCAAAAAACTTGGGGTCCACATGAATTGGAGCCCCCAGTACCGACTCATTTTCTTTTTGTCAATCTTTTGGCAATTTTAGAGATTCATAGTTGAGTACAAGGCATCTCAGGGCATGTGAATTTGTTTCTAAAATTGTGTTGTTCTTTGTGTGTCACTGGATCTCTTTCTTTCCTTAGTGTCTCTACAAGAGGCTGTGTTAAGACCTGACTTCCCCCAGAGAATTGTTCCATCTAGAAGGACTTCGCTGACAGGAAAGAACTTGACAAGCTTGATAATGCCCTCTAAGCTGGGACAGGCCCTGCTCCAGGTGTCACCACTGGCAAAGGCAGAGGACTGCCCTTTGCCTGGACCAGATGCTTCCCCTCAAGGAGAACTCTCCAGCTCTGAAGCTGCCCGGCAGCTTTTCCGACGCTTTCAGTACCAGGTGGTGTCTGGGCCCCAGGAGACCCTCAGTCAGCTTCAGAAGCTCTGTTTCCGGTGGCTGCAGCCAGAGGTTTACAGCAAAGAACGGATCCTGGATCTCCTCATGTTGGAGCAGTTCCTGACCATCCTGCCCGGGGAGATCCAGATGTGGGTACGCGCATAGCATCCCAAGAGTGGAGAGGAGGCTGTGACTCTAGTGGAGAGCTTGAAGGGTGATCCCCAGAGACTGTGGCAGTGGGTAAGCAGAGGGTATTGGGATACAGGGGCCTACCTCATCTATGGCTCTATGTTGCCTCTCAGGTCCCTGGATGGTGCACATTTTTTGTACTTGACTACTAACCATAGGTTGGTGTTTTGAACCCACTAAGTAACACCATTAGAAGAAAATTCTTGTCATCTAATGAAGGTTATTGCTAAGACTGTCCTGAAGTGCTGACTTGGCTCTTGGTGTTGCTGTGAGTTGAAATGAACCCTTTCACAGCTGCTTTTGTTTACTTTCCTTTGTGTGTTAGTTACTATCTGCTCTGTGGGTGTTAGAAATTGAAGATACAATCTCCTGTTCCATTCTAATTTAACACTAGAATATTTGCATTGGTACAGACTCTATACCTGAACGCTCTATTAGAAGCTTGTCTTAAAGGTCTTGAAAGCCTGGTTCAGTGTCAGTAGTTGCCCTCCCTTTTAGTATTTCCATCAATGGCTGGAAATACCTGCTGAATGAGTAAATGAAGCTGGCTTTTTCCTTCCCAATTCCTGTTCTGAGAGACGGTCCTATAACTTATTGTAGAGGTTTCACTTCATGTTTTCAGGAATCCCAACTCGGCATCCTGCAGTAACTAGTAATATATATGGTCTTTAGATCAGCAGCCAGGTTCTGGGACAGGAAAGCTTACCCGAGGAGGTGGAATCTGCAAGCTGCCAAGTGAGGGAGGCAGAGGCCAGTCTTGAAGTGGTGCCTCAGGAGCTGGGACTTCAGAATTCAGCCCCAGGTCCTGGAGAGAAGCTGAGCCACATCATCAAAGTGGAACCTGACACTGAGGTGGAATTAGGTGACGGACAGTTCTTATTCATTGGGGGCCTTGGAGAAAATTAGGTTCCTGGCTGTCTGAGTTGAAAGTGTGTTGAGCTTGAGGTGTCCCTTGAAATTTTGGGACCAAGGTTGATGTTCACAAGTCACTCTGATTAGGAGATTCAATATCTGCATTTTCATCCACTTTATATCTGCATTCAACTATTGGGATTTTGTACTTGAGCAAGGAAGGAAGAGAATATGATGACAATCTTCAGGATGCTAGAGGGATTTGGATGTTGTTAGTGGCAGATATAAATCTTGAAATTGTAGACGGAAATTACCAGTTTTAAATTGCTGAATGACTGAAGAAGACATCTGAATTCTTAAAACTTACTGTTTCTCACTTCAGTAATGGCCGCTCCCCAGCTTCTTGCCCAACTTGAGGAAAGGCTCATCAGCAACCAGCACTCTGGAGGCTCACTTCTTCAAGTGTCATCTCAGGTGAGCCATATTTCTCTGCTTTTCTTGCCTCTGAATCTCTTTTGAGTATTCACTAGTAGTTAGGAGGACTGAAATGAGTATGCTCTCAAAAGCGCCGTAGAAAAGAAGGCCTTGCTAGGATAAGAAAAACAGTACATGTGAAGAAAAACTTGAGTTTCAGTATTTTTTCAGGTCTTCTCAATACAGAATGCTTTTTCTAATTGCCGTTTGGAATCGGGGCCTGAACAAAGGTAGAAAAGACTGTGATGAGACAAATTTTGTCTCAAAGACTCAACACTCATGTAAGAGATAAAAGGAGAAGGAAGCAAGTTAGAGAGAGAGAAGGAGATACTAACTCTAAGAACAAAGAACCAGGTATGGAGAATATACTTGAGATCTGGAGGCTGTGCTGAGAACCTTACAGGCCTAGTGAAAAGAGTGGCCAATGCCTAGCTCTAAAAAGCAGCTGCCATGTGGGGAAGTAGGTTGCCGAATCTGACTTCTACATGCTTCATAAAGGGGAACTATCCCCATCAATAATATTCATAGCAGCAAATAGATAGCTCCTCGGTCAGACAAGCCAACCCCCATCCTCTTCCACCTCTTTCTACCAATCATTTTGCTATTCATTGTTGATTCACAGACTATGCTCAAAGTTATGGGGTTTATTATAGAAATAAATTGGAGAGTGGAGGCAAAGAATATCATCCAATGCAAGTCCAGGTTTAGCCCAACATTCCCAAGCCAGATTAACAACAAAAAATTCCTCAATTAGTGAAAAATTGAGGTTTCAATTCAGCAGCACAAATTCAAGAAGCCTGTGGTTTCCTCTATCATCCAGCAAGGTTTGCCTCAGAGTAGCTATAAGTTGGCATTTCTTTCACAATCATCTGTCAACCAAAACTTTTGTGGTCAGTACAAATGTGAGAAGTCTTGGGTTACACTTTGCCATAGTCTCTTCAAAAGTGTGCCCCAGTCTCTTCACAACTCTCCACCACTGTCCTCGGCAGGGTACTTCACTGTGTAGAAAGCTCTTTCCCTTGTATTAGTTTTACAGCTCTTGAAGAATTGCAGGACCATATGTCCACAGTTAAGGTAGCTGGAGACTCTGCTCCCCTACATTCCAATCACCAATGGGGGCTAACATAATGGCCAGAAGAGTCAATATTTAGAGTTTCTGACACCATACTAACTCACAGATGTTGAAAAGTGATAAAGACTTTTCTCCAAAGCTTACAGAGAAAATGCGCCTTGTGGAGCTAGTGCCTAAATTCAAACTTCTAGCTTCTTAGAATGGGAGAGAATAAATTTCCACTGGCCTTTGCTGTAAGTATGATAAGCATGCCCATCATTCAGCATTTCCTCTTGTGCATTTACAATCTCTCCCTCTTGGCTTTCTCTTCCCATCCTCTTCCTATCCTGGGCAACAATTGATCTGATTTCTGTCAACACACATTAGTTTGCATTTTCTAGGATTTTATGTAAATGGAATCATACTGTATGTTCTTTTTGTTCTTCTGCATGTGTTTTGTTTTCCTTGCTTCTTTAAATACTTTTTCACTTTCTCTAAATGATTGATTAAAGTGTACATGAAGTCATTTTTTTATCTTGTGCAGGGGAGTCATTCAATTTGGATGTGAGTATATAGTTCTCAGGAAATTTGGAAAGTGTTTTGGCCTTTATTTGGTCAACCCTCCATATTTCCCCTGGCTACTTCCTGATTCATTGAATCACTGAGATGTCATAGAATCCACCACTAATGATTTGATGAATGCTTTGAATTAAAACTATAGGGTTTGTCTATGGCCATACCACCCTGAACGCACCCAATATCTTCTGATCTCAGAAGCTAAGCAGGGTGGAGCCTAGACAGTACTTGGATGGGAGACTGCCTGGGAATTTGGGTGCCAAAGGCTTAAGAAAATTTTAAAAAGAAAAATAAAGTACAGATGAAGCAGCATAAGGCAACTGTAAAACTAATTATCCAACCCTCCTTCTTGATGAGAATTTAGGTGAGAACTAAGACTCAGAAAAACTTAAAAACTTGCTGAAGGTCCTAGAACCAGAAGGTAGTAGGGCTTCCTCTTTGTAGTCTCTAGTTCTGTGTAGCCCAAAATTCAAACTCATTGTTGTCAAGTTGAAACTGACTCGTAGCTGACTCTCCAGCAGGTTTTTGGAAACATTAAATCACATGACAGGAGACACCCCCCCCCCCATCTTTTTCCTGTGGAGCTGCTGGTGGATTTGAACCACCAGATGATACCACTTCTATCTTGACAGCATAGTTCCCTTCAGAGAAGACCACCCAAGCTCCCTCTACTTCCATTTGTTATTGTTATGAAACAACTAATTGGAACAGACTCAGAGCTGGCCCTCCAAGGTTTTCAGAGTCAGTAAATTTCATGGAATGAGATTGCCCATCTTTTAGCTAGTAAATTTGAACTGTTTGCCTTTGGGTTGGCAGTGCAGTTCCTTACCACTAAGCCACCAGAAAACTTTTCTTTAGAGGATATGTGAGGACTACCTTATTCATGACAACTGATCCATTGAAAATGAGTGTTTCACTCTGTACACCTAACTCTTGGGATATTGTAGTGATGTGTTGCCCTTTCTCTGAATACACCAGTCTTATCTCTGGATGGAGCTTAAACATAGTAAACTTCAGTGTTGATTATTTTATCATTTTTGCAAATTTCCACTGAAACAAATTCCTTTGTTAGTTGATTTTACCTTTTAATTTCTGCATTTCACTTATATATCCGGAATGTCAGACTCTTAGACTAAATTGTATAGAGAGTAAAAAAGAATGTGGAGAGGTTGAAAGACATACTTTCTGATTATGTTCACCTTTCAAGAGGAAGAGTTTACCCTGAGAAGCATACTACTTATAAACATACACATAGAAGTTAAAACCTAAATGTTTTCTACTCAGGACAAGAAATACTGCAGTAGGGACTGTAATTCTGCTACTGATCTGTTCCTCCATTGATCTCTCTCTCAGGGTTTGTCAGATTTTCTGACGCTTAGGCTCCTTTGGAATAGTCATTCCTTCTCACTTCGTCTAGCAGGGTCAAGTACCTTTCTTTGGAGCTATGTTTAAGGTCATGACTGTATTTTTTCCAGGAGCAGTGGAAGCGCCTGGATTCTAGTCAGAAGGAGCATTACTGGAACCTCATGTTGGAGACGTATGGGAAAATGGTCTCAGGAGGTGAGGGCATGACTTACCCAGTGGAAGGAGGTGGAAGGGGTAGGAATTCTTAGATAATGCCTATATTCTTGTGGTGTCTGAAACTTCAAAAATTGGCTTTTCTGTCAATTATGTTAGCTCTCACTGAGTGCATGGTTTTCAGCTACTTCAGTTGCAAACTGATGGTCTTGCAAATCATCATTAGCTGTGAGACCAATAGAAGAGAGCACATTCTACACTAAGAAAAAAGGTAGGAAGGGGTGGGAAGTGGAAAGAATGGGTGAAGAGACTGGCAGATTGCTGTGAAGAGACTGCGGCCAGGTGTAATCAGAGGAACCCTGGAGATGGAGGCACAGTTAAGGTTTTGTGTCTGAATGAATGAAGGAAAAGCTGACTTGTAACAGCACTAAGATAAAGTTTGCCAGATGATTAAGGAAACCAGAGATGTATTTGTGCTGCCAAACTGAACCTAGACTTTCACTTGTTAACTGAGAGGCTGACCTGAATTAACTAATGAATTGTGTCTTGCTATAATCTGGCTTGGGACTGCTGGGCAGAGCCTGGACTTGCTTTGTGTGATATTCCTTGCTTCTTCCACTCCCCTAACCTATTACCTTATAAACCCCACAACTGTGAGTAAAATCTATGAGTCAATAACCAATGAACATCAGAGCCAATGACTCTTAGAAATAGGTGCAGGAGCAGGTGTGGTGGTATCTCTGACCATGTTTGCTACTGTGGTTATTACTAGTAGTAACATTTCCCGTTTATGAAGTGGTTAAAAGTAAGTCAGAGTTGGCCACCCCCACATTGCATTTGCTCCTTTTATAAATCTTTTATAGGCAAAAGTTCAGCCTGAAGTTATCAGGCTGGTAAATCAGTAACAAAATTGGGAACTAGGGTGAGTGGAAGCTAGCTGAGGTATAGCAAGAACTTCTTGCATTTGATTCTTAGAGCTCTGCATACATTGGCTCCTTTGATCATTATGTCATCCTAATGACTGGAGATGTTGTCTCATACTAAATTTTATTAAAGTGTCAGAATTATTGACTCACTGTGATATCCTTCCTAAGTGCTGAGTCAGGATGAAACTCAGTGAAATCTACTTGGAGTCCATACTTTTTTCCACCACACAACACTGCCTCTCGCAAACGTGGGTGGACTTTAGTCTTGACCCTAGCCACACAGGTGGTCTGCACCCCTTTCTGCCCACCCTCCTTGACTCTGCCTTTTCTCCTTTTCAGCATATTTTCTGGCATCTTCTTAGTACTAATCTGACATGCCCCAGTTCTTCTGAGATGAATGTCCTGTCAGGGTTGCAGGACCTTCATGATTCCCTTCATCTTTTGTTAGGAGGAACGTTTGAAAGACACAGCATGTACTCAGTCCTCCCTGCTCACACAGGCTCACAAGCTGATATCTCTCTCTCTGTGCCAGACATTTCCAGTCCCAAACCTAACCCATCTATTTCAGCAGAGAATGGGGACCAGCTAGTAGGTCTCCATCTTCATGCCAGTGAGGAGATCCCAGAATCAACCTACACAGGTGAGTCAGCTTCCATTGGTCCTGAGTCATTTCTCATATTCCCTTGTTAAAGCAGGTGTGGTGGTTGATGTGGTTAGCCTTTAGTTTCTATTCCTTGGTTATAACTTGTTATAGATGGGTCAGCTCTGTTGTAATAGAGTGGATCTCCTCACCAATGTGTTGAGAGCTGTTGATACATGTATTTAACAGTTTCTCACATCTGCTGTCTTCAGTCTTTTCTGTAAAGTTGTAGTGATGGATTTTCTTCAGTGAGAATTAAGATTGATACAGATTGAGACAGAGAAAAATACATGTAAAATTCCATTAAAAGAAAGGTTAACTAATAGCCAGCATTCTTCTTACTGGTAAGATTGTTTAAAGTAGTATTCTTGTTATAATGAACTAGTAATCAGTTCATTCTTTATCTAATAAAACAGGACAAAAAAATAGAAAAAATGCTTTATGTAGTCTTTAACTTTCATTAAACAGTGTTTTAGTAGTTATGTGGTGTTGAGTTGATTATAAGTCATAGCCACCCTGTGAGCCACAAATCTGCACTTTACCCTGTCTTGTGCCATCATTACAACCTCCAGCATCATCCTGCTCACGGTTATAGGCAGTGTACCAGTTCATATCCTTAATGTTCATCCTTTATTTAGCTGAGTCTCTACCTTTCCTAGCATGATATCTTTTTCAAGAACTAGTCCCTCCAGATACTATACCTGAAGCATGGGAGATGAAGTTTAGATGAAGTAGTACCCTAGTTGCACTCCGTCCAAGATACGAGAGGATTGTTTTGTTGGAAGTCTATGAGATATTCGGTACTCTTCACCAGCACCACAATTCAAAGGCATTCTCTCTTCTCTGGTCTTTCTTATTCATTGCCTAACTTTCAGATGCATAGGAAACAATTTAAAATTCTATCACTTGAATCAGGACACCTTAATCTTTAAAAGGATATCCTTGTTCTTTAGCACTTTGTTGAGGTCCTTCACAGCAGATTTTCCTAATGCAACATGTCTTTTGATTTCTTGACTCCTCCTACCATTCATATTGATTGGGGATTTGAATAAAATTAAATCCTTGATAACTTCAATCTTGCAGTGGTGAGGATTTTTATTTTCTTGATGTTGTGATACAATCCATATTGAAGGCTGTAGTCTTTGATCTTCTGGAATAAGTGCTTCAAGTCTTCACTTTCTGCCAATAAGGTTGTGTCATCAGCATAGTTCATGTTGTTAATGGGTTTTCCTCCAATGCTGATGCCACCTTTAAATGCCACTTTATTTCCATTAGTTAGTTAGTTGTTATATGCCATTGAGTCGCTTGTGACTCATAGTGACCCCATGTATAGTAGCCCTGAAACCTGCTCTATACTGTGCCAACCTAATTTTCTCCGACACATCTACCCTCATTACCCTAGTTGCCTTCTCATCAAGGGTCTATTAGAAAGTAGCAACAAAAAATACTTCTTATGAATCAGACATTTTAATACTGGGTAAGAAACCTGAACTTCTTGTTCTGTTCTAAAATACCACATCCTTTGCCTTCTGACGCATTCTACAACATTATAGTTCTGAACATCCCAACTGTCAAACAAGTATTAGGTGCCAACCAACAGGTGCATCTTTGAGTCTACCAAGAGGTGGTGGTAGTTTATTTTAGATACCATTGTGTGGTATATGACTTATCACGACACTATGAACAACAGATCTGAACCCTACCCTATCCTGTGCCATATTCATCCTTCATTGCTGCTGTTACTATGTCAATACATTTTATTGAGGGTCTTCCTCTCTTTCACTGACCCTCCATCTTTTAAGCATGATGTCCCTCTTCTAGCATAAGCCCAAAGTATGTGAGTCGAAGCTTTGCCTTCAGAGGTACCTTGGGATAAAGACCTGATGATCTACTTCAGAAAAATCAGCAATTTAAAATTTTAAGAAGTACAGGTTGTTGTTGTTTTTTAAAAATTTTATTTTATTAATTTTAATGAACATTTACAGAGATTTTGGATTTCCATTCATTCATTGTTGCACTTTTCTCCCTGCCCAACCTTCCCTCTACCCCAGTTCACTCCTCTCTTTGAAAAGTAAAAGAAAAATTATTTCACTGGTATACAATCCCCCTGCACATTATGCAACCTTAATTCTGGACTCTTGTGATAACCATAATACCCTATCATATATCGCTTTTAAATTGTTCTCTCCCTCATCTGTTTCAATGTCGTATACATAATTTATCTAGTTTTTCTCAGTCTTAGTTCTTACATCTAGAATTTATAAAATACTTGAACACCACAAGATAAAGGTAAATAACCCAATTGAAAAATGGGCACAGGATATGAACAGACACTTCACCAAAGAAGACATTTGGATGGCCAACAAGCACATGAAGAAATGTTCAAAATCCCTAGCTCTAAGAGAGATGCAAATCAAAACAACTATCATCTCACCCCAATAAAAATAGCAAAATTTAACAGAGCAGCAAACAACAGATGCTGACAAGGTTGTGGAGAAACTGGAACCCTTATTCACTTTTGGTGGAGTGTAAAATGGTGCAACCACTATGGAAGGCTGTATGGCACTTTCTCAAAAAGTTGCAAATAGAAATACCATTTGACCCAGCAAATCCTCTACTGGGAATATACCCTAAAGAAACCATAACTTCCACCCAGGCAGATATCTGCCCACCCATATTTATTGCTGCTTTGTTCACAATAGCAAAGTGTTGGAAACAACTTAAGTGCCCATCAACAAACGAATGGATAGAGAAACTGTGGTATATCACACAATGGAATACTACACTGCACTGAAAAACAAGGAACTCATGCAATATTATTTAAAATGGGTGACCCTGGAGGGCATTATGCTGAGTGAAATATCTCAGTCACAAAAGGACCAATACTGCATAGTGCCACTGTTGTAGAACGGGACTGACATCAGTGTTGCGGTGAGACTGAGAAAAATTGGATAAATTATGTAGACTGCATTGAAACAGATGAGGGAGAAAACAGTTTAAAAGTGATATATAATTGGGTATTATGGCTATGACAAGAGTCCAGAATGAAGGTTGCATAGTGGAGTGTACTGGGGGAAGGAGGGGATTGTATACCAATTAAAGGATTTTACTTTGCAAAGAGAAGAGCGAACTGGGGGGGAGGGGTGGGCAGAGAGAAAAATGCAACAATGAATGAATAGAAATCCAAAATCTCTGTAAACATTCATTAAAATTAATTAAAAAATTAAAAAAAGAATAAGAAAAAAAAAGTAGTACAGTTGTATCCTGATGCTCCTAGAGGGTCACTGGTGTGTATGTATGTGTGTGTGTGTGTGTGTGTGTGTATATATGTGTGTGTGTGTGTGTGTGTGTGTGTGTGTGTAGCGCGCACACACATATACATATACACGTATTATTTTCTTTATATACAGTACATCCTAGAATCCATGGAAAAAGAAAAGAACCAAGGCTAGAAATTGTATGGCAAACTGTTCTTTCTGTCCATTGGGTTCCAGATAAATTGACAGAATAAGGGGCTTTTTTTTGAGAACTTTTGGAAGAATATTTTTCTAACTGTATTTTATGATCTTGTTGTGACCAAGGAAATTTTACTGAAAAGTAGCTAATCTTAGGAGGCAGTGAGTGGATAAGAGACAAAAGCAGTTGGAGTAAATATTATGGGTATTTTAGGAAATTTCTATTTCATATTTTGTGTATGTGATTATTTGAATGTGAATATATTTTGTTATTGTTAATATATATACAATTTAATTTTGCCAGTTTAATGCTTTTGGATTTTTTTCTCCTATACATTTTTTTTTAATTCATTCCTTGTTGCACAATTTCCTCCTTCCTTCCCCTTTCCTTCTCTCCCAGTCCACTTGGCAATGCACCTCTTACTCTGGTCTGTTGTCATACATATAATGCCTAATCATATATCCCTTTTAAACAGTTCTTTGCCTCATCTGTTCCAGTGCAGTGTTCATTATCTATCCACTCTTTTCCTGGTTTCCTCCAAGACCCCATTACTTTTGATGTGCATATTTTGGGCATTATTGCTGTTGTGCAACTGTCATCAAAATCTGTTGCCAAATTTCCCATGACCATTAAGAGAAACTAAGTGCTTACAAAAAATGACTACTTTCCCCCCATCTTTTCCTGCCTTTAGAGACTACTCATAAAGTTTGGAGCTTTGGTGGCCTAGCGGTAAAAAGCTGCCATACTATCTGGAAGGTATGCAGTTTGAACCCACTATTTGCTCTGTGGGAAGAAGATGGGCAGTCTCCTCCCAGGCAGTTTACTGCCTCTGAAAAGCCATTAGAGGGTTAGCTACAGATCGATTCCAACTCCACAGTAGAGAACAACAATAACAGTTCATTGATCAAAGTGTCTTTGGACTGGCAGTGTAACTCCTTACCACTGAATAGTCCATGGACTGCCAAAAAAACAACAGATACATCTTGGAAAGGGTGCAACTAGAATGCTCCTTGGAAACAAGGATGGCAAAGCTTAGTCTCTTATACATACTGCTAGGAGAGGCTTTTCGCTGGAAGAGGATATGTCATGTTGAAAAGGACTGCCAATGAGCTGGATTGACATGACTGCAGGAAGGTGTTCAAATGTATCAGAGGTGATGATGATGGCACAGAATAGGACAGGATTCAGGCTGTTAATAGGTTTGCTATGAGATGTACACAATTCATTGACACCTAACAACAACAACAGATTACTCATATTAGTGAGATTATATAATATTTGAGCTTTTGTGGTATGGTCTCTATGGAGATATGATGGATGGTTTGAATATGCCAGAGGTTCTCAGGAGAAAGATGATCAGTATCCTCTTGTGTGATTTACAGCCTTGGAAATTTGCTGGACTGTCCACTATTAGTCCATTCAACCTTCACAGCAGTGAGTTGAGATATATTATTTACCCTTTTGTGATTGATTTATGTCACTCAACACAGTGTTTTCAGGGTTGATCCTTGTTATAGAATGTACTTGGACTTCATTCTTTCTTTTTGTCTGAGCAATATTCCATAGTATATAAGTAAACATTTAGTTTATCCATTTATATCTTGACGCACATTTTTCCTTGACATTTTGTTTCTTGAAGAGTGCTTCAGTGAACATAGATCAGCATGTGCCTTCTGGTTAGCAGTCCCACAGATTTGGAATTACTATGTAGCTGAATGTATTTCCATCTATGCTTTCTTCTTCCATTGCCCCCTTCTCACCTGCTGATGTGGCTCCATGAGATCAGACCTCCAACCATGCTGTGCAGAGTCAGGCAGACCACCCTCCCTGCATAGGTGAAGAAAAGCTGCAGTACTCTTTTCAGTGACAAAAATACAGGAAGAAAGATTTACTTTAGATGATTAATTTGGTTGCTGATGAAGGATACTCTGGATAGAAATGATTGTAGATGCAGCACTTTCTGGGTGGTTGTTGCAGAAACCCAGGTCATAGAAATACAATTAAACACATTGAAGAAACAGCAGAATGAACAATAAAAAAGGCTTTTATACAAGATACAGTAAGTAATTAGCTTGTCTTCCAGGAATGGACTAGCTCTAAGCACAGAAGAAGTCACAGGCAATAACACATGTGTTTTAGGATTATAAGAATGACCCTTAAGTTTATGTGCAAGAACTCAGTAGGCAAGAATAGTAGAAAAGAAGTTTTAAAATTAGAAAAGGCATGAATGATAGATGACAAAATATTAAGAGACAATTGTAGTATAAAGTCACTAGATGGTAGTTAAAAGTGCAACCAAGCAAACCCTTTAGGACAGTTTCGTTCTGTCACTTGGTGTTGATATAAGTAGGAATAAGCTTATAAACACAGCAGCCAATGTCACCACCAAGAAGCCACAAGATGAAAATAGATAAAAAGATATATGAAAATAAAATTGTAAGTTAGTGTATATTTAGTTGATGTTTGAGGAAAGAAATTTAAATGTAAAATATGAATATAAAATATAAAAGCAGCAGAAGTAATTAAGGAAAAGATTAATGTTTCACTATTTTTAAAAATAAAAATAGCAGGATTTCTCTGCATATAAAAATAACCTCAGAGTTACACAAAGCACTAGAAAAATTTCCAGGAATATTATACATCATTGCTTATTTGTATTTAATGTAGAGAGTTAAAATTGATTAAAAATTTACTTTTTTAATGAGAAATGGAGAGGGGTTTTAAAGCATAAAAAGTGAGCTATAGTTTCATACTATACCTAAAAAAGTAAAACTTAAAACAATGAAAACATGTTTTCACCTAACCAAGTTACAAATAATTACATTTAAAACACTCAGTATTTATATCGCGAACACTTATGCTAAGAATGGTATACTTGTTCCAGAAAGTGGCTGACAATAAGTATATGGAGCTTCAAGCCTTGAATGGTGGGGACCATAAGAACACTTAGCTGCAACTGAAAGGTCAGACATGAGTCCCTAAAGCAGTACTTACAGAAGACCCCCTAGATTCCTACCTGTGAAGAGCTAAGCCGGTGAAAATCCTGTGGAGTACAGTTTGCTCTAATACACGTAGAGCATTGTGCATTGGAGTAAAGTACACAGCAATTGGTAACTGTTATCCAGAGCCTTACCATGCATGTGTGAGAACACAGTCATACTGCTGATAGAAACCTTGCTCTAGGTATTGATCAAAAATGCAGAGACTGCCAAAGAAAATGTGGCTTATCATCGCATTATTTCTTCTAGCAAAACCACAAGAAATTAATTTTCTACAGAAGTCATAACCAGTTATGTGTAGTGCATTTCCGTGATGGATAATTTATTCGACTCTTTTTTAAAAGTGTTTATAAACAATCTTTTAAGGCAAAAGAAATACCTTTGTCATTTAAATGAAATTTTTAGATTAGCAAGTTCAAGAATGACTCTTGCCTAAGTAATGTTAGCCTTGAAGACCCTGATGGATGGAAGAAAATAGCAAATAGTTTCTTTGAATCTCCAGAAATAAAAGAATGGACAATATGACAAGGAGTTCTACTGCCAAAATAGAAGTCTACAGTATGTATCATTGTGCAGTGATACTAAAAGAAAAACACCAAAAAACAAACAAACAAGCAAACAAACGACAACACCCACCAGACTTAGGATAATAAATTTATTTTCATGTTGTCTGGGAGTTAATAATAGATATGGATGTTGGATTAAATCACAGTTTAAAATACTCACCTTTGCACCATAGCCTTATGACAGTAAAATGTCCCACAAGTACAATGACAAATTATGCAATTTTACTAATTGTTTGATTGTTTGTGAGTAGGAGAATATCCACAAAACTTATAAATGCTATATTTCCTTTTTGTTGATTCAGACTTGACAAAGAACTATATTTGCTGTACTATCCTGTGTACTTATTTGTGAAAAAGAGTCAGTAAAGTTCCTATGTGTCCTGATTTGTTTCTCAGAAATTGTCCTCAGCTCAAGTGTAGAAAACAATCTAGAATGCAGGGCAAATGAATGTAGTACCAGGCCTTCAGTATTGGTGATGGTTTTACCCCCTTGCTTATTGATGTCCTCTTGGTAAAAAGAGTTCATGCTTTGGAATTTTCTTTACTTTGCATATGAAGGAGAAAATAGGGTGTAAATGTTATTGCAATATTTTAAATCATATTTCTTCTTTTAGGAAACAGACAGGAGAATGCCCAAGAGAACCTAAACTTGGAAACCTGTTGGGACCAGGAGCCTCCAGATGCCCCTTGCCACATCTCAGGAGAGGCCCCTCCTCAGAGTTCTTTGAGTGGTTTCTTTAGTGAGAATGAACAAAGATGCTTTGGAGAGGGAGATTATCTCCCTAAGGTACAGGGACCCCTCCAAGGGGAGGAGAAAGGGGAGCAGCTCTCTCTACAGGAAAGGGTTTCTGGGCAACAGCTCAACCAGCATTTGCCTGATTCTCATCCAAGAGACCTGCCTGTGCTTTGTCTCGAGCAGAAACAAGAGTCCCCCGAAAGGGATGAGCTGAGACCTCCCACAACTCAGAAGCTCCCTACCTGCAGAGAGGATGAGAAAACCTTCTGTAGGAATTCTCAGCTTGTGCTTCATCAGAGAACTCATACTGGAGAGACATCTTTTCAGTGCCCCTTCTGCAAGAAAGCCTTTCAGCACAGTTCAGACTTTGTGAAGCATCAAAGAATCCACACAGGAGAGAAGGCTTGCAAGTATGATTACTGTGGGAAAGGCTTCAGTGACATTTCTGAATTACACCACCATGAGAAACTCCACACAGGAGAGAAATCCTATAAAAGTCCCCTCTGTGAAAGGGGTTTCAGAGACAGTTCCACCTTTATTGTACACCAACATGTCCACCCAGAACAGAAACCCTATAAATGTCCTCTCTGTGAAAAGAGTTTCAATCATAGTTCCCACCTTAATAAACACCAGAGTGTCCACAACCAAGAGAAACCCTATAAATGTGCTCTCTGTGAAAAGAGTTTCATTGAGAGATCTACCCTAAATATACACCAGCGAGTCCACACAGGAGAGAAGCCCTATAGATGTCAGCTTTGTGGAAAACATTTTATTCGGAGGTATACCTTAAATAGACACCAGCGGGTCCACACAGGAGAGAAACCCTATAAATGTCCTCTCTGTGAAAAGAGTTTCATTCGGAGGTATGCCTTAAGTAGACACCAGCGGGTCCACACAGGTGAGAAAACCTATAAATGTCCTCTCTGAGAAAAGTTTCATTGACAGCTCAAGCTTTCTTAGACACCGCTGGTCCACACAAGAGAAAAGTACTATAAATGCCCCTCTGTGAAAATGTTGTAAGTCCCACTTTACTTGACATCAGAGGTCTACATAATGTTGTTGTTATGTGCTGTTGAGTCACTTGTGACTCATAGCCACCCTGTGTACAACAGCTCTAAACCATGCTCTGTCCTGTGCCAATCTCACTGTCTCCGACACACCCAACCCAATTACCCAAGTCACTGAATCAGTCGGCTTCATAGAGGGTCTTCCTCTCCTGCACTGTGCTCCTCCATCCCAAGCATGACGTCCCTCTTCTAGGACCGGTCCCTTCTTGCAGTATGTCCAAAGTATGTCAGACGAAACCTCAGAATCCTTGCCTCCAAGGAGCAGCATGATTTAACCCTCTCCAGGGTGAACCTGTTCGTTTTCTTAGCAGTCCATGGTACAGTCAATACTCTTCTCCAGCACCAAGCTCAAAGGCATCAGTTCTCCTTCTATCCTCCCTAGTCATTGTCCAGCTCTCTGATGCATAGCAAGTGATTGCCAAGACCATGGCCTGTATTAGGTGCACCTTAGTCTCCAGAGTGAAACCATTGCTCTTCAGTACTTTGGAGAGGTTCCTAACAGCAGACTTTCCCATCGCAATACATCTTTTAATTTCCTGGCTGCTGTTGCCAAGAATGTTGACTGTGGAGCCAAGCAAGCTAAAGCTGTGAACAATCTCGGTCTTTTCACAATCCATCCTAATGCTGCCAGTTGGCCCCGTGCTGAGAATCTTTGTCTTCTTGATATTGTACTTCAATCCATATTGATGGCTGCGGTCCTTGACCTTCGGCAGCAAGTGCTTCAGTTCCTCCTCAGTTTCCGCATGCAGGGTTGTACCATCTGCATAATGCAGATTGTTGATGGTTCTTCCACCAATCCTGATGCCACACTTCTCATACAGCCCAGCCTCCCAGATAATATGCTCTGCATACAGGTTGGAAAGGTAATAGTTACAGGACACATCCCTGGTGTACACCATTACCAATTTTGAACCCAGTGTTTGCTTGCTCTTTTCTGACGAGTGCTTCCTGGTCCAAGTATAGGTTTCACATTAGCACAGTCAAGTGTTCTGGGATTCCCATTCTTCTCAGAGTCAGCCACAGTTTGTTATAATCCACATAGTCAAATGCCTTTGCATAATCAGTGAAACACAGATATTCCCCTGGTATTCCCTGCTTTCAGCTAAGATCCATTTAACATTAGCTACAATATCCCTAGTACCACGACCCTTTCTAAACCCAGCCTGGACTTCTGGCAGTTCTCTGCTGATGTGCTGTTCCAGTCATTTTTGGGTAGTCTTCAGCAGAATTTTGCTTGCATGTGATATCAGTGATATTGTTCTATAATTTCTACACTATTGGGTCACCTTTTTTAAAATTTACTCTTTTTCCTTATTTTAATACATTTACAGAGATTTTTTATTTCATTCCTTCATTGTTGCACTCTTCTCCCTGCCTTCCCCCCCACCCCGAGCCTCTCCTTGAAAAGTAAAAGAAAAATTCCTTCATTGATATACAATTCCCCCCACCCTGGGCCACCTTTTGTTGGAATGGGAAGAAATATAGATTTCTTCCAGTCAGTTGGCCAAGTGGTCGTCCTCCAGATTTCCTGGCACAACTTGATGAGCACGTCCAGGGCAGCATCTGTTAGTTGAAATACGTCAATTGGTATACCATCTATTCCTGGGGCCTTATTTCTTGCTAATGCCTTATTTCTTGCTAATTCGTTCAAAGCAGCTTGAACTTCTTCCTTCATCACCATAGGCTCTTGCTCATATGTTGTTTCATTAAATTCTTCTGTGTCTACATAATAGAGGAACCTTATTAACGTTTCTGCAGTGGGAAACATTTCATCAGGAGCACAAGTTTTGATAGACATCAGAGATCCCATTTGGGGAAGAAGTCCTCGCCATAACTAGACTCTTAGCCCTTGTCTGTATCTGTGCAGTGACAAATACGGATTTTTTTAATCACCTGCAGAATTAATCTCTTCTTGTCTACTTTCGTGAATTGCAAAGGAGAACCTACAGTTGTTTTGAACTTGGAAGTTAGATTGGGCAGTTGGAGTGAACTTCATTCTTGTGTAATGCCTTCTAACAGAGCACCTGTAAATACTGTTTACAGGAATGATACTAGCTCAGCCCTTTATTACTAGAATTCCAGAGCATGTCTTTCTGATATAAAGTGCAAGCAGATAGAGGGGACTTGGGAGCTCATGTGTACTCTTTTACATGGGGAAACAATGTGAACTTGATGTGGTCTTTTTTTAATTATTAACTTTAATGAAAATTTACTGAGAATTTGGATTTCCATTGTTGCACTTTTATTCCTGCCCGCCTCCTCCCCAGTACACTCTTTGAAAAGTAAAAGAAAAATTCTTTCATTGTTTTACAATTCCTCCCCCCAGGTCCACTCTACTATGCAGCCTTCATTCTGGTCTCATGTCATTACAATAATACCTAATCACATATCCCTGTTTAAAACAGTTTTCTTCCTCATCTGTTTCAATGCCCTATACATTATTTATCCCATCTTTCTCAGTCTCCCCCCAACCCTTATGTCAGTCCCATTTTATAACAGTGGCACTATACACTATTTGTCCTTTTGTGACTGAGATATATCACTCAGCATAATGTCCTCCAGGGTCACCCATTTTGAATAATATTTCATGAGTTCCTTGTTTTTCAATGCAGCATAGCATAGCTATACCACAGCTTCTCTATCCATCTGTTTGTTGATGGGCACTTAGGTCGTTTCCAGCTCCTTGCTATTGTGAACAAAGCCGTGATAATCATGGGTGTGCAGGTCTGTCTTCTAATAAACTTATTAGACTCATGACTCATCTCATTAATGTCTGAAATGTTCATTGTGTTGATTTGCATTGAAAACATGTGTATGATCCTCCACCTTGCCAAGGATGATCCCCCTCTCCAAGAAATAGCCTTTCCTACCTAGCAACATGCCCAAAATATGTTTTCCTAAGGTTTAGCCTCCAGGAGCATTGTGTTTGCACTTTCTCCAAGACACATCTCTCTGCTCTTTTAGCAGTTTATTCTGTACTCTTCTCCAATCCCACAACTCACTGGCATCAGTTGTTCTCCTGTCATCCTTATTCATTTTCCAGCTTTCAAAGGCATAGAAAATTATTTAAAAATGGAGGACTTACTGATGCTGGAAATCATGGTCTTCTTATGGCAGGTCAAGCATTTGGGACAAAATTAACATTTTTTATAACTGCTCTGCTCCTAATTTTAGCAGACCAAATTATAAAAACATTGCCACAAGGCAACCTTCTCAGGTTTTTGCCATCATTTCCAACCTGCACAAGCACAGGTGGCAGATTCCTTGAGAAACGTGTCTGAATGTGGATCATAAAGCACTAGAGGCAAGGAGAGTGAGACCGCTTTCAGTATTTTAGCTGTAGCCTACTGATGCTCAGGTCTACATTCAAACAGTTGTCTTTTAAGTAACTTTATGGATTAAAACTCACAATATACCGTCCTCCAAAGCCAAACAGTCCAACCGAATGTTGGGAATCCTGTTTTGTCTTGGGCATTGCTAGTGACAGCAGCTTGTTCTTGTTTGCCTGTGGAATGTCGTGGGTGGTTCTTCAGGTTATTCCCAAGTATTCTACTGTTTGGGCAGGGCCCTGGATTTTTGCTGGTTTTATCAACCTCCCTTTTGGTTGGTCATGTGGGCAAGCACTGTTTTAAAATCGTCCTGGCCTATTCAGTGCTTGACATTAGCAGGACATCATAAAATGTAAAGTTACACTGGACATGTGAACCACATCCAAGTCCCTTCTAACCAGTTTATGATGGTGGCTGATGAATTCAGGAAACTCTGTGGTAATACTGTAAAGAGTTACTGAGATCCTTCTATGTCAAATTATACTGGCTCCTTTCTGAGATTGGAGCAGGTGGGGTGGGGGGGGGAAGGTTATTTGCAGTATCTATCACTGAGTACCAGTCTCTTTGGTCTTCTTTCTTTTAAGTCTACAGTCAACCTCCACGAGCCATCTGCCTTTTTTTCAGGCCATACAGGGCTGTTAAACACAATTTGTCAGCATCAATACTCTAGCTTTTAGCATGTCCTTAATCAAGGTAGATGTTTCCTATTGTTTACCAGATAGCCAATATTGGTTCAAATTAACAACCTGAGTGAGCTCAGGCAATACTAATGTTATTTAGCATGTACAATCAACACTACCCTTAGGGCCAACTTATGTGCCCTCATTTTTACAATATCATGTGGAGGGAATATTCCTCAATTAGACATAATATCCATATCAATAAAACATTTTTAGTAAAGGAGATGAGATTGCATCATACAACATCTGTTTATGTCTTCTAATTCTTATCTAGACTTTTGCTTTAGTCCCATTAATTGCTGCATTCCCATATGCTCCTGATAAAACCTTAGTTCCATTAAAGATTTTGTTATGGAATTACAGTACATTGGGTTCCTCTGTCCAGAGGCCCCAAGAATGTTTCTTCACTTTCTGACCATTTTAACCACACAAACCCTGCCAAGGATTGGACCAGGAATCCCTGGCCTTCACGTCAATCCAAGTCTTGCTCAACTAGCTAAGCTTCACCTTCAAGTGATTTTGGGTGGGGTCCTCCAACATTACCTCATGATTAAGATGAAAAGAACAGACTTGTTCAGGCCTTCTTGATTTTGGGTCCACCAAATCTATAATACTGCTTTAGAAAATTTGTCTTAACTCCATCAATGTGTGCTATCTTCATGCCATTTCTGAGGAAGAATTGAAAAATCTTCACCCAGCTAGGGTAAATCTTTTCTCCATAGTATTCTCCAATTTGCCTATGAATCACCCTGATGTTCCTTATATCCTTAAAAATCATGAGAAGTCATTGTAATAGGGAAGATAAAGCTTCTTGAATTGTTGCCTTGTTCTCCAGTAGTAAAGCAACATGAGGTGCCCATGTCGGAGAAGCAGTGATTATCATCTCTGCCATGGCCTCTGAAAGGAGCATATTCTCTGGATGAATGTCCTTAGTGCCATAATGCCATTCCAACACAGTTTGTGTGTGCAGAACATCAAGTGTTGCTCCCTTAGAGGAGGATAGGGGCAATTTCTTTTGGAGGGATAAACATAATCACATATCCACTCAGTTCTAAATCCCCTTGGGGTTAGTTTTTTGTGTTACTGTATCTTAATTTAACCCAAATATATTACTACATTTTGTAGCATCTAGAACTACAGATGCTTCCTTAGGAAGCTGTCAATAGTGATCTGGAAGCATAAGCATTTCCTCTATGCCATATCCCCTGCTTTAAAACAGTCTCTTGGGTGCAACAATGAATGAATGGAATCCCAAAATCTCTGTAGATGTTCATTGAAATGAAAAATAAACAACCTAAATTTAAAAAAAAATAGTCTCTTGATCCTGTCCATCTGCCTGCTAGATCATTGGTTTTGTGACCACAGGTTGGAGAGGTATTTCTGATTTCTCCCATGTGTTTTTTTCTTTCCAGGTACAGCATGAGATTAATGGGCATAACTCTGTCCTGGTAAGACTTTGCTCAGTTCTGATTTTGGCCATCTTAGTTCCTACATTCTTTTGCCTTGCAAAAGATAGCAGAAACAGGAATTTTATAAGTTTTTTATAATTTTATAAGTTTACTTTGACCTTATTCTGTATGCATTTCATTAACCAACTTCTCAGGAGTTAGGTCCACTAAGTTCATATCCTGTTTAGTAACTTTTACCTTTGATAACTGATTGCAAAATAAAAGCTGCATCAAACCATGGATGTTCCTTATCCCATCCAGAGCCTAAAGGTTTCTCTTATATACACCTTTTTTTCTCTGAACACATGTTACAGAGTCTGGACTATTGTCAGGAATCCTACCATTCTGACACCAATTGCAGTCCCAGTTCATTCTACTAGGATCAGTAACAGATCATTTATAAGAAGTGTTGAGTCCGTGTCCCAAAGGCTTGATTTGCTGCATAATTCCATGATTTCATCAACAGCCCCTCCTTTGTTCAGTCTGATATCTCCTCCCTGTCCCTTTTATTTGGTGGTTGCTTGAAGGTCTCCCAGAGACTCAGACCCATCAGGGGAATGACTTACATGTAGGCCAGTTTTGCAGATACTAGTGAACATTGTAGACAGGTTGAAGGCAGGTGTCCTAAAAGACAGCTTTCACTGTAGTGAAAGGTTTATACAAGCTTCTACTAGGGTGTGGCTTGTATCTCACTCTAATCCTCTCTTCTTAATATAATAAATGTTGTTATGTGCCATCGAGTGGCCTACAACTCATAGCAACCTTATTATGTACACTAGCTCTGAAATCTGCCCCAACCAGACCCAGTTCTCATAGTCTCTGACAGACTTAATCCCATTTCTCCAGTCACTGAGTCAGTCCATCTCACCCTGAGTCTTCCTCTCCTGTGCTGTCACTCTACCCTTCCAAACTTGGTGTCCCTTGTCAAGGACTGGTCCCTTTTGATCACATGACCAAAGTACATGAGATGAAACCTCAAAATCTTTGCCTCCAGAGAGCAGACTGGTTTCACCCTCTCCAGGACAGAATCTGTCCTGGCAATCCACGGTATGTTCAACACTCTTCTCCAGCACCACAACTCAAAGGCATCTATATATCTATGCATCCTTAGTTATTATCCAGCGCTTGGATGCATAGCAAGTAATTGTGAAGACCATGGCCTGGATCAGACACACTTTAGTCTCCAGACTGACATTTTTGCTCTTCAGTACTTCTGTGTACTCCTTCCATCTTATTTTGATGCTTCCCAGGTCATTCATTCTGCCCTCAGCATCCTTAAGTATTCCAACTCAAGGCTTAAATTTGTTCTTCAGCTCCTGTAGATTAAGAAATGCCAAGCAAGTTCATCCTTTGATTTTCTGATTCCAGCTCCTTGCAAATTTCATTATACTACGTTGCTTTGACTTCTCATGCGACCTTTTGCAGTCTTCTTTTCAGCTCTTTAACTTCTTGATTTCTTCCTTTTGCTTTGGCTTCTCAGTGTTGTAGTGCAATATTCAGAGTCCCTTCTGATGTCCATCTTGGTCTTTTCTTTCTCTTCTGTCATTGCAGTGACTTTCTGCATTCTTCATTAGTTATATTCATAATTCACCACAAAATAAACACTTAACCATTGGCTAGAAAAGACATTTTGAATGATAAATCTTAGACAATATAAAATGAATCATGAAATTTTGACTGGCATTTTAAAAAAAAATGGGAATCCAGGAACATTTAATTGTGCTAAGGCTAAACAAACCTAGACCAAGAGGCTGTTGTGACAACAAAGTAGGAGAACACTACAGTGGGTTTTGTTGTTGTTTTTTAAATACACTTTTGTTTTACATTGGTTTGCCTACAAAACACATATACATTGTATTTCACATATTCTTTCATTCACATTGTGTTTCATATGATAATTCCTATATATTGTTTTAAAAAATTAATCATCATTGATCTACACCATTACCCAGTCTTCAAGCCCTCATTAGAACTTTCTTAATTCCTTCACTCCAGCATTTAGCCTGCCAAACTTTGCCTTCACAGTGATTTCCTTCCTTGACAATCTGCACCTCCTACTTTCCCTTTGGACTTTTTTTTTCCATATATTATTTTTTTCTTTTTTTTAATTTAGTTTGTTTATTTTTCATTTCAATGAACATCTACAGA
>NW_006399996.1:3967500-3968887 GCF_000299155.1 Elephantulus edwardii | reverse complement strand
GACCCCTTCTAAACCCAGCCTGGACTTCTGGCAGTTCTCTGATGATGTGCTATTCCAGTCATTTTTGGATAATCTTCGGTAGAATCTTGCTTGCATGTGAAATTAATGATATTGTCCTATAGTTTCCACACTCTGTTTGGGTAACCTTTCTTTGGGATGGGAACAAATACAGATCTCTTCCAGTCAGTTGGCCAAGTGGTTGTTCTCCAGATTTCCTGGCACAACTTGGTGAGTACATCCAGGGGAGCATCTGTTAGCTGAAATATGTCAATTAGTATACCATCTATTCCTGGGGCATCATTTTTGCTATTTCCTTCAAAGCAGCTTGAACTTCTGCCTTCATCACCAAAGGCTCTTGCTCATGTTGTTTCATGAAATTATTTTTTTTGTTTTTAATTCAAAAATAATTTTAATGAGCATTTACAGAGATTTTGGATTTCCATTCATTCATTGCTGCACTTCTCTCCTGGCCCAGCCATCCTCATCTCCATGAAATTCTTCTGTGTCTGCCAATTCATTTCTTTTTAATAATTTTAATGAACATTTACAGAAATTTTGGATTTCCATTCATTCATTGCTGCACTTCTCTCCCCGCCCAGCCCCCCCATGCCAATTCCTTTCAATACAGTGACTTAGTATATTCTTTCCATATTCTTTTTCTACTTTCTGGATCATTTAATATTCTGCCTAAAGCATCCTTGATTATAGCAACTCGGGGGTTGAATTTGTTCTTCAGTATGGAAATCATAGAATATCACTAATATGATATGCAAGCAAAATTTTGCTGAATATTATAAAAAATCTACAGGAACAGTATGTTGTTGATAGAGAATTGCTAGAAATACAAGGTAATTTTAGAAGAAGCCATGGCACTAGGAATATCATTGCCATTGCCAGCTGGATCTTGGCTAAATGCAGAGAGTACCAGAAAAGTATCTATTTGTGTTTTATTGCCTAAGCAAAAGCATCTGATAACAAATTATGGGTAACATTGAGAACAGAAGTCTTTTAGTAACCTTTCCCCCTGCAAAGAGTTTTTTTTAAAAAAACCTGTAAAAAAACAACTATGAGATACCATCTCACCCCAATCAAAATAGCAAAATTTAACAGAACAGCAAGCAACAAATGCTGGCGAGGTTGTGGAGAAACTGGAACCCTGATTCAGTGTTGGTGGGAGTGTAAAATGGTGCAACCACTGGGGAAGGCAGTATGGCGCTTTCTCAAAAAATTGCGAATAGAGATACCATTTCACCCAGCAATTCCACTATTGGGAATATACCCCGAAGGGACCATAACTTGATATCCAAGCAGATATATGCACACCCATGTTTATTGCAGCTTTGTTCACAATAGCAAGGAGTTGGAAACAACCTAAGTGCCCATCAAC
>NW_006399996.1:3960302-3966390 GCF_000299155.1 Elephantulus edwardii | reverse complement strand
TCAATGATTTAGATCCTCCCAGAAGAGCTGTGGTGAGCATTAAAATTGCTGGTAAGTATATTCATTTTCTCCTGGACACAGAGCCTACTATTTGGTCCTAAAAGCCTTCTGAGGTCCCAACTCTTCTCACTGTTTCTTAGTTTTTGGAATTGGCAGAAAACCTCATAAGCACTTCCTTACTTCACCTCTGCCTTGCATGCGGACTTTCAAGTTGTAAAACAACCCAGGGGTAGATGGCATTTGCTCCAGGACTTAAGAACAATAAGTGACATAGTTGAGCCTCTACAAAAAGAAACCAAAAAACCCTGTAAAGATTTCTACCGATGTTTATTGCTGCTTTGTTCAAAATAGCAAAGAGTTGGAAACAGCCCAAGTGCCCACAACAAATGGATAGAGAAGGTGTGGTATATTTAAACAATGGAATATTATGCTGCATTGAAAAACAAGGCACTTGTGCTCGCTTCAGCAACACATATACTAAATATGGAATGATACAGAGAAGATCAGCAAGAAGTGTTAAAAAAAAAACAAGGCACTCATGAAATATTATACAAAATGGGTGATCCTGGAGTATATTATGCTGAGTGAAATATCTCAGTCATAAAAGGACAAATACTGCATAGTGCCACTGTTGTAAAATGGGACTAACGTTGGGATTGAGGGGAGCCTAAGAAAAGAGGGAATAAAAAAACAAAAAAAAAAGAGGGAATAAATGATGTATACTACATTGAAACAGGTGAGGGAAAGAATTGTTTAAATGGAATATATGATTAGGTATTTTTTTCATGACAAGATTCCAGGAAAAGCAATGCATACCAAAGTGAACTGTGGATTGTGGACTTGGGTGGGGGGCAGGGAGGGGGAGGGGCAGAGGGGATTGTGTAACAATGAAAGAATTTTATTTTTTTTTTCTTTTCAAAGAGAAAAGTCAACTTTGGAGGGGAGGGATGGGCAGGGAGGAAAATGGAACAATGAATGAGAAAAAAAAATAAATGGGAAGGATATGCTGTAAAAAAATAACATTTAAAAAAACTGTAAAGAACTATTAAACTCTGTTAAACTGCATATAAGATAGAATATTATTTTCTTATCAATTTCTAGTTGTATCTAAAACTCCTATACTTTTATTAAAAAGATTAAGTAAATACTAAAATTTCTTTTCACTACAATATTTCAAATAGTACTAAAAAGTCATAACTCAATGTTGGTAAGCCTCAATAAACCTCTAAAGTTAAAAAGCATATAGCCAGCTGTTTAAAGTAATAACTCACTTTAAGTAGCAAAGTTTCTCCTAAAAATATACAAAGCCTAGTACCCATTGATTAAAAGAAACTGACCCAGCCAATTAACTCAGAAACCCGTATAAAACACTCTTTAAATACTATCTTTCAAGTTCTACATTGTACCAGTCCAACCCTCCTTAAAAATTGTTAACTTTATCTCTCCCTATGGCAGAGAGAGGAATCCACTTCCACAGTAGCTAGCCTTGGGAAACCCTATGAACCTGGAGAAAGGATGAAAGTTATACAGGAGGTGTCCAGGACTTTCGTTCATAGAGTCAGTATGAGTTGCCTGCGACTCACTTAACAGCAACATGGCAGAGAGTAATCATAGCCAACCCTGTTTAACTTAATTAAATTTTAGAGAAAGCTCAACTATGTGGGTGGGGTGAAGACATGAACTAGGGCTGGGGCGGAGTGCGCGGGGCACTGTGGGACCTGAAGAAAAACCCAGAGGGCCAAAACCACTGATGGATGAAAACTTTGGACGCACCGACAACCAGCGGCGGAAGCGGGACTGGGGTGGGGCTCGAATGCTGCGCAAGGCACTATGGGACACAGCGTGAGCCGCGTATAAAGGGACGGAAGCCTCACTGGGTCAGGCCGCATCGACGCGGGAAGTCCGGACGCCTGAACGGATTTTAAAGAGGAGGCCGCGGGAGCGGCAATGGCAGAGAGGCCTGAGGATCTAAATCTGCCCAATGCCGTCATCACCCGGATCATCAAGGAGGCGCTCCCGGACGGGGTCAATATCTCCAAGGAGGCCCGGAGTGCCATCTCCCGCGCCGCCAGTGTCTTCGTGCTGTATGCCACTTCCTGTGCCAACAACTTCGCAATGAAAGGGAAACGCAAGACTCTCAATGCCACTGATGTCCTCTCAGCCATGGAAGAAGTGGAGTTCCAGCTGTTCATTACTCCACTGAAAGAGGCTCTGGAAGCATACAGGCGGGAGCAGAAAGGCAAGAAGGAAGCATCTGAGCAAAAGAAGATAGAGACAGAAAAACCGATTCAGAAGAACAAGACAAGAGCAGAGATGAGGACAATGATGAAGATGAGGAAAGGCTAGAAGAGGAAGAACAGAATGACGAGGAGGAGGTGGACAACTAAATAGCGTGGGAAGACCATGGTACCTTAGAAGATGCCATTCTGAAACGTACATATTTATGAGTTTACCTGCTGAGCATAGTAGTCTTAGGCTGAAGGCCTGAAAAGATGGAAATTAAACTGACTAAAATTGTCATCAAAACCAGTGCTTCCTAGAATTGGAGAATCTAAGTAGCAAAATCTTATTTTGCTTAATCAGTCTGAGGGTTGTGACTTTTTAACAAGAGGGATTCAGAATAGCTAAGGGATATTAACCAGTTTGATCTCACTTGTTTAGTTCTGTGTATGATTAAGCAGTTTTTTATTCCTGGTTCCTTCATCTTCCCCTCCCCTAATCTCTAAAAAAGGTAATCCTTCCATCCCATCTGCTAATCAGCTGTTTGAGGCTCAGGGTAAATGTGGGCATTGATCAGGGTGAAGTACTTGATTGTCCAGGGTGTGGCAGTATGACAAGATGGTTTCAATTTAGGAGACAGCCAACAAGCTGGAGGAGAATAGTGAAAACTAGTGTCTCTTCACTTGATTTAAAAACCCTTATGTTTTACATGTAGGTATGTGACTTGCTTCAGTGGCTATGCTCTGGACATACATGTTTTTACATTCTTAATACAGAATGGAACCACCCAAGCAAGACTGCCAATGTTTTATTCTTAAAAAATAAATGATTTAGTCTTAGTTGTACTTTGTTTTCTGCCACTTAACAGCTTTAAGATTTATCTTCACCCCCTGGAAGGTGTAAAATCCCAGGCTTTCAACTGTAATTCATCAGCTAGATTTGTGACCAGTTTTTCATTCTTCAGTTCATGAGTTCTAAACTTCATAATCTCAAGGCACAACTTCTCCCTCTGTTTTATTTCTGTACCTTCCTGTGCTGTGTCCCATGCTACTTTCTTCCCTCATCCTGATTCCCACCTTTTCACCTTTCTGCCAATTCAGGAACATTGAAAACCTGCTTAATATATAAAAGTGTAAAATCCTCATATTCTTTATTATATTTTCATGTTTTTGTAAAAACAATAGTTTTTGTAAAATCAATACTGTAAAACTGTAAACCTTAAGGGAAATGTGATGGTGCTCAGGAATCTAATTCCCCCAAACCATCTATCCCCTTTAATGACTTATAAAGTATTTGGCCTTTCTTAGCCTTCTTTCTCCAAGCACTTTCTGTCTCTAAGTTAGAGTGCTTGGAGTTTGACAGGTAGTTTGAAGTGTAGTTTGGGACTGTTAACTTGTTAAATGAATACAGTGAAAAGTTTGCTAGTGAGTGGAGAATTGAGAGAACTATCATTCATTGTGTAAATAAAGACCATTTTTGTTGAAAGTGAAAAAAAAATTTTCAAAAAACTACACTTCAAACCCTAATAAAATAACTCTCATAAACCAGCTAACAGACTATTTAATCCATCTCCTTACCTCAAATGTTAGCTGCTGCCTACTTTAAATTATAAGCACAAAAGCCATAATCAATGTTTCCTCTTCTTATAGAAATCACACCTTTTCCTTGTCAAATAATATCACTCAGTACTTCAAAAGTATTCTTCATCTGTGGCAAGTCAGCTTACCATTGCTTGCAGACCAACTAGACTGGAGTCTATATATGTGCCTTTTTAACCCCCAAAACCGCTATACTTACAGAAAACCAAGTTCAAATGTTTTGTCCCCCCCATCAAAAAAATAGGCCATCATTGCTGCGGTACTCCTGAAAACAAGCCTTATGGCAGGAGCCATAAGAAGACAATGGAACTTTTTCTCTTCTCTTGAAAGCTACCCTAGCTTCTCCCCTTCCTTGGCCCTCTTACAGAAATTTCCTTGCCTCATGTTATTTCGCTCTAGTTTTCTATAGAAGGGAATGAGAGTGTTTGCCAACCACATAGTCTGTGAACTCATGTTATCAAATGCATACCAACCATTACCCTCCATCATCACACCTCCCAATTCCACTGCCTAAAAACAACAGCCTTTCCCCTCTTTTAGATTGTCATCCCCATCCAGTAGGAAGTAGTTACAGAAGAGGGCCTCAACAGCCGCAATCAATATAACAAAAGGCTAAAATGTCAGGGCTGTGGAGCTGCTCTCCCTCCCTTTTCCCAGAACAGCCACAGAAATGATTAAAGCAGCAACTCCAACTCTGTTCATCTCTGTTAGAGCTGCAAAACTGTTTCATGTCCCTTTCCCAGGAATAACTTCTGGGACTCCAAACTTGCTCCCTTATCTTGTACCAAACAGCTGCAAATATCTTCATTCCCAATTTCTTTGTAAGACTATACAAAACTCCACTCTAAGTAGCTGCTTGTCTCTGCTTCAGAGACAGCCCATCAGTTTCTCCTAAATAAACTTTCTTTCTTGGCCTGAACTGGGTTATGTCCTTCCTTGGTGACCTTATAATATTCAGGGAAAGAGAAGGGACAAGTCACACATGCAGGTGGAGGGCACTGCATGTATAGTTATCTATGTAAGGGGAAGTGTCTTTGATTTTCTCCTTTCACCAAAATGCTTGTCTGTCAGATATTATTCCAAAACTAAGCATCCAAATTAAGACAGAATAGGAAGAAGGATTGACCACTTCTGAAATATAACATGCCTTCAAAAACCTTATATACAATAGAACACATGAAGAATAATAGATGACCTAATAATAGATGACAATTAAGGCTGAGCCCTCAAATTTGGAAACACAAAGGAGGAAGAACAGTTGTAAGAAGAAACTAATGATCAGAACAAGGAATGTGAGAAGCATGAATATAGGAAAATTGGACATTGTCAAGAAAGAAAGGGAATGCATAAATATTGACATATTAGGTATTGGCAAAATGAGATGGATTGGTGTGGGACATTTTTAATCAGGTGATCATATGATTGCTGGAAATGAAAAGGTGATAAAAAATGGGGTCACTTTCATAGTAAAAAAGGCCATTTCTAGATCCATCTTAAAATACAATGTTGTGAGTGATAGAATAATATCCATACACATACAAGGAAGACCTATTAATACCACTATCATTCAAACTTATACACCAACAACCAGAGCCAAAGAAGAGAAAATAGATACTGACTGCAAAAGTTGGTAGAAATTAATCAATTGAACATAGAACCAAGATGCATTAATAACAATGGGTGACTGGAATGCAAAATTTGGGAACCAGGAAGAAGGATAAGTAGTAAGAAAACATGAACTTGGTGACAGAAATGAGGCTGGAGATAGAATGATAGAATTCTGCACAATCTATGATTTATTCATAGCAAATACCTCTTATAAGAAACATAAACACAGGCTATACACATGGATTTCACCTGATGGAATGCACAGGAATCAGACTGATTACATCTGTAGATGGAATTGTTGGAAAAGTTCATTATAAATGAAAACTAGGCCAGGTGCTGATTGTGGAACAGAGCATCAACGTGGATATGCAAGTTCAAATTAAAGCTAAAAAAGGTAGAATCAAATCAAGTTTTTATATCTTTTTTTATTCATTTTAAAGAAAGTTTACAGAGACTTAGGGTTTCCAATCATTCATTGTTGCACTTTTCTTTCTGCCCACCCCTCCCCACAATTAACTCTTCTTGAAAAGTAAAAGAAACACTCTTTTTTTAAAAATTATTATTAAATTTTATTAGTTTTAGTGAACATTTACAGAGATTTGGGGTTTTCATTCATTTATTGTTGCACTGTTTTCTCTACCCTCCTCCCCAGTTCGTTCTTC
>NW_006399996.1:3918130-3958562 GCF_000299155.1 Elephantulus edwardii | reverse complement strand
TTTCCCTCAACATAATGTTCTCCAGAGTCAACCATTTTGAATAATATTGCATGAGTTCCTTGTTTTTCAATGCAGCATAGTATTCCATTGTGCAAGAAAAACTCTTTCATTGTTATGCAATCCCTCCCCCCAAGTCCACTCCACTGTGCAGCCTTCATTCTGGACTCCTGTCATGACAATAATATCCAATATCATATATCCTTTTTAAACAGTTCTCTCCCTCATCTGTTTCAATGCAATATACATCATTCCTCCCATCCTTCTCTGTCTTCCCTCAACCCCGATGTCAGTCCCATCTTACAACAGTGGCCCTAGGCAATATTTGTCCTTTTTTGACTGAGATATTTCACTCAACATAATGTCCTCCAGGGTCACCCATTTTGAATAATATTGCATGAGTTAGTTGCTTTTCAATGCTCCATAGTATTCTGTTGTGTGAATATGCCAGAGCTTCACTAGCCATTTGTTTGTTGATGGGCACTTGGGTTGTTTCTAGCTCTTTGCTATTGCAAACAAAGCCACAATAAACATGGGTGTGCATATATCTGCTTGAGTGGCAGTTATGGTTTCTTTAGGGTAAATTCCCAGTAGTGGAATTGCTGGGTCAAATGGAATTTCTTTTTGCAACTTGAGAAGGAGCCATACTGCCTTCCACAGTGGTTGCACCATTTTACATTCCCACCAACAGTGAATAAGGATTCCAGTTTCTCCACAACCTCTCCAGCATTTGATGTTTGCTGTTCTGTTAAATTTTGCTATTCTTACTGGGGTGAGATGACATCTCATAGTTGTTTTACAAATCAATATTTTTTAAAAAAAGTTATAATCCAGATTAGTAATAGGATACAGTCAAGACAGGACAGCTCTGAAAGGTGCTCAAAGCACTTCAGCCCTGAGCCTTACAGCTTTAGACTAGTGTTACAGAGTTCTCAGTCCTGACAATATTGGCACCTCCCCCCACCCCAAATTGTCCAACAAACTTGGGCAAAGGCTCTTAGTTTAACTCTGGTTCTGTAAAGGATAGGAAGGGGATAGGGAAGGGTCAGCAGCCAGCTCCTTCTCATGGCAGGTCTCTCAGGTCCTCTTCTTTAGCTATAGCTGCTGCTTAGATGTAGCTGGAGCAGGGATGTCTGATCCTGAAGGACTTCCTACATTTTTTTGCTTCTTCTTTTCTCTTCTTCACTCCTGGGGAAAGTCTAATCTCCTGCTGGAACCACTCAACTCATTGGCTAATCTAGCCAATCCCCTTGTAGATACGACTGACCTTGTGGAATGGTAAGAAAACCAACCCCCTTGTAGATAGGCTAACACACTCCCTATTCACATATTCCCACATATAAATGTGGTCAAGTCAGATTTGACAGCTATTTGAAGTCATATTGAAAGATAAATTCCACAACCTTCAATATGTATTACATTTCAACATCAAGAAAATGAAACTCTTCACTAGTGGAGTTACAATACAGTATTACAATAGAAAAGTTTCAAATTGTCAATGATTTCATTTCTTGAATTCACAGTGAACACCGTTCGTTCCAGTGGTCAAGAAATCAACACAAGTGTTGTATTGGAAAGCCTGCCATCAGAAGTCTCTCCAAAGTGCTGAAGAACAAGAATGTCACTTTAAAGATTAAGGTGTGTGGGATGCAAGCTATGGTTTTTAATTACTTGCTTTGCTGCTGGAAGTTTGACAATGACTAAGGATGACAGAAGAATTAGTGCTTTTGAGTTGTGGTGTTGGACAAGAGTACTGACTATCACATGAACTGCCAAAACAGTAAAAAAGTATGTCTTGGACATAAGTGTGACTAGGGAGCGAAGCTTTCTCTCACATACTTTAGGCATATTTTTATTTGGAGAAGGGCATCTTGCTTGGAAGAGTGAAGGGTCAGAAGAGGAAGACCTTCAACAAGATGGATTGAGAAGGTGGCTGTAATGATGGGATCAAGTATTTTGGAGATGATGAGGATGTCACAGGATAGGGCCAGGTTCAGATCTTTTGTTAATAGTGTGGCTGTGACTGCAGTTGACTTGAAAGGCAAATAACACCATAACAGCAATAACTTGACTATCCCCAAGAGGATGCATATGGTGGTGACATGCAGTTGGGCAGATGGCTCTGGCAGCCAGTCAGGGCCTTGGGGTCATTCCAGTGGCTTTGTCTTGCCCCACCCACACCCCAGCCCTTAGACCTGCACACAGCTGCTCCTGGAAGTGCTTTGCACCTTGGTGGAGGTGAGTGCACATGATCTGGTCCCAGGTACTTCTCCTCTGAGCCTGCTGAGCCAGTGAAATGGTGGTAGGGTAGGTTCACACTCACTCCCATGCATGTAAAAACTCTGAAGGACTCTCCTTCAGAATGTGGGCCATGTAGAGACAGGGATGATGACATTCAGTGAGTGGCTGCATGTGCCTGAGTCTGCAGTTCTTAGCCATTGTCCCCCCAGTGATTCCCAGGCCTGTGATATGTCCACCCAGCCTGTGTTGTTGTTGTTGTTTAATGCCGTCGAGTCGTAGATGACTCATAGCGACCCTATGAACGAACAGCCTGAGCACTGTTCGTACATAGAGTTTCCGGAGGCAAGCCATTTTGGAAGTGGATGCCGCTCCTGCTTCCAGGCTTGATTTAGTCGGGAAGCTCCAGCCAACACTGTCCACCATGGGTGCCCATTACCACAATTGGCACATCACTGTCAAAGGCATCAGCATCACAGCAACCATGAGTTACCTCTGTACAGCAACACACAGACCAGTGCTATACCACCTAGAAGAATGTTTGACAGGAAGACAATTTGAACCTGGCCCTCAGGCCCTTTGGGCTTAAGGCCGCCTCCTGGTTCAAACCCTAGGCCCAGGCTGGCTAGCCTCACTCCAGGGACAGAGCAAACCTGCACGTCAAACACATTCCCGGAAAAACAGTCGACTCCAAAAGCTTGTGATGAATCCTGCACGCCCACCACCACACTCCTGCCTTCTGGCAAGGAGAGCTTCCCACGAGCCTGGGAGGAGCCAGCCAAACCAGGAATAGCATGACCACTTCTTTCCCAGCTGCCTTGGGCTTAAGGCCGCCTCCTGGAAACAAAAATTGCCCATAGTGGAAACAAAAATTGCTTCTTTCTCCTGTGTGTAAAGACCAGGTAGGAGACTTGGGAAGACGGAACAAGCTGAGATGATGCGTGGAGTTGCTCTCCTGAGACGGTTGTTCCTGTTGGGGTTAGAGGACATGACCTACAGTGGACAGCAACCCTGGCCTCTAGGACATGAACTATTAGTAGCTCCCCTGGTTGTTTGTGACTGTCCAGCACCATCATTGGCAACTCTCCACGAAACATAGGCTTTAGAGCTTTGTGGACTTGAGTCTGGCACGAACAATGAACCTAAGAGCTTCCTGATTTGTAAAGGTAACACTTCCCTTGTAAGGTGATAATGAAGATTAGAAATAGCCTAATATGTGTCTGATACACACATGTTGTTGTTGTTGTTATGTGCCAGTATCTCTCATGAATATAGATGCAAAAATTGTTAAAATCTTAGCCAATAGAATCCAAAACACATCAAAAAAAGCGTTTACAGGATTCTTGCACTGTATTTGCTAATCCCTCCCTCCTGAGTTAAGCAGAAGGTTTTCAATAGAAAGAGCTTCTTTTGTGTTTAATTTTCTTGGTGATTTGCTCCCTGGCAATTATCAATAAAGACACAGGGAAGCTAAGGACCAGAGCTTCAGTTCGCTTCAGTTGTTCAAGAACTGTTTGCCTCCTGATTTTCCTGTTTTCTCCTACATTCTTGGTGTTCTGTCTCATTATTCGAAGGGAGAATATGGCAGTTGCACCACCACCCCCCAAGCTTGACTACTTTCTGAGAAACTTAGTAACACCTGAGCTGGTCATCAAGGACCAAGCAATGGATCCTGATAAGAGTCTGAGCTTGAGAAGATAAACAAAAAAAGCTAAAACCTAACTAAATTAACATGCCAAATTCCAAGAAGTACCATCTTAGTCCTCCCAGGACCCCTATAAGAAGGAAACCACCCAAACTGCCTGGGTGCCATTTGGATCCTGTCTGCATGCTATGTGGCTAGGTAACTTGGCATCCCTCTCAGACCACGCAATAAAGGCCTGTTTGTTTCTTGGGACCAATTCCTTTCTTTATTTCTTGTGCTCTTTTTTTATACCTAACATTATTAATACCTTAGTCTCCAGAGAGACACCATTGCTCTTCAGTACTTTGGAGAGATATTGGTCTATAGAAAAGATATTAATATCAAAACCAGGCAAATATATTACCAAAAAAGAAAACTGGAGAGGTCCCTAAACAGCAGACTTCCATCGCAATACGTCTTTTCATTTTCTGGCTGCTGGTGCCAAGAATGTTGACTGTGGAGCAAACTAAAGCTGTGAACAATCTTAATCTCTTCACCATGTATCCTGATGGTGCTAATTGGTCCAGTGATGAGAATCTTTGTCTTCTTGATATTGAGCCTCAATACATATTGAAGGCTGCAGTCCTTGACCCTCTGCAGCAAGCACTTCAAGTCCTCCTCAGTTTTAGCAAGCAGGGTTGTATCATCTGCATAACGCAGATTGTTGATGGTTCTTCCACCAATCCTGACGCCACACTTCTCTTAGAGCCCAGCCTCTCGGATAATCTGTTCTGCATACAGGTTGAAAAAGTATCGAGATAGGACACATCCATGGTGTACAATTTTGAACTATGTTGCATCTGATACAGGCTATGGCCTTTGCAATCACTTGTTATGCATCAGAGAGTTGGACAATGACTAGGAAGGATAGAAGGAGAATTGATGCCTTTGAGCTGTGGTGCTGGAGAAGAGTATTGAAGGTACCGTGGACTGCCAAGAAAACAAACAGATTCATGCTGGAGAGGGTTAAACCAGGCTGCTCCTTGGAGGCAAGGATTCTGGGGCTTCGTCTGGCATATATTGGACATGTTGTAAGGAGGGACAGGTCCTTTTAGAGGGACATCATACTTGGGAGGGTGGAGGGACGGCACAAGAAGGGAAGACCCTCTATGAGGTTGATTGATTCAGTGACTGGGGTAATCAGGATGAGTGTGTCAGAGTCAGTGCGATTGACACAGGATAGAGCAGGGTTTAGCGCTGTTGTACATAGGGTCGCTATGAATCGCAAGCAACTAGACAGCATACAACAACAACAACATTGTTACATAACAACAACAGCAGTGTTTCCTTGCTCTGTTTGACTGTTTGACGACTGCCTCTTGGTCTGAGTATATAGGTTTTGCATTAGCACGATCAAGTGTTCTGGGATTCCCATTCTTCTCAGACTCAGCTTTTCAATTACTTAGTAAATTAAATTACTAAGGATGACAGAAGAACTAATGCCTTTGAGTTGTGTTGAGCAATACTGAATATCCCATCGAGTGTTAGAAGAATAAACAACAGTGTTTTGAAGAAAAGTGACCAGGGAGCTCCTTGCAAGCAAGGTTGATGAAGCTTCCTCTCACACACTGCAGACTTGTTCAGAGGGGCTAAGTCGTTGGAGAAAGGCATCAGGGTGCAAAAGGGTCTGTTTAGGGGAGGAAGATCCTCAGTAAGATGGCTGGAGCGGTGTCAAGTATCTTGGATATGGTAAGGATGTCACAGGATAGGGCCCTGTTCAGATATTTTTGTTCATAGGGTCATTATTAGTCCAGTTGAATTGAAGGTAAATTACAAAACAACTACAACTGGATGCTCCTGAGTGGCCACGTGGGGTGGTGGCGTGAAGCGGGACTGGCAGCTCTAGCAGCCAATCCGAGCTTTGGACTCATTTCGGCGCCCCGCCCCACCCCTCCCGCCGGCCCTGAGATGCGCGCGCTGCTGCTCCCGGAAGTTCTCACCGGAGGTGGTCAGGTGAGTTCCAGTGGTCTGTTCTGTACTCTAGGGATCCTGGTTCAGCCTTCTCTTTTCCTCGGAGCTCTCTGGGTCCGCCGAATTGCGGTGGAGTAGCCTGACGCTCACGCCTGTGCGTCTGAAAATTCTTTTTTTTTTGCGTCTGAAAATTCTGAAGGGGTCTCTTTGACCTTGTGTGCCCTGTCGAGACTGGGGTGGTGACGGCCAGTGCCTGAAGTCCGTTATTGCGGGCCTGGCCCTTTTGTCTGTCCTCCTTACCCCAGTATAAAGGAAACGGGCTCCTCTCTTCTGCCATGTAAAGACTGAGAAGAACCCTTGGGAAGAGGGAACCGGGGTGATTTGACGCAGGGAGCTGCCCTGCTGAGGGGCTGTTGCTGTTGTGGTTGGAGGACGTGACCCGCGGAGGGCAGCTACCCAGGCCTCCAGGGCACCAAGTGTTAGAAACACCTTCCATTGTCTTTGTCTTGCACTATCACTGGGAACTCCCCTCAAATCACAGGCTTTAGAGCTTTCTGGGAATTAGTCTGGCGCCAACAATGAACCTCAGCTTCCTGATTTGTAAATTTTAATACTTCCCTCTCAGGGTGATGGCAAAGATTAGAAATAACGTAAACAGCCGAACCTGGGGCTGATACATCCAAGATGTTCAACAAATCGCTAAATTCATTCTTGTATGAAATGGCTACCTCCTGCGTGTACATTTTAAAATTTGTTTGCTACAAGTCTAATAGGTAGAACAATTATTTTTGTTTGTGTGTGTGTGGGGGGGGTGTAAGCATATAATAATGATATCTTTGCGATATTAACTATAATTTTTAATAACGGAAATCTTTTTTCCTACGGGCATATGTTTGTTGTTATGTGTTGTTGAGTTGCCTGAGACTCATGGCGACCCTATATACAACAGCCCTAAACCCTGTTCTATCCTGTGCCAATCTAATTGTTTCTGACACACCTACCCCCACACGGAATTAGCCCATCTCATTGAGCTCTTGTGCTGTCCCTTCTCCCTCCCAAGCATGACATCCCTCTCCAGGACTTGCAACATGTCCAAAGTATGTCAGAGGAAGCTTCAGAATCCTTGCCTCCAAGGAGCAGCCTGGCTTCACCCTCTCCTGGATGAACCTGTTTGTTCTCTTAGCAGTCCACAGTCTATTCAGTACTCTTCTCCAACACCACAGCTCAAAGGCATCAATTGTTCAATAGAACAGGCATATATTACTTACAAAATAAGGTTAAATCTCTCATAAGCTTAAATGTTTTCCATAATTGTATTTTTATGTGGGTATTCGTCTAAATTCCCATCAGAACTCCTATTTTAATTAGGCAACCAAATTTGTCAAGTTTGCAGATAGTTGAATCTTTGAAAGTTGAATTTCAGGAGACAGATTTAGGTGGTAAAAATACAAAAAAATCATTGCAGTTGATCAGAACAAACTCATAGCTGACCCTCCAGTGGATTTTCAGATGAAAATTATTCAAGAGGAGATTGCCTGTCTTTCTTCGAGCAGCCTTATCTACTTAGCCACCAGAGCGTCCCAGCTTTTAGAGGACACCTATATGTACATTAAGTGATTTCTTGTACTTGTATACCATCGAGTTGGATCAGACCCATTACTGACCCTATGGCTGGTTTTCAGAGGTAGTTGATCCCATAGCAACAGATTGTCCATCCTTCTCCCACAGAGCAGCTCATTGATTCTAACAGTGTGCGTCAGGATTGCAGTGCAGCTTCTTGCCCGATATTTTTACACAGATCATCTCTTCTATGATTAGTAGTAGTAGTAGTATTTTCTTTCTATAAAGGGACCTCTGGTGGCTTACTTGTAAGGAGCTATGCAGTTAACCCAAAGTCACACCGTTTCAGTCCAGCAGCTGCTTGTGAGAGAAATATGGACAGTTTCCTGCCTCTGAAAACTTCCTGGAGGGTCACCTATGAGTTTATTGCAGCTCTCTGGTGCACAACAACGTTGCCTTTAAGGCTTAGTTAATAATATTCCAAATTTCTAAACGGCTGTGCCACTTCATCATATCTCACATATCTTTCTCTCAGTCCTCCCACTGTCAGCTGTGTCTTTGGGTTCTGCAGTTCCCTGGAAGGTCTCATAGAAACAAGAAAATCTGTCAGGGAAATAGCGCATGTGATTTTTGAAGGTGTAGGCCAAGACAGTTCACAGAGACGGTGAACTGTTGTCCTAGAACAGGCAGGTAGAAGTGATCTGTTGTCAGGTTACATGCAAGGCCCCAAGAGAACAAGCATTGAATTTCCCAGGAGCATTCTTTAATATTGCATCTCTGCACACACCCAGGTGGCAACTTGGATATTATCTTACTGTAGTCTGGGGCCTATATCCCACAAAAAGGATATAATCTTAAAATGGAAGTCAGTAGATAGAAGAGATATGTTAAAAGTGAGTAGTCAGAAACCTCTCCAGATTATTAAAGAGTAAAATGATGTCAGTTTGAAAACTATAGTGTGCCTAATTCAGGCCCTGGTCTTTTTTTTTTTTTTTTTTTTTAGTTACTTGCTTTGCATCCAAGAATTGAACAATGAATAAGAATAATAGAAGAAAATTGATACTTTTGAACAGTGGTGTTGGAGACAAGTACTTATTACTGACACAGACTGCTAAAAAAAAGAAACAGATATGTCTTGGAGAAGGTGCAGCCAGAGTGCTTCTTGGAGGTAAAGATAGTGAAGTATTTTCTCACATACTTTGGGCATGTTGGTAGGATAGGTTTTTCCTTGCAGAGGGATATCATGCTTGTAAAGGTGGAGGGATGATGAAGGGCAGGAAGACCCTCAAGCAGGTATATTGACAACATAACTGTGGCAATGGCTGGAGCATGTCAGGGATTGTTGAGGATGTTTGATGTTTTTTAGTGCCTTAGAGTTGAATATGACTCCACTCTTTGAACAGCAGATCCGAACCTTGTCCTATCCTGTGCCATCCTCATAATTTCTGACACACTTGAGACCATTTCAACAGTCCCTGGGTCAGTACATCTGATTGAGGGTCCACCTTTGCAGGCCTGTTCTATCAACATATCTGATGTGAGATGAAGCTTTATCATCTTTGCCTCTAAGGAGTACTTTGGCTTTACTTTTTCTAAAACATTTGTTCCTTTGGCAGTACATGGGATGTTCTTTACCTTTCTCCAACACCACCACTCAAAGTCATCACATTTTCTTCTGTTACCCTTATTCATTGTCCAGCTCTCGGATGCACAGCAAATGATTTAAAAGACCATAGCCTGAATTAGGCACACTTAGTCCTCAAAACAAATATCATTGCTTCTCAAGAATTTGGAAAGGTTCCTTACCACAGACTTTCCCATTGCAATATACCTCCTAATCTCCTGGTTTAGCAAGGTGAGTTTCTTGACAGGTGCATTCTTTTCTCCATCTCTCATGATGTTACCTATCAGTTCAGTGGTGAGAGTATTTGTTTTCTTCATGTTGAGATGCACTCCATATTGAAGGCTATATTCTTTCATCTCTTACAGCAAGTGGATCAAGTCCTCACTTTCTGCAAGCAAAGTTGTATCATCTGTAAAACACAAGTTTGTAATGAGTCTTCCTCCTTTCCTGGTTCCACATGCTTCTCCATAGAGTCCAACTTCTCAAGTAATTTGCTCAGCATACAGATTGAAAGGTATGGGGAGAGAGAATATACACTTCATACATCTTTCTTTATTTTAAACTATATAGTGTTCGTTAGCTCTCTACAAACAACAACCTATTGGTCTTGGTATACAATTGTCATGAGTACAATTTTGTGTTCTGCGATTCCCATTCTTCTCAATGGTAGCCATAATTTGTTATGGTCCACACAGTCAAATGCCTTTGAATAGTCAGGAAGTGCTCCAGGGAAGCAGTGGAGGTGAGGGCCCATGGTCTCTGGATGCTTGGGGTTGGGACTTCTGTTGTCTTTTCTCCTCTGAGCCACTTTGACTCTAGAAGGGCCAGGATCCTCGAGCACAGGATAGGACAGGGTTCAGATCTCTTGTTCATAGGGTCACTATGAGTTCTACTCGACTTGTTGGCATCTAACAACAACCACATTTATTTAAAGATGTATATTTCTCTAAGCTTAGAGCTCTGGTGGTCTAGTGGTTTAAAGCTGCACCACAGTCTCAAAGAGAAGAAGTTCAAATCTACCAATTGCTCTGTAAGAGAAGGATAGGGAATTTCACATGATTTACTGTGTCTGAAAACCTGCCGGAGGGTCAAAATGATGGTGACAGTTTAGCTATGGTGTTAGTAATAGAAGAATAAATCCTTTGAGCCTTTGGGTTGTGTGAACAGTTAAAGTCCTCTGTTGTTGGTACAGTTGGAAAGTATAATTTCCTAAGTAGTGTCTTGAGAGAAAAACCCATTGATTACCTTTGAGTAATCAGCCAGCCCTGGACAGCACTGTTGTGCAGGGTATCTTTCAACATGACTTTTCTAGTCATTGTTTGACTTTGCTATGTAGATGGGTGGGAATATGCAAATAGAGCATGTTAGCCCAACCTCAAGGGGGATTGCCTATCTACCATTCCAGAAGGGGATTGGCCCAGGCTCAACAATGTCCAAGGGGATTGATTGACTAATCTCGCCATTGAATCAAGCAAGGCAGAGTGAGAGACAAATTTTCTCGTGCAATTGAAGAAAAAACAAGAAATGTAGGACACTGTTCATGTTCCAGCTGCACCTATGGCAGCAACTGGAGACCTGACATGAGATGGGACCTTGGCTGGGGAGAGCCAGTTGGCAGCTCTTGAGAACTTTGCTGGACAACTGGGCATAGGGAGCCAATATTGGCAGAACTGAGAACTTGGGAACATGGACCTCAAGCCATGAGGCTTGAGGCTGAGGTGCCTGCAAGCACATTTTGGAAGCCTTTTTGATATATTCTGTTACTAATCTGTATTATAACATTTGACTTACCAAGTGTAGTTCAATGTGGTCTGTGAGTGATAACATCAGATTTTGGACCCAGCAAAGCAATAAGTTTGGTATTGAGATGAAGAGAAACTGGTGTGGGGGATGTGTCTAAACTCATTGGAATTGATTTTGTGTTATTGATGCTGTGGACAGAACAGTTCCCCTTTGTAAAGTTGATAAATGTCAGATATGGCTATCCTCATGTGGGTTGCCCATGCTCTTTTTACAATTGTGGATCACAACTCTACTCTGAGAAACGTGGGGTCCATATGAGATTGGAGCTGTCTCAGTACCAACTATGTTTTATTTTTATCAATCCTTGGACAGTTTCATGATCCATGGCTGAATGGAAGGCTTCTAAGCAGTCCATGTGAATTTATTTCTAAAATCATGTTCTGTGCATCTCTTGGCTCTTTTTCCTTCTCCAGTGTCCCTGAAAGAGGCTGTGTGAAGACGCATTACTGCCCAGAGAATTATTCCATCCAGAAGGACTTTGCAGACGTGTAAGAACTTGATAAGCCTCATGATGCCGTTGGAGCTGGGACAGGGCCTGGTCCAGGTACCACCACTGGTAAAGGCAGAGGTCCCTCTACTCCCTGGACTAAGTGCTGTTCTTCAAGGGGAACTCTCCAGCCCTGAAGCTGCCCGACAGCTTTTCAGATGCTTTCAGTACCAGGTTCTGTCTGGTCCCCTTGAGACTTTGAGGCAACTTCGAAAGCTCTGTTTCCAGTGGCTGCAGCCAGAGGTTCACAGCAAAGAGCAGATCCTGGATCTCCTCATGTTGGAGCAGTTCCTGACCATCCTGCCTGGGGAGATACAGATGTGGGTTCGCACACAGCGTCCTAGCAGTGGAGAGGAGGCTGTGACGCTGGTGGAGAGCTTGAAGGGCGATCCCCAGAGACTGTGGCAGTGGGTAAGCAGAGGGTATTGGGATCTAAATAGCAACTTTGTTCATGGTGTTGCTGTCAGTTGGAATGAACTCTTTTATAGCTGCTTTGTTTACTTTTCCTTTTTGTGTTAGTAACTTTCTGCACTCTATGATAGAAATTGAAACTATAATCTCCTATTCCATTCTAACTTAACACTAGAATGTTTTGCACTTGTTTAATATTTTGCACTTTGTTTAATTGGTACATATTGTCCAGTTGAAACTTCAGAATAGAGGCCTCTCTTGATGGTCTTGCAGGCCTGGTTTAGTGTCACCAGTTGGCCTCTCTTGTATTACTTCTGTCAGAGGCTGGAAATAACTGCTGAATGAGAAAACGAAGCTGGCTTTCTTCTTCCCCATTACCTGTTTCAAAGGACTGTCTTGTAATCTGTTGTAGAAGATTCACTTCATGTTTTCAGGAATCCCAACTCAGCATTCTTCAGTAACTAGTAATATATGGTCTTTAGATCAGCAGCCAGGTTCTGGGACAGGAAAGCTTACCCGAGGAGGTGGAATCTGCAAGCTGCCAAGTGAGGGAGGCAGAGGCCAGTCTTGAAGTGGTGCCTCAGGAGCTGGGACTTCAGAATTCAGCCTCAGGGCCTGGAGAGCAGCTGAGCCACATCATCAAAGAGGAACCTGACACTGAGCTGGAATTAGGTGTGGGCCAGTTCTTATTCATGGTGGTATTGGGGGGCCTTGAAGAAAATGAGGGTTTCTGACTGAGTTGAAAGTGTGTTCAAACTGAGGTGTCCCTCGGAAGTTTGGGACCAAGATTGATGTTCACACATCACCCTGATTAGGAAATTCAGGGTCTGCATTTTCATCCACTTTATATCTGCCTTAAACCTTTTGGATTTTGGAATTGAGCACAGAGGGGGTAGAGTGTTTGGATGAGGCTTATTAGAATGATAAAGGAATTTGGATTTTGTTAGTGATTCAAGTGCAAATATTGAAATTATGAATGGAAGTATCAGCTCTAATTTGCCAAATTTTTTCTTCTTTTTTTTTTTAAATGTCCTGTGGAGAAGGACTGAGGAGGACATCTAGATTCTAGATTCTTAAAGTTTCCTATTTCTCATTTCAGTGATGGCTGCTCCTCAGTTTCTTGTGAGACCTCAGGAAAGGCTCATCAGTGACCAGGACTCTGGAGGCTCACTTCTTCAAACAACATCTCAGGTAAGTAGTTTCTTTGCTTTTGTTCCCTCTTAGCCAATTTTGAACATTCGCCAATAGTCAGGAGGACTGAAATGAGTGCTTCTTCAGAAGTGCATGGAGAACAATAATAGGAACAATACACGTGAAGAGAACATAGCATTTCAGTATTTCTCTAAGATCTTCTCAAGGTAGAATGTTCTTCTAATTGCCATTTGGAATTGAGAAATCTGGGCCCTGAACAAAGGTGGGAAAGACCTGTGATGAGAGATCTTTTCTTGAAGCCATAGTACTCATGTGAGATACAAAAGGAAGCAAGTTTAGAGGAGAACTTGACTAACACTAAGAGCCAAGAGCCAGGAGTGGGGAGCATATGCAAGATCTCAGTGCTCTGCTGAGAACCTCATAGGCCCAGGGCAAAGAGTGGCCAAGACACAGGTAGGTCACCAAGGAATGCCTTGGTGTAAAAAGAGCAGATGCAACCTGGGGATGCTGGTAGCTGAGTCTGACCTCTACCCACTGGTTTGAAAAGCAACATATACGAACTTTGTAAGTAAACCAGTATAAAATAAAAAAAAAATTCTGCTTAGTCAAATATTCTACCCCACATTCTCTTGCACTTCTTTCTACCAATTATCTGGGTATTCGTTGATTATGAGTATTTGTTGTTGACTCCCAGGCTTTACTCACAGTTGTAGAACTTCCTAGGCAAATACATCAGAGTAGGGGAGGCAAAGAATACCACTCAGTACAACTCCAGCTTTAACCCAGCATTTCCAAGCCAGTTAACAGAATAACAACAAAGCATAATTCCTCAATTAGTTAAAGCCTCAGTTTCCATTCAGCAGCACAAATTCAAGAAGCCTCTGAATATATATCAATTTGGTATGCAAATCATTGTACAATTAAAAAAAGAAAAAGCCTCGGGTTTCTTCATTCATCCAGCAAGGTTTACATTAAAAGCAGTTATAAGTCAACTTTTCCTCCAATCATCCTGCAAGTAAAACTTTTAACTGTGGTCAGAACAATGCAAGAAGCCTAAGGTTGCACTTAGCCTTAATCTCTGCACAAAAGTGCCAGTCTCTTCACAATCTCTTCACCACCATTGTTGCTGGTTGACCAGATAGTGTGGAAAGCTCTCTTGTGCTCGCTCTCACTCGCTCGCGCGCACGCTCTCTCTCTCTCTCTCTCATATTGGTCCCACAGCTGTTGATGATTTACAAGACCATGTGTCCACAGTTAAGATAGTAGGAGACTATGACCCTCCTTACCTCCGCCAATGAAGGCTAACTTAATGGCTGGAAGAGCTAGTTTTTAGGGGTTTTGACACCACACTCGCTCACAAATGTTGAAAAGGGACTACCCCTAGAGATGAGAGAGAGAGAGAGAAAAGCTGGTGCCTTTATTTGAACTTCTAGTTTCCTAAAATGGGAGAGAATTTCTGTTTCTTAAAGCCATCCACTGGTCTATGCTGTAATTGTGATAACCATGTCCTCACCCCTACGTTTGTTCTTGTGTCTTTACAATCCCTCTTTCTTGCCTTTCTTAGTCCTCTTTCTGGTTAACTACTGATCTGATTTCTCTCACCCTAGATTACTTCACATCTTCAAAAATTTTTTATAAATGGAATCATATCTTACTTTGTTCTGCACATATTGTGTTTTCCTTGCTTCTTTTACTATTTTATCACTGTCTCTTAGTGATTGGTTACAGTGTACCTGGAAGTCATCTCATTTATGTATCTTGGGCCTGGGGTTCATTCAGCTTGGGTGTGGGTTAATAGTTCCCAGGAGATGTGTAGGATCACTAATAGATAGTTTGTGAACTTGACAGCTAATAATTTTTTTAAAATTTTTTTTACTGGGAAAAACATATTGGGGGTACAATGAGTTGAGGGTTGGGAGCAGAAGGGTGAGGATGGGCCAGGATGCAGTTGCAGAGCTGCACAGTTTGGTTGGTGGGGGGAGCAGGTGAAGGAAATGATGAGGGTCCAGTGGGGACCAGATGCTACAGAGGAATGACAAGCATTTTCCAATGGTAATTAAACCAACTGTCTTACTGATTTGGGAATTGGATGCCGACTCTCTGGCTTCTTCATGCTGAACAGGGGAGTAGATGTAAAGGGGGGAAGGGCGGATGCTTTATCACCTTACTGGTGGTCTTGGGTTAAAGCTGCTTGCCTTCTTGCTCTGTTAGAAGATATTTTCCTGTAATTTGCTCCCCTCTGGACTGCAAAGTGTTTTCCCAGGTGGGTCCAGTGGGGATGGCTGGTTGAACCCAGAGGCTCCATCCTCCTTTGCTTCCTTAGGACAGCTAATAATTTAATGAATACTTTGAATTAAAAGTACAGTGTTTCATAAAGCATAAAGATGATGCAGCATAAGGGATCTCGAGACCTTATTTTTAATTCCCTTTCTTGATGAGAATTTAAGTGAGGACTAAGACTCGGAAAAATTTAGCAATTTGCTGAGGGTCATGGAACCAGAAAGTAGTAGGACTTTCTCTTTTTAGTCTCTAGTTTTGCATAACTCAAAACTCAAGCTCATTGGTGTTGAGTTGGAACTGACCCATAGCTGACTTACCAGGAAGTTTTTTGAAACTTTAAATCACATGGGAGGAGACTCCCCATCTTTCTCCTGTAGATTTGAAACACCAGAGAGGCACCACCTCTGACTTGGCAGCATAGTTCCTTCCCTACATGGAAGCTCCCTCTACTTCTATTTGTTCTGAATTGTCTAGTTGGAACCCGCTCATAGCTGACCCTCCAGTGGGTTTTCAGAGTCAGTAAATGTCATGGGAAAATTTGCCTTCTTGCTCCTCAGAGCAGCTAGTAGAATTGAACTGCTTACCTTTGGGTTGGCAGTGCAATTGCTTACCACTAAGACTCCAGAAAACTTTCCTTTAGAGGATATGTGAGGCTACCTTATTCATGACAACTCATCCATTGAATGAGCGTTTTACCCTAAACTTGGAATTTTTGGGAGATTACAAGGATGTGTTACCCTTTCTCTGAATATACCAGTTTTATCTCTGGATGGCATTTAAACACAGTCAACTTATGTGTTGATTATTTCCTCTTTTCTGTATATTTGCACTGCCAACATACTTCTTTTTCATTTTATTTTACCTTGGAATTTCTAAATTACACTTCAATGTTGGGAATGTCAGACCTTTACACTAAGTCACTTAGAGAATGAAAGAATGTGGGGAGGTTGAAAAACATACTTTCTGGTGTGTTCTCCATTCACTAGGAAGAATTTACCATTAGAGGCATACATCTTAAAAACATACACATAGGAGTTAAAACCCAAATTTTTTTCTATTTAGAATAAGACATACTGCAGTAGGGACTGTAATTTTGCTCTTGGCCTCTTCCTCCATTAATCTCAGTCCCAGGGTTTCTCAGATCTGCTGATACTTAGGCTCCTTTGGCACAGTCATTCTCACTTTTCCTCTAGGCAGGGTTAGGTACCTTCCTTTGGAGCCATGTTTAAGGGCATGATGTATTTTTTTCCAGGAGCAGTGGAGGCACCTGGATTCTGCTCAGAAGGAGCACTACTGGAACCTCATGCTGGAGAACTATGGGAAAATGATCTCAGGAGGTGAGGGCATGGCTTACCCAGTAGAAGGGCTAGGAATCTCAGCCAATGTCTATGTTCTTAAGGTAATAAAAACCTTAAAAATTGGCTTTTCGACCCATTGTGTTAATCCCCTTTTGGGGCATGTTCTCTTGCTACCCAAATTGTGGACACATGGTCTTGCAAATCATCAACTGCTGTGAGACCAATATAAGAGAGTGCTTTCCACACTGAAAAAAGGTGGGAGAGAGAGGGTGAAGAGACTGCAGCAAGGTGTAACCACAGGAACTCTGAGATGGAGTCACAGGTAAAGGTTTTGTTTCTGGATGACTGAAGGAAATGCTGACTTGTAACTGCTTTAAGATAGAGTTTGCTGGATGATTGAGAAAACCAGAGTGTATTTGTGCTCCCAAGCTGAACCTGGACTTGTACTTATTAACTGAGAAACTGTCCTAAACTGAGGAATTGTGTCTTGCTATTACTCTGGTTTGGGACTGCTGGACTGAACCTGGACTTGCTTTGTGTGCTATTCCTTTTCTCTTTCATTCCAAACTATTTCTGTAATAAACCCTACAACTGTGAATAAAGTCTGTGAGTTAATAATCAAGGATGATCAGACGATTGATAGATAAAGGTGCAGGAGCACATGTGGTGGTATGTCTGACCATGTCACTATGTGTTTGCTACTATTTGTGTGGACATTTCCCCTTAATGAAGTGGTCAGAAGTCATACTCTGTCACTTCCACCTTGCATCCACTCCTTTTTACAAATCTTTTCTACATACAAGTTCAGCCTGAAGTTCTTAGGATCATATATCATTAGTAACACAGTTGGGAACTAAAGTGAGTGGAAGCTAGCAGAGTTACAGCGGGAACTTCCTTGCATTTGATTCTTAGAGCTCCAGTGAGTACAGTGCATACAATATCTCCTTTAATCTTCAGATCATGCCTATGATTGGAGATGTTGTCCCATATTAAACATGATGAAAGTGTCAGAAAGGCTCCCTGTTAAGTGCCTCCTAAATGCTGAGTCAGGTTGAAACTCAGTGTGGCTGTCTTGTAGTCCATGCCCTTTTCCACCCGACCACACTGCTTCTGCCAACTATAGGTAGACTTCAGTCCTGACCTACTCCCAGCCTCACTGGTGGTCTTGAGACCTTTCTGTCTACCTTCTTAGACTCAACTTTTTCCCCTTTTCAGTATATTTTTTGAATCTTGTGAGGACTAGTCCGAAAGGCCTTATGTCCTTCTAAGATGAGTGCCCTGTCACAGTGTCCAGGACCTTCATGATTTTCTTCATGTTGGTTAGGAGGTTCCTTTGAAAGACACAGCATGCACTCCCAGTCCTCCACACACGCAGAGGCTTACGAGCTTATCTCTTTCTGTGTCAGGCACTTCCAGTGTCAAACCTGACCCAGTTAATTCAACTGGGGACGAACTGACAGAACTCTTCCCTCATGTCAGTGAGAAGATCCCAGGACCTGCTTGCAGAGGTGAGTCAGCTTCCATTGGTCCTGAGACATTTCTCATCTTCCCTTGTTAAGGCAGGCGTGGTTCCACTTTAGTTTATATTCTTTAGTTATAACTAGCCATGGTTGGGTCAGCTCAGTTGTAATGTTGATGGTGGATCACTTCATCACTCTTTTTAGATCTGTTGACACAGGTATTTAACAGTTGAAAAGTGGTCTCACATCTGCTGTCTTCTATCTGTTCTGTACAATTGTTTGATAGCTTTTCTTCTGAGATAATTATGATTAGTATGGATTGATACAAGTACCAATCCATGTAAAATTCCGTTAACAGAAAGTGTATGTAATAGCCATCATTCTTACTGGCAAGACTGTTCAAAGTATTCTAGTTATGATGAACAATAACTAGTTGCACTATATATAATAAAACAATGGCAAAAAATAGAAAACGTGATGTGAAAAACAATGTATACAAACTTGGTAAGTAAACTAGTATAAACAATATTTTTTTTAAAGTTTGACATAAAAAAGCATAACATCCATCTAGTTTTAGAATTCAGCTTTATGAATTTTACCACTGATTTCAACTGAAAAGTGGTGCAAACAGTTAATGTGATTATTGCCAACTGAAAAGTTGGTGGTTTGAGTTTACCTAGAATTGCTTCAAAAGTAAAGCATGCCTATCTAATTCTTTAAAAAACAGCCAATGAGGGAGCTCTGGTGGCCTAGTGGCAAGGAGCTGCACTGCAGTCCTGGAGGTATATGGTTCGAATCCACCAGATGCTCTGCTGGAGAAGGAGGGGCAATCTCCTCCTGTACCAGTTAGATCCGATTTGATGGTACACATAAAAAATAATAAAAAAATTAAAAACAAACAAAAAACACAGCCAATGAAAATCTTAGAATCATAATTCTACTCTGATACACATTGGGTTGCCTTGGGTTGTAGTGGATTTCAAGGCAACTGGTTGGTGGGTTATCCCTGATACACCCCACTCAGAACAAGAGACAGACCATCATCATCACCCCAGAAGTTGCAACACAGAAGTTTACAAATTAATTTCTTAATTTTTAATAAAATAACAAAATACAAGAGTGTTAAAAAAAAGAAAATGTGCTTTATCTAATGTATAACTTTTCATTAAATGGTGTTGTTGTAGTTGTTATGTTCTGTTGAGTGGACTACAACTCATAGCCACTATGTGAACTACAGAACCCTGTCCTATACTGTGCCATCTTCATCATCCTGGACACAAGCCCACTGATGCTGTCATTGTGTCAGTACATCTTGCTAAGAGTCTTCCTCTTTTTCTGACCCTCCCATCTTTCCAAGCATCATGTCCCTCTCCAAGGAATACCCTCTCCTAGCAACATCCCAAAGTTTGAGTCAAAGTATTGCCATCCGGAGATACTTCATGATAAAGACCTGGCAGTTTACTTAAGAAAAATCAGCAATTTAAAAATCTTAGGGGGTACAATTCTATCCTGATGCTCCCAAATTGTCTCTGAGTCAGAATCAACTCTATGGCTACTGGCCCTGGTATAGTCATATAATACACATGTATATGTACACACATTCTTTTCCTTATCTGCAATACATCCTAAAACCATGGAAAAAGAATCAATGCTAGAAATTGTATCATAATTTGATTTTTATATCCAGGTAACTTGACAAAAATAAGGAGGTTTTTTTGAAAGCTATGGAAGGAGTATTTTTCTAAAATATTTTATGATCCCTTTGTGGCTTAGGAAATAATTTTACTGTGGTGCAGCTAGACTTAGAAGACAATGAATGGATAAGAGAGATACCAGGATAACTCAAAAGCAGTAGGGGTATATATTATGGATGTTTTAGTTTCATATGTGTTTGTATAGATATTTGAATGTTAGTATGAATACACCATGGACAGTAAGAAAACGAACAGGTTTGTCCTGGAGAGAGTGAGCCAGGTTGCTCCTTAGAGGCAAGGATTCTGAAGCTTTGTCTCACATACTTTGGACATGTTGCAAGGGGACGTCATGCTTGGGAGGGTGGAGGGACAGTGCAGGAGAGGAAGGCCCTCGATGAGATGGATTGATTTAGTGACTGGGGAAATGGGGGTAGGTGTGTCAGGGACATTGAAATTGGCACAGGATAGGGCAGAGTTTAGGGCTTTTGTACATAGGGTCGCTAGGAGTCGCAGGTGACTTGATGGCACATAACAACAACAACAACAATATATTTTTAAGGATATAAACAATTTAACTTTTGTCAGTTTAGCATTTTTCATGTACACTATTTTGTGGCATCATTACATTAATGGTCTTGTGCAACTGTCACCAAAATCTGTTGCCAAATTTCCCATCACCACCAAGAGAAACCCAGTGCTTACAAAAATGACTTTTCCTTTTCTTCTTCTGCCCTTGGAAACCACTCATAAACTTTGATCTCTATATAATTGCCTGTCCTCGATAGTTCATAGTGAATTCTAGGGACCTAGTGATAACAAACTGCCTTGCTATTCTGAAGGAACTCAGTTCAAATCCACCAGCTGCTCTGCAGAAGGAAGATGAGCAATCTTCTGTCAGGCAGTTTACTGTCTCAGAAAACCCACTAGTGGGTTAGGTAGCTACAGATCAGTTCCAGCTCAACAGTACAATCAATCCAAGAGCCTTTGCGTTAGCAGTGCAACTCCTTACCGCTCATTAATCCATGGATTGCCAAAAGAACAACCAGATATGTCTTGGAAAAGGTGCAACCAAAATGTTCCTTGGAAGCAAGGATCGTGAAACTTCATTACATATACTTTTGGATGTGTTGCGAAGTGAGATTATTCCTTGGAATGGGAGATCACATTGGAAAGGTTGAGGTTCTACAAAAGAGAGGAAGACCACCAGCAAGCTGGCTTGACATTATGACTACAGAACTGGGCTCATGTGTATCAGAGATGATGAATATGGTGCTGGATAGGACAGGGTTGAAGGCTGTTATTCATAGGGTTGCTATGAGTTGTATGTAAATCAATAGCACCTAGCAACAACAATAGATTGCTCATATTAGTGAGATTATATAATTTTTGAGCTTTTTTAGTATGGTATTTAGGTAGTTGTGATGGGTGGTTTGAATCTGCCAGTGGCTCCTCAAGAGGATAGTTCATATCCTCTTGTGTGGGTTACACCCTTGGAAACTTGCTGGATGTCAGCTATGAATCTGTTCCATTGTGACAGCAATGAGTTGAGATAAAATATTTGCCCTTTTGTGATTGATTTGTATCACTCACCACAGTGTTTTCAGGGTTGATCCAATTTATAGAATGTATCTGAATTTCATCTTTTCATTATGTATGAGCAGATTCCATTATATGTAAGTACACATTTAGTTTCCCCATTTATATGGACATTTTTCTTGATATTTTGTCTCTTGAACATTGGTCAACATGTATCTTACTGTTAGCAGTCACACAAATTTTAAATACTGTATAGCTGAATATATTTCCATCTACTCTTCCTTCCTTGCCCCTATTTCACCTGCTGATGTGGCTCCATTAGCTCCTATCTCAACCCAGGCTGTAGACAGTCAGGTAGACCAGCTTACCTGCATAGGCAAAGAAAAGCCACGGTAGTTTTTTCATTGACAAACAGGAAGAAAAATTCTGTTTAGCATTGTTAATTTGGGTGCCCGTCCAGGATACTCTGGATAGATATGGTTGTAGGAGCAGCATTGTGTGAGTAGTTGTTGCAGAAATCTACATCACAGAAAGACAATTCAAGACATCTGAAGAAAAAAGCAGAATCAATAGTAGAAAAGGCTTTTCTGCAAGATACAGTAATTAATTAGCCAATCTTACTGGTGTGGACTAGAACCAAGCATAGAATTCACAGTTGAGAACATGTGTCATGTGAAAGAGGAGCGTACAAGTTAGAGCAGGCTAGCAGATGAGTGACCTTCCACAACGCAAGACTCATACTGCCAGTCAGAATCTTATGTTTTCTCTTTGTTTTTTCTTAGGATTTTAAGAATGACACTTAAACTTTTGTGCAAGAACTCAGTAGACAAGAATAGTAGAAAAAAGTTTTAAAAGGAGAAAAGGCATGAATGATCAATGAGAAAATATGAAGAGTATTTTAGTATAATTACTGCTAACCAAAAGGGAGAAATTTGAGCTTACCCAGGGGTCCTTTGGTATAAAGCCCAGGTGTAAAGTCATTGATATAAATAAGCCCTTTGGTACAAAATCTTCTGAAAAATCCACCATTGAAAACCTTATGGAGCATAATTCTACTCTGACACACAAAGTCAGAATTGATAGAACAGCAAATGGTTGTTGGTTGGGTTATAAAAGATAATTAGACTAGAAAGTCCATTGTGATACTGATGTGAAAATAGATGCATGGATCAGTAGATTTGAAAAGGGAACCTAAAAAAAGATGATCTATATTAAGAATGTAACTTGTCCTTATATGAAATAGGAAATATTAAATCACTAGTCATTGTTGAATGAGCAACATGGAAAAACTGTCAAGTATAAAGCTTACATTTTGTTATATCTTATAAAGGAGCTCTGGTGGCCTAATGAGTAGCATCGTGCTTCCAACCTAAGGTCAAGCTGTTAGAATCCATCAGTTAGTGAATTATAGCCTCTGACCATCTGCTAGGGGGTCAGCCATGTGTCAGTTTTCATGTAGTATGGCAGTGAATTGAGTTTTATACCAAAATAAGGAACCCTGATGTCACAATAGAAAGGTTGATGTATTGAACCTCCTCAACAGCTTTATGGGAAAAAGACTGTAAATATTGCAGCCAGTCAAACCCTTTAGGACAGCTTTGGTCTGTCACTTGGGAGTGATATGAGTAGGAATAAACTAGATGGCATCCAACAGTACCACCAAGCCCCTTGATTCCCTTTCTGGCCTCTGAAGGGCTAGGCTTTTCCGAGGCTTGTGAGGTTGAGGGAAGAGAGGCGGGGAGGACGGACATCCAGCAGTATAAAAGCTGGGTTTTGGAGCTTTATTCTCTGGTCTCTGTGTAATTCCAGTGAGAGGCAGAGGGAGTAAGTGGGTTGTCTCCTAGGGTGTAAGAATCAAGGGAATAGAAGCAGCAGAGCGGTGCTCCAGACGCTCAGGCTGGGAGATTTGGACTGAAAAGGCGCCTGCCTGACTCGCAGTCCCGCCGCCACCAGCTCCTACCCGCACCCCACCTGTGGTGCGCACCCTAGCGGCAGGCATGCAGCCGAACCACCGCACAGAGCAACCAAGCCGCCGTACTTCACCGCAATACAAGGGCGGGCACTTCGCACTGGAACATACACTACCTGGGCAAGAAAGGCACTCCTCCACTTTTTTAGATTATTCTGGATTTGCTTCTGCAGGCTGCTGTGATGCCTCTCAGTGTCAGCTTCGCCGACAGGAACTGTGATCTGGATTATGGCTCACCGCAGCCCTACTTCTTGTAGGAGGAGAACTTCCACCACCTGCAATAGAGTGAGAGACAGCTGCTGGTGCTGAGCAAGGATACCGAAGAAATTCTAACTGCTGCCCACCCTGATGCTGACCCCCAGCGGCTGCTCGGGGCTCTGCTCACTCTCCTACCACCAGACCTTCGCCCCTGGAGCCAACAACTTTGGCAGCGGTCGTAGTGGAGGCAGCAACGGGAGGTAGTCACTGAGCTGCTGGGGAGGAGACATTGTGAACCAGAGCTTCATCTGCGACCCAGGCAATGAGACTTTCATCAAGAACATCATCATAATCATCATACAGGACTGCATGTGGAGCGGCTTCTCAATCACTGCCAAGCTAGTGTCAGAGAAGCTGGTGTCCTACCTGGCTGTGTGTAAGAAGACAGTGGAAGCCCAAGCCTGGCGCATGTGGGCTGCTCTACCTCCAGCCTCTCTACCTGCAGGGCCTGAGCGCAGCTGCCTCCCAGTGCATTGCTACTTGGTGGACTCTTCCACTGTCCTGCAGTCCTCTGACTCCCTCTTATCCATAGAGTCCTCCCTGGGGGCCAGTCTCCAGCCCCTTCTAAGAGGTGCCTTCATGACCAGCACCGACTTTGTGTGTTAATTGCCCTATGAAGGGTGGGAAGTGGTAGTGAATGAGTGAAGAGATTGATGAATTACCTTCCTCTTCCCTGAACTTCTGAGAAGTTGTTGGAATTTAATGGGCCACGAATCTGAATCTAAAAGAAAATCAAGAGGGCAGGATCCTGACACTAGGTGCTGGGAGCTGAGAGCACAGAATAGAGTGTTGAAGCCAGGTTTGGACACTTGGCCCTTGGGCCAAATTTGCCACCTTTTTGTCTCCCTGTTCAGTGTTTTTGACATAGCTGCAAGATTCTTCCCCCACCCTTTCTTTTGCATTTCCAGTTGAACAGGGAATTGGTAAAGTTATACCATACCAAGAGATTTGCAGCTATCATTTGCAAGACCTGAAGGGTTCTTGGTAAAGTTCCTAAAAATGGGAGGTGCTTGGGAACAGGGTTTGCTTTGAGTGTGTCCAAAACCTCATTGAATCTTAGGTAAGAATTGGCACTGATGTTGAATCCTGGTATATTGTCATTTTGTGTGAGGCTTCAGGGGAGAAGGATTTTTGTTCTCTCTGGGAATCAAGCTGTCTCTTGGTCCAAGGTCCTCACTTGCACAGCATTGTAAGATGATTTGGTGACTGGTCACTAACCTGGTGATTTCTTGTGCTTTTCTTAAAGAGGAAGAACAAGAGGATGAAGAAGAAATCAGTGTTGTGGAAAAGAGGCAATTCTCTGACAAAATGTCAGAAGCAGGGTCAACCCCTGTGGGAAGCCACAGCAAATCTCTCAACAACCCACTGAGCCTCAAAAGACGCCTTGGCTCCAGGCATCTGCATAACTCTGCAGCCCCGCCCTCCACCAGGAGAAACTACTGTGCCAACAAGAAGGCCAAGTTGGACAGTGGCAGGGTCCTGAAACAAATCGGCAACAACCGCAAATGCACCAGCCCACAGACCTCCTTACGCTCTGAGGAGAACGACAAGAGGCAAACACAGAACGACAAGAGGCAAACACACAATGTCTTGGAACGCCAGAGGAGGAACGAGCTGAAATGGAGCCTTTTGGCCCTGCGAGACCAGATCCCAGACTTGGAAAACAATGAAAAGGCTCCCAAGGTCGTTATCCTTAAGACGGCCACTGCCTACATCCTGTGCATCCAAGCAGAGGAATACAAACTCATTACAGAAAAGGACTTGTTGAGGAAACGGCGAGAACAGTTGAAGCACAAACTTGAACAGCTAAGGAACTCTTGTACATAAGTTGATCATCAGAGGGGCTGGATTTGCTCCTTCGCGAATGCTCACTAAGGGAATGTAAGAGGAGAGAACTGCAGCAGTTCATCACATACGAACTTCAAGTGCATGTTCAAGTGCAACCTCACAACTTTGACTGAGTTTTCTAACTGAAAGGCTCAGCCATAATGTAAATGGTCTCAGTTAGAACTTTGGGCATAAAAAACCTTTTTTTTTATGCTAGCTATTTCTCCCCTTCCCCCAACAGGTTTCTATTTAAGAATTGTTTTTTAAAAATTCTATCTCACAGCTTTAAAAAACTGTCTAGTTGAAACCGAATCATAGCTGACCCTCCCATGAGTTTTCAGAGTCAGCAAATCACATGGGAAGAGATTACCCATCTTTATCCTACAGAACCGCTAGTTGATTTGAACTGTTTTCCTTTAGTTTGGCAGTGCACTTCCTTACAACTAAGTCACCATCATGACTTGGTCTCCAGCTTCCTCAGTTGCAGACACATGGTCTTGAAATCATGAACTTCTGTGAGACCAATAGAAAAGAATGTTTTCCACATCCACGCTGTGAAAAAAGGTGGAATGTGGAGAGACAGTGAAGAGACTTTGACAGGATATAACCAGATGAACCCTGGAGAAGTAGCCACAGTTAGTTTTTGTTTCTGGACAACTGAAGGAAAAACTGACTTGTAATTGCTCTAAGATAAAGTTTGCTGGATGATTGAGGAAACCAAAGGTGTATTTGTGCTACTGAACTGAACCTGTACTTTAACTTGTTACCTGTGAAACTGCCCTGAACTAACTGAGGAATTGTGTCTTGCTGTTAATATGGCTTGGGACTGCTGGACTGCTGGACTAAACATGGAATTGCGTTATGTGATATTCCTTGCTTCCTCCACTCCCCAACTTATTTCCCTAATAAACTTGACAACTGTGAGTCAATAAGCAATGAACATTGGATCCAATGATTCATAGAAATAGGTTCAGGCGAGCTCTGGTGGCCTAGTGATATATATATCTATATATAGATACAGATATACACACATAAATTATCTAAAAAAAAAGAAGTAGGTTCAGGGGCATGTAGGGTAGTAGTGTGTCCATGTAGCTATGTGTTTGCTACTATGGTTCTTATTGGCGGGGACAGTTTCCCTTTAAGAAGTAATTAGAATTCAGACTCGACCACCCCCATGTTCATCCACACCTTTTACAAATCGATTACAAACCCAACCAAGTTCAGCCTTAAGTTCTCAGGATAGGAAATCATTAGTAACACATTTGGAAATCAGGATGAGTGGAAGACAGCAGAGGTATAACATGAACCTTCCTTGCATTCAATTTTGAAGCTCTAGCAGGTGCATTGCATACAATAAATTCTTTCTCTCCACTTTGGCCCTAGGAAATGGAGATACCGTGCCCATCAACAAACGAATGGCTAGAGAAGCTGTGGTATATTCGCACAATGGAATACTATGCTGCATTAAAAAACAAGGAACTCATGCAATATTATTCAAAATGGTTGACTCTGGAGAACATTATGCTGAGTGAAATATCCCAGTCACAAAAGGACAAATATTACATGATGCCACTGTTGTAGAATGGGACTGACCTTGGGGTTGGGGAGAGACTGAGTAAGATGGGTTCAATAATGTATACTGCACTGAAACAGAGGAGGGAGAAAACCGTTTAAAAGAGATAGATAACTAGGTATTTCTGTCATCACAGGAGTCCAGAGCGAGGGCTACATGGTGGAGGAGACCTGGGGGAGGGTTTGTAAAACAATGAAAGAATCTTTTCTTTTACTTTTCCATAATTTTTGACTCATGTACTTATAACTTGTTAGTCAAATTTGTGTCTTCTAGGTTGCAACACCCCCATGATACATCTTCAAGGATATGAACATGTACGGCCAAGCACAATCAATAAGAGTGCATCTAAATTCCAAAATCAATCTCCATAATAGTCTATGTGTTTCCTACTGCCAAAGGGGCCCTTTAGAGTAGTGAGAGAAGATCTTCACCCTGAAACCCACAGCGTCCCTTTTCAGCAGGAAGTAGCTAAGAGAATACGCCATCCCCTTTTCCTTATGACTCAGGGTGAAGTCTCTCTCAGGGAGGAGTGATAGGGAATGGCAAAGGACACACTGACAAAGAAGATTAATCAGAACTGGCATTGACAAGCACTGTGGCATTTGGACAAGAACAAACTGGGGAGGAGGGTAGAGAGAATAGTGCAACAATGAATGAATGGAAACCCAAAATCTCTGTAAATGTTTATGAAAATTAATAAAATAGAATTATAGAAAGAAAAAAAAAGATGAAGAAAGTGTCAGATCCAGTTACTGGCCTTCTAAGCAGCTGAATCAGGAGAAAACTCAGTGTAGTTGGCTTGGAGTCAATGCTCTTTTCTACCAGATTGCACTGCCTCTCCTAAACATCGGTAGGCTTCAGTCCTAACCCTAGACCCAGCCTTACAAGAAGTGGTCTTCAGACCTATCTGTCTACCTTCTCAGATTCTCTTTTTCAGCATATTTTCTGACATCTTGTGAGTACTACTCTGACAGGCCCCAGGTCCTTCCAAGATGAGTGTCTTGTTTCGGAGTCTGGAGCCTTCATGGTTCCCTGTGTGTTTGGGTAGGAGAATCTTTTGAAAGACATGACAGGCATTCACAATCCTCCCTGCTCATTCAGACGACCCTAGCTGATCTCTCTGTGTGCCAGGCACTGACACTCCCAAACCTGCCACAGCTAATTCAGCAGAGAATGGGGAAGAGCTGGCAGGGCTCCACCTTCATGCCAATGAGAAGTTCCTCACTGTTGCTGCCTGCAGAGGTGAGTCAGCTTCCATTGTTCCTCAGACATTTCTGACCTTCCCTTGTTAAGGCTGATGTGGTGGTTACCCTTTGGTTTCTATTCCTTTGTTCTAACTAGCCATGGGTGGTTCAGCTCAGTTGTAATATTGATGGTGCATCTCCTCATGACTTTTTCAAGCTGTTCACACATGTATATTTAAGAGTTGAAGAACTATCTCACATTGAGCTGCTGTCTTCAATTTTCTCTGTAAAATTGTTGTGATAGCTTTTCTTCAATGAGAATTAAGATTGGTACAGAAAGGTTATGTAATAGCCATCATTCTCCTTACTGGCAAGACTGTTCAAAGTAGTCTTGTTGTTGTTGTTATGTGCCGTCGAGTCGTTTGCGACTCATAGCGACCGTATGCACAATAGCCCTAAACCCTGCTCTATCCTGTGCCAACCGCACTGCCTCTGACACACGCATCCCGATTACCCCAGTCACTGAATCAATCCATCTCATAGAGGGTCTTCCCCTCCTGTGCTGTCCCTCCACCCTCCCAAGCATGATGTCCCTCTCCAAGGACCTCCTGGCAGCATGTCCAAAGTATGTCAGACGAAGCCCCAGAATCCTTGACTCCAAGGAGTAGCTTGGTTTAATCCTCTTCAGGATGAATCTGTTTGTTTTCCTGGCAGTCCATGGTACATTCAGTACTCTTCTCCAGCACCACAGCTCAAAGGCATCAACTCTCCTTCTGTCCTCCCTAGTCATTGTCCAACTCTCTGATGCATAACAAGCGATTGCAAAGACCATGGCCTGTATCAGGCGCACCTTAGTCTTATTCTAGTTAAAATTAACTCACTGTGTATATAATAAAACAAAGTGAAAAATAGAAAAAAGTGCTTCCACTAGTCTCTAACTCTCATTAAGCAATGTTGTTAAAGTTACTACATGCGGTTGAGTGGACTACAACTCAGCCACCCTGTGAACCACAAAGCTGAACCTTTGCCTTGTCTTGTGTCATCCTCACAACCTCTAACATGATCCAGCCCATTGTTACAGGCAGTGTTGCAGTCTGTCTTTTTGATGGCCATCCTCTCTTTAGCTGAGCCTCTGCCTTTCCTAGCATGATGCCTTTTTCCAAGGACTAGCCCCTCCTGATATCATGCTAGAGCATGAGATGCAATTCTACCATCCTTTCTTCAAAGGAACAGCCTGTCTGCACTTCTTCCAAGACAGAGGAGGACGGTTTTTTGTCAGTCCATGGGATAGATAGTAATCTTTGCAAGCACCTCAGTTCAAAGGCATTCTCATTTCTTTGCTCTTCCTTATTATTGTCTAACTTTCAGATGCTTAGGGAATGATTGAAAATTCTATTACTTAATGCAGAGGCACCTTAGTCTTTAAAATTATATCCTTGTTCTTTAGCACTTTGGTGTGAGGTCCTAGACAGCTGATTTTCCTAATGCAGCGTGTCTTGACTGCTGCTACCATGTGCATAGATTGTGGATCTAAATAAAAGTAAATCCTTGACAACTTTTAAATCTTTTCAATATCATGATGTTGCCTATTGATTCAATGTAAGGATTTTTATTGTGTTGATACTGTGATGTAATCCATATTGAAGACTGTCTTTGATCTTCTGCAACAAGGTCTTGAAGTCGTTTTCTCTTTCTGCAAATAAGAGAGTGTTAATCTGTGTAGTGTATGTTGTTGATGGATTTTCCTTAATTTTGATGCCACCTTCTAATGCTACTTTATCCATTAAGCAGTACAAACAACAGATATCTCATATAAATCATACATTTTAAAACTGAGTAAAAACCTGGACTTGTTCTGCCTTCAACATTACATTTCTGAACAACTCAACTATTAAACATGTATTGGCTGCTAACCAAGAGGTTATCCATGATTATCTATGGGTTAGTCCAGAGGTGGTAGTAGTGGTGGTGGTTTTTTGGTGCCATTGTTTCAAGTATCATTTATAGCAACCCTTTGAACAACAGATCTGAACCCTTTCCTATCCTCTGCCATCTTCTATAATCCCTGAGACTCTTGAGCCCATTGCTATTATCATTGTGTCAATACATCTCATTGAAGGTTTTCCTTTCTTTACTGACCCTCCATCTTTCAAGTATGATGTCCTTCTCCAAGGAATAGTCTGTCCTAGCAACATACTCAAAGCATGTGAGTCGAAGCTTTGCCATCCAGAGATACCTCAGGAAAAAGCCCTGGTGGTCTGCTTTAGGAAAATTAGCAATTTAAAACCCTAAGGAGTACAATTCAATCCCGATTTTCTTAGAGTATCTCAAAATCAGAGTCAACTCTGGCTCCTGGCTCTGGTTATAGTCATACAGCACACATACACGTATCTGCACATTCCTTTCTTTACATGCATTGTAGAATCATGGAAAAACAAAGAACTAAGGCTAGAAATTATATGACAAACTGTTCTTCAGTCCACTGGGAACCAGGTAACTTGACAGCAAAAAGGAGGGTTTTTTGAGAGCTTTTGATGGAGTATTTTTCTAACTATTTTATGATCACTTTGTGGCTAGTGAAATAATGCAGCTAGTCTTATAAGACAGTTAATGACTTGAACCTTTTGGCTTGGAAGGTTGCCTCTCTGGTTTCATCCAGTAGCAGCTACCTCTGCTATACCACCCAAGTTCAGCAAGATCCGAGTCATGTACTGGAGGTGTACCAGTGGGAAATGTTTTCCATGTTCATTCTGGGCCTCAAGATCTGTCCTCTGGGTCTGTGTCCAAAAAAGGTCAGGTTCTGACATTGCCAAGGCCACAGGTGACTGTAAAGAACTAAGGATTACTGTGAAACTGACCATTCAGAGCAGAGATTGAGGTGGTGCCTTCTGCCTCTGTCCTGATCATCAAAGCCCTAGAGCCAGAAAGAACAGAAAAATACTAAACACAGTGGAATATCACTTTTTTTTAATTTCCATTCATTCATTGTTGCATTTTTCTCGCCTCCCAACCCTTCCCCCCCAGTACACTCCCCTTGGAATACCACTTTTAATGAGTTTGCTAGCATTGCCCAATAGATGTGACACTGATCTTTAGCCAGAGAACTCTGGAACTATTAAAGAGATCCTGGGAACTGCCCAGTCTGTGGGCTGCAAAGTTGATGGCTGCACTTTCATGACATCATAGAAGACATGAACATTTGGGCTGTGGAATGCCCAGCTAGCTGAGAATAACAAATGAAGTATTTCAATAAATCATTTGTTAACAACAAAAGACTGAATAAGAGAAGCTATGTGAATAACTCAAATGCAGTAAGGGTAGATATTATGGATATTTTAGGAAATTTCAGGTTCGTTTGTCTGAATATTTGAATGTTAGTGTATTTTGTCATTCTTGTAAAAAAATTACAATTTAACTTTTACCAGTTTAATGCTTTTCATATGCACAATTTTGTGGCACACAAATAACAGATCATGAAGTACAAATCTCTAGGAATCTCCATCCCATTACCCCAGTGATGCTAACCAGAAATTTGGTGGTTAGAACCCACGAGTCACTCCCCAGGAGAAAGATCAACTTGGTCTTTCAATCTGATAACAGTGGAGACACATGTATTTAAGCACTTAGCAAAGAAACAACTATTGGTGCACGTCTATTCAGAGGAGTCTCAGAGGAAAGCACTGGTAATCTACTTTTCAAAGACCAGCCACTAGGGGAGCTCTGGTGGCCTAATGGCGAGAAGCTGCACTGCAATCCCAGAGGTGCCCGGTTCGAATCCACCAGATGCTCTGCCGAGGAAGGAAGGACAATCTCCTCCTGTACCAGTCAGATCTGATTTGACGGTACACGCACACACACAAATAATAAAATAAAAATTTAAAAAAAAAAGACCAGCCACTGACAAGCCTACAGAGCACATTTCTACCCAGAAATAAAATTGGGGCCATAATGAGTCAGGATCCATTGATAACTGGGTTTGAAGACAGAGATATATAGACCTAGGGACAGTTCTAGATCTATAAGCATTAAGCTACCCACTGCCATGGCGTCAGCCCAGTGGGCTGTATCGGCACAGTAACTGCAGCAACAGGCTTCAGCAATGCAGAGCTTGTGAGGACAGCATGGGATGATGGAGGTTTGACAGTTGGTCAGAGTCACTGTAAGTCATAACTAACTCCAAGGCACTCAACAAAACAACATCCTTCCAGCCCCAAGTCCTGTCATTTCTCAACCCAAACCAGATTGTCCCTGTAGTACAGTCATTATTTTTGGGGCCATCAAGTCAAGTATAACTCAGCAACCTCATGAACAGCAGATCTGAACCCTGTCCTGTCCTGTGCCATCCTCACAATCTCAGACATAGTCAAGGCCATTGCGGCACTGTCACCCCATCTGCTTGAGAGTCTTCCACTCCTTCACTGTCTCTTCCCAAGCATGATATCCCTCTCCAAGGAATAACCTCTCTTAGCAACATGTCCAAAGTGTGTGAGACGAAGCTTCGTCATCTTTGCATCCAAGGAGCACTCTGACTGTCTTCTCCAAAGGCATGTCTGTTGGTTCTTTCGGCAGTCCATGGGATATTCAGTTCTCTTCTTCAACACCACAATTCAAAGGCATTAACTCTTCTGTCATCAATTTAAGACACAGCAAGCCAATAAAAGATGAGCTAGGAAAAAGGAAGTGAAAGGACACTGTCTTGTGCTCTGTCCATGTCTTGTGTTCTGTCCGTGTGTCCTGTGTTCTTTTCACCTGTCCTGTGCTCTGTGCATGGGCCCTTTTCTCTATCCACATTTCTGTGCTCCATCCTAGTGGCCTATGCTCCGTGCACCTGTAGTGTCCTCTGTGTGGCCTATGCTCTGTGCATAGGCCTTGTCTTTATCCACATTCCTGTGCTGTGCCCATGTCCAGTGTCTGAGTGTCCCCTATTCTGCCCATGAGTCCTCTTCTCTGAGTGTGTTATGCTCCAAGTGACCTCTGCTCTGCCCTTGTGTCCTCTGCTGTGTCTAGTTTCTTATGCTCTTTCTACATGTGTCATTCTCAGTCCATGTCTCTTGGGCTCTGTCCATGTGTCTTGTTCTCTATTCATGTGCCTTATATTCTTTATATCCTGTTCTCTGCCCACATGCTCTCAGAAAGATAAGCAATATCCTCCTGTGTGATTTACAACCTCTGTGATCCCACTGGAGGGTCAGCTATGAATCAGTTCCAACTCACACATAACAATTGTGCTCTCTCCATGTATTCTCTCCTCTCCCTTTAATGCAATCTGAGTTTGAGATCAATTAGATTGAAATAACTTAAAGTACTTAGTGGGGGTGAAGAGAAAGGAATGTATATTCAGTAGCACCTGGGAAAAAGATATACTTGATCTCAGTTAACATATTTTTCCTCTGAATATGCAAATGTAAGAGAAAGATGATCAGTTTCTTTTTTATTCTTAACTATTTAGACCACTCTCTTCTGTTTTATCAAGCCCAGTATGATTACTATTCCTAAAGATGGATAGGCTTTGCAAAGATAAGCTATGAAGTACACACTTCAGAGTTGAGTTCTTTATCTTTAGAAAAGAAAGGCTCAACAGGCTGTAGGAAAATGAGCAAAATCCCCAGCATTGTCAACCACTGTCTTTTCTCCCTGGACCTGGTATATATAAATAATTTCTGTCAACCTGTTAATGCTAAGGAGTGTTTCTGATATCAACCTGTTAATGCTAAGGAGTGTTTCTGAAGGAATGGTGACATCTAGCACAAGTAGAGACTGTCCCCGCATTAAAGTCAAGGTAATCAGGCTCCCCAGGCTATCACCCTGGGCCTGTGCACCCCATATTGTCTGCATTACAGGAAGGTGCTCTGACTGAGGCAGTGCCACAAATTGTCCAAGCCTGCTGGTTGGGGTGATGGCTCCTTGGGCTTCTTGTATGGCCTGGGGCACCCAGATCTGCTGCTCTTTCCCCAGGTGTCTCAGGATAATATGCATTGTGGTGCCCCAGTCTCCTCCTCTTCACTGGGCACCGTGCCTGCTATGCAATACTTAGGAGCCCCAGGCCTCTTCTATGGCTGGGGCATTGAAACTTGAGTAAGAGCACTCAGGCTGCTCCTACAGCTTGCGGTGCCCTAGTCTGCTTCTCCTTGTTGGGTGCCCTGACTGATACTCTACGCCCAGCATCCCAGGCTGCTTCAATGACCGGGGAGCTGAAATCTGCTACTGTGAGTGCAGGTACCCCAGGATGCTACTATTGGTTGGGATGCCCCAGGCTGCTTCTCTCTGTGGGTCTCCCTGGTTGCTGCTCTTTATCTAGGCACCAGAGACCTCTTTCATGACTGGGGTGCCAAGATCTGCTGTTTTGAGCAGGGCACTCCAGGCTGCTTCTATGCCATGGGGTGCCAAATCTGCTTCTCTTTGGGGGGCTGTCTGACTGCCGATCTATGCCTGGGTGCCTAGATCTGTTGTGAGTAATGGCACCCCAGCCTGCTTCTATGGGTTAGGATTCTGCAGTGCCCCCCCTTAGCTGTGCTCTCTGGTGTAATTTTATGCCCAGGGACCCCAGGCCTCTTCTTTTGTGGGGGTGTTAGACTGCTACTGTGAGCAGGGGCTCCACAGGCTGCTTTGATGTGTTGGAGCACCCCAGTCTGCACCCCTCTATCAGGTGCTATGACTGCCTACTATGTTGTTGTTATGTGCCATCGAGTCGCTTGCGACTCATAGCAACCCTATGTACAACAGCCCTAAACTCTGCTCTGTCCTGGGCCAATTGCACCATCTCCGATACACCCATCCCGATTGCCCCAGTCACTGAATCAATCCACCTCATAGAGGGTCTTCCCCTCCTGCACTGTCCCTCCACCCTCCCAAGCATGATGTCCTTCTCCTTACAACATGTCCAAAGTATGTTAGATGGAGCCTCAGAATCCTTGCCTCCAAGGAGCCACCCGGTTTAACCCTTTCCAGGACAAATCTGTTTGTTTTCCTAGCAGTCCATGGTATTCTCAATACTCTTCTCCAGCACCACAGCTGAAAGGCATCAATTCTCCTTCTATCCTCCTTGGTCATTGTCCAACTCTCTGATGCATAACAAGTGATTGCAAAGACCATGGCCTGTATCAGACGCACCTTAGTCTCCAGAGAGACACCATTGCTCTTCAGTACTTTGGAGAGGTCCCTAACAGCAGATTTTCCCATCACAATACATCTTTTAATCTGGCTACTGGTGCCGAGAGTGTTGACTGTGGAGCCAGGAAACTAAAGCTGTGAACAATCTCAATCTCTTCACCATCCATCCTGATGCTGCCAATTGGTCCAGTGGTGAGAATCTTTGTCTCCTTGACATTGAGCCTCAATCCATATTGGAGGCTGCAGTCCTTGACGCTCTGCAGCAGGTGCTTCAGGTCCTCCTCACTTTCCACAAGCAGGGTTGTGTCATCTGCATATCACAGGTTGTTGATATATCTTCCACCAATGTTGACCCCACATTCCTCCTCATAGAGCCCAGCCTCCTGGATAATCTGTTCTTCATGCAGGTTGAAAAGGTATGGAGACAGGACACATCTCTGGTGCACACCCTTCCCAATTTTGAACCATGCAGTGTTTCCTTGCTCTGTTCTATATGTTCAGTAAATTCAGACCTCTTCTATGCCAGGCACCAAGGTCTGTTGCTGTGAGCAGAGTCGCCTCAGGGTGCTTCTATAGGATGTGGTGCTCCAAGCTACTTCTCTTTACTGGGCACCTGGCTGTTGTTCTGTGCCCATACACCCCATGCCTCTGCTATGGCCAGTATACCGAGATCTGATGCTGTGAGCAGGGACACCTCAGCCTGTTTCTATAGGTCTGGGCACTCCTTTCTGTCCTTTTTGCTGGGTACCCTGGCTGCAGCTCTGTGCTTGATGCTAGAGCTGGCTTTTTTGGGTAGAGGCATATGCCAATCTATTCCTTGGGGAGTGTTACCCTGGGTTCCTACTCTGAGGTCAGTACCCCTGGTATCTTCTGTGGTCTGAGGTAGTTTTGTCTGTGGCCGCTGGCCTGGCTTTACATGGTCTGTAAAGGGCATGGCCTCCCATGCAGTCAACAGGGGCTGGAACTTCCAGGCTGTCTTCAAAACGAGATGATTTGGGAAGCTGCTATAGGCCTACTTGTATGTCCTAAGCTACCGAGGGCTCCCAGGCTGCTACCTGCTGAAAATGTATGAGGCTGCTCCTGAGGGCAAGGTATGCCTGCCTCTGAGAGCTGAATTGGCCCTGAGTGTCTTGGGCTGTGTTGCCCCAGGTTCCTGTTACCTGAGGAGCTATATGATTTTCTGAACTAATAATCCCACACTGATATACAATATGCTCCAAGCTGTTGTCAGATGGCATGGTCCAGGCTGTTGTGGGATGAGGTGGATCAGCCTCCAGTGGGCTGACTAGTTACCTACAGTGTATGCTGATGTTTCTGGATGCGCTGGCTGATGTGCTAAGGTACTGAGAGCCAAATTGTCCCAGTCTGTGAACATGGGGAAAGGCTACACTGGTCCCTATCCCTGAGAAGGGAAACCATTAGCTTCTGCCTTGGATTAATGTGGCCTGACTACTGCCAATGGCCTGGTGCCCTAGGCTGCCACCAAAGTCCTAGGCTTCCCTAAGCTGCCACCAAACACTTGGATTTTCCAGACTACCTTCCAGTAATTGAACCATCTAGACTGCCACCATCAGCCTGAACATCCTAGGCTGTCTGCATGGAGTGAAATGGCCAAGGCTCTAGTTGTTGACCAAGGTGTCCCAGACAAATTGTCCCATGTTATTGATATGGGGAGGGGAAACATTAGTCCTCAAGTCTGAGAAGATAATCTACTTGCTCCTGCCTTTGGCTAATGTGGTATTGAGTGCTGCTGTGGGCATGAGGCTCCTAGGCTGCCAACAAAAACCTAAGCTCCACAAGCATCCTCTGGACAGTTGGGTTTCTGGGCTGCCTTCAAGTAATTGGGCCATCCAGGCTGCCACCATCAGCCTGGATGTCCTAAACTGCCTACATTTGTCAAGGTGTCCCAGGTTCCCACAGTGGAGTGAAATTGCCACAGCTCTTTGGGGGCCAAGATGTCCTAGGCTGCAGAGAGCCAGATTGTCCCAGGCTGTTGGTGTGGGACAGGCTGCACTGTCCCATCTTTGAGAAGAGAATCCACTGGCTTCTGCCTTTGGTTAATGTGACCTTGACTTCTTTCAATGTGCTGGGGCCCCTAGGATTCCACCAAAGGCCTAGGCTTCCAAAGCTGCCACCAGGGATTTGGATTTTCCAGGCTGCCTTCATGTAATTGGGTCATCCAGGATATCACCATCAGCCTAGACGTCCTAGGCTGCCTGCATCTGTCCCAGGTTCCCGCAGCAGAGTGAAATGGCCATGGCTCCTGTTGTGGGCCAAGGTGTCCCAGGCTGAGTGACAAATTGCCTCAGGCTGTTGTGGGTAGAGTTGTTCAGGTTGCTTTGGTGTGGGGTGCTGCATCCTTGATTTGGGACTCTGAGCCTAGTATCACATGATATGCTCCAGGCTGTAGTGAGATGCGGTGGTCCAGGCTGTTTGAGGTGAGGTGAATCAGCCTTTAATTCTCTACAAGTTATAGTATATATTGATGTTTCCAAGAACATTGGCTGAATTGCCAAGCTGCAGTTAATAAGGGTATTCCCATGCTGCCATTGGTATCATCATTTTCAGAATTAACTGAACTTGTAAAATCCAGGTGCCTTGGCTTCTAATTTGGGCCATGAGCCTGAGACTGCTGCTATGAAGAGAGGTCCTCAAGCCCCCACTGTGGGATATGGTGGCTTAGACTATTGCTCTATGGAGAGGTGTCCCGGCATCCACTGTGAGCCGAGGACCCCCCGGCTGTGGGTTGAGCTAGCCTTATCTCCTGACAGTTTCCTTGCCTGCACACCAGCAAACAAGGACCTGGGTAGTCCAGGGTGCTGCAAGGTCTGCTTGCTCCAGGGTCCCTTCAAGGAATCGGGCTCCCCAACCTACCGCCCTTGCCCTGTGTACCCCATATTGTCAGCATCAATGAAGGTGTTCCCAGACTGCGGTAATGCCACAAATTGTCCCAATCTGCTGGTTGGGGTGATGGCTCCTCAAGCTGCTTCTATGGCCTGGGACACTCAGATCTGCTGCTTTTCCCTAGGTGTCTCAGGATGATGTTGTGCATTGGGGTGCCCCAGTCTCCTCTTCTTACCAGGCATCATGCCTGCTGTGTTATGCTCCCATACCCCAGGCTTCTTCTGTGGTTGAGTGCCCAGATCTGCTTCTGTGAGCAGGGTCACCTTGGCTGCTTCTATGGGTTGGTGTTTACCTGGGTGCCCCAGGCTTCTTCTATAGCCCGAGTTCTGTGATGTGCTTCCCTGAGCAGAGGCACCCTGGGCTGCCTTTATGGATTGTGGTACCACACTCTGCTCCTCTCTGCTGTATGCCCTGCCTGCTTCAATATGCTTGGGTGCCCCAGGCTTCTTCTATGGCCAGGCCGCTGAGATCTGCTCTCATGCAAGGGCACCTCAGGCTGCTTCCATGGGTTTGGGTGCTACACTGCTTTTCTTTGCTGTGCACTCTGGTTTCTCTTCTGTGCTCAGGCACCCAAGGCCTCTTCTGTGGCTAGGGCCCCAAGATCTGCTGTTGTGACAGGCGTACTTCAGAGTGCTTCTATGGGATGGGGTGCCTGAGTTGCTCATCTTTGCTTGGTCCCCTGAGTACAGGGCACCTGGCAGAGAGAATAAGACTGGGGCACCCCAACATAAAGACGTAGTCTAGGGTACCCCTGCTTATATCAGCAGATTTGGGCACCCTGGCCACAGAAGAGCTCTGGGGTGCCCAAGCATAGAACAGCAGTCAGGTTCCCCAGGAAAGAGAAGCAGACTGGGGTACCCCATCCCATTGTAGCACCCTGGAGTGACCCTGCTCATAATAGCATATCTCAGTATCCCAGACATAGAAGAGGCCTGGGATGCCTTGGCATCGAACAGTAGCCAGAGAGCTGAGCAAAGAAAAGTTAACTGGGGCACTCCATCCCACAGAAGCAGCCTGGGGTTCCCAGGCTCACAACATATATCTCAACACCCCGAACACAGATGTGGCCTGGAGCAGCCACACAATGAGCAGCAATCAGGGCACCCAGCCAAGAACAGCAAACTGGGGCACCCCAACCCATCAAAGCAGCCAAGGTGGCTCTGCTCACAGAAGCAAATAAGGGCCCCCATAGAAGAGGCCTGGAGCATCCAGGCATAGCACAGCAGTCAGGGCGTCCAGCCAAGAGAAGCAGACTGGGGCACCCCACCCCATGTGTCCCTGCTCACAGTAACAGATCTAGGCACTCAGACATAGAAGATGTCTAGGCCGCCAGAGCACACAGCAGGCAAGGTGCCTTATAAAGAAGAGGAGACTGGAGAACCCCAGTGCACAACATCATCCTAAAACACCTGGGGAAACATCAGCAGATTTGGGTGCCTTAGGCCATATAAGCAGCCTGAGGAGCCATCATCCAAACCAGCAAGCTGGGACAATTTGTGGCATTGCCGCAATCGGAGGTGTGAGGTCTACTTGCTCCAGGCTGCCTTTAAGGAATCAGACTCCACATCCTACCACCCTAAGCCTGTGTACCTGGTATTTTCTACATCAGTGAAAGTGTTCCCGGTCTGCACAATAGCTCTGAACTCTGCCCTTGGGAGAGCCTGTTCTACTCTCTGTGACACTGTTGCCCCCACTGCCCAGTCACTGTGTCAATCTACCTCATCCAGAGTCTTCCTCTCCTGCACCATCTCTCCAGCCTTCCAAGCACAAGGTGGTTCTCCAAGCACCAGTCTCTCCAGCCAACATGTCCAAATTATGTGAGAAGGAGCTTCAAAATCCTTGCCTCCAAAAGCAACTTGGCTTCACACTCTCCAGGACAAACCTGTTTGTTCTCTTGGCAGTCTGTGGAATGTTCAGTACTCTTCTTCAGCACCACAACTTAAAAGCATAGATTCTTCTTCTGGCATCCATAGTCATTGTCCAGTTCATAGTTGCTCTTTGGCACTCTGGAGATTTTAAGGTCCTCTTCAGATTTGGCAAGTAAGATTGTTTCATCTGCATAACACAGGTTTTTTTATGAGTCTTCCCCCAATTCCTATCCCACATTCCTCCTCATAAAGTCTGGCCTCCAGAGTGATCTGTTTTGTGTATTGATTAAAAACTCCTTGGAGAAATACATCATGCTTCAAAAAGAGAAATGTCAGGTTAGGGAGGAAGACCCTCAACAAGATGGATTGGGCGGGTGACTGTAACAATATAGTCGAATATTTTGAAGATAGGAAGGATGTCACAGGACCTGGCCACGTTCAGATCTTTTGGATCTTGGGTTTCTAGGAGTCAAAGGTGAACTGAGGGCACATAACAACGTAGCAACAACTGGCTGCTCCCCACTAGTGTACGCATAGGGTGATAGCCTAGGGCTAGAAGGCGGCTGTGGCAGCCAATCCGAGGCTTAGCCTCTTTCCGGAG
>NW_006399996.1:3909058-3913010 GCF_000299155.1 Elephantulus edwardii | reverse complement strand
ACCCTCCACCAGGATAACCCTTCGCATCTGCCAAGTCCCTTCAGAAAATATCTTCCATTGTCCAACCCATGATCTGACAGCTGGTATCTTAAGCTTTCTTGGCTTCTGTGATTCCAAAAATGTTGACTGCTGACATTTTTCTTTTGACCATTGTCTCTTAAATTTAGTCGTACTGTCTCCAAGGGAAATTGACATGTCCTGTAGAACTCCTGTGTAGATTATGTTTTCCTTTCTGCCCGGTTTTGCTGGGTCTGACCTGGAAGACGCCTCCTTTTGCTGTTATCCGGGGTGACCTTGCCCAGTGACGCCTCCTTCCTCCCTCTCTGGCCGGGTTTTGCTGGGTCTGACCTGGAAGATGCCTCCTTTTGCTGTTATCCGAGGTGACCTTGCCCAGTGAACCCGGCCAGAGAGGGAGGAAGGAGGCGTCACTGGGCAAGTTCACCTCAGATAACAGCAAAAGGAGGGGTCTTCCAGGTCAGACCCAGCAAAACCCGGCCAGAGAGGGAGGAAGGAGGCGTCACCGGGCAAGGTCACCTTCCAGGTCATCCATAAAATAGAGAGTATTTTATTCAAGGCATTAAGTGTGTTCAGGTAGTATTTGTTCCAAATATCCCTTGAGACCAAGGTTAAAACTATGTGACAGGCTTATCATCGCTTCCCAAAGAGACCACTTTCCAACATGACACTAAAAGGAGGCCACTGCGAATTTCATTGCTCCTTTTGGAAAGGGGTGTTTTGTTCTCTTCAGCCTTATCTTTATTCTAGAAATATCATGCGTAATTGTTATAGGGCACTGGTGTATTTGTCCAGGTTTACTTTTTTGTCTCCAAATGGACTGATGTAAATACAGATGGTTAGTTACAAAAGATGTATTTATCTGGAAGCCTGTAGTAAAAATGCTTCATGAGATGGATGGCATTTTTCTACTTGATGTGGACATTTGAAGACCAATCAACAGTGTTAAAAAGTGGACAAACTGATGGTGACAGTTTAGATATGGTTCCCTATTTTGCCATGTGACTTTAAGCTTGTGTTGTTTCCAAGTAGAAGAATATATCCTTTGAGCCTCTGGATGATGTAAACAGTTAAAGTCCTCTGTTGTTGACTTAGGGGTGGGAAGTCAAATATATCCAGTAGTGTTTTGAGAGGAAGACCCAGTGATTACCTCTGAGTAACCAACCAGCCCTGGACAGCTCTGTAGATCACAGCAACTCCACTTCGAGAAACATGGGGTCCGTATGAGTTGGAGCTGTATTAGTACCAACTGTTTTTCTTTTTGTCAATCCGTCGGGCAGTTTCATGATTCATGGTTGAGTGCAGGGCTTCTCAGCAGGGCATGTAAATTTGTTTTTCAAATCATGTTGTCTATGCACTATTGGATCTCCTTTCTTCCCCAGTGTCCCTATAAGAGGCTGTGTGAAGACCTGATTTTCCCCAGAGAACTGTTCAACCAAAAGGACTTGCCTGACATCAAAGAACTTGGCAAGCCCAATGATGCCACTGGAGCTGGGACAGGGCCTGGTCCAGGTGCCACCACTGGCAAAGTCAGAGGACCTCTCACTCCCTAGAGCAGCTGCTGCTCCTCATGAGGAACTCTCCAGCCCTGAAGGTGCCCGGCAGCTTTTCCGACGCTTTCAGTACCAGGTGCTGTCTGGGCCCCAGGAGACTCTGAAGCAACTTCGGAAGCTCTGTTTCCAGTGGCTGCAGCCAGAGGTTCACAGCAAAGAGCAGATCCTGGAGCTCCTCATGTTGGAGCAGTTCCTGACCATCCTGCCCGGGGAGATCCAGACGTGGGTGCGCACACAGCGTCCTAGCAGTGGAGAGGAGGCTGTGATGCTGGTGGAGAGCTTGAAGGGCGAACCTCAGAGACTGTGGCAGTGGGTAAGCAGAGGGTATAGGGATCTTGGGTCTTCTTGGGGTATCCTCTTGCCTCATCTAGGGCTCTGTGTGCCTCTCAGGTTCCTGGATGGTACACATGGTTTGTACTTTACTATTACTGTTGTTAAGTGCCATTGAGTTGTAGACAATTGATAGCGACCCTATGAATGAAAGACCTGAACACTTGTATAACTTTCTTCGTTTCTCCAAGTTCATAGGGTTTCTGGAAGTAAGCTCTTTCGGAAGTGGATGCCACTCGTGCTTCCAAGCTTGTTTAATTGGGGAGCTCCACCAAACACTGTCCACCATGAGTAATAACCATTATCACATTTGATACATCAGAGTCACAATGTTCAGCATCACAGCAACTGAGTTACCTCTGTACAGCAAATGGACAGACCAGTACCATACCAATTAGAAGAATGTTTTACCAGAAACAATAAAACCAAATGAGTTTTAAAATGCCGCAGATCTGCCTATGCTTCTTCAGGTTCCCATCTGTTTCCAGCAAAAGGCCTCCGGCTAGCCAACAGACCCAGAGACCTCCCCTACCAGCAAAGAAAGAGCTCACCTCAAACCCCAAATGAGTTTTAAAAGGCCGCAGGTTGTACATGACTACTAATCATAATGTTGGTGTAAGTGACACCATTAGAAAAAAGATCTTGTCGTTTGCTTTCCATGAAGGTTATTGCCAAGAAAACCCTAAAGCACACTTCTGCTCCTGGTGTTGCCAAGTTGGAATGAACTCTTTCACAGCTGCTTTGTTTTATTTTTTTTGTGTGTGTATTAGTGATGTCAACACTCATACTATCTCGGGTTTCATTCTAACATAACGCTCCGATGTTTGCATGTGTTCAAATGTAACTGATACAGACTGTCCAATTAAAACTCTGTGTTAGGGGTCTTTCTCTAAGGTCGTGCAGGCCTGTTTCAGTGTGAGCTGTTGGCCTCTTGTGGGATTTCCATCAATGACTGGAAATACCTGCTAACTGAGATAATAAAGGTGACTATCTTTTCCTTGTTACCTGTTTCTAAGGTCTGTCCTATTGTAGAAGTTTCACTTCATGTTTTCAGTAATCCCAGCTTGGCATTCTTCAGTAACTAGTAATATATGGTCTTTAGATCAGCAGCCAGGTACTGGGACAGGAAATCTCACCTGAGGAGGTAGAATCTGCAAGTTGCCAAGTGAGAGAGGCAGAGGCCAGTCTTGAAGTGGTGCCTCAGGAACTCGGACTTCAGAATTCAGCCTCAGGGCCTGAGGAGCATCTGAGGCACATCATCAAAGAAGAACCAGACACTGAGCTGCAATTAGGTGAGGGCCAATTCTTATTCATGGTGGTATTGGGGGCTGCTTGGAGAAAATTAAGTTCCTGGCTGTCTGAGTTGAAAGTGTGTTCAGATTGAAGTGTTCCTGGAAAGTTTGGGAACAAGATTGATGTCCACAGGTCACACTGATTAGGAGATTCTGTACCTGTTTTCAGCCACTTTATATCTAGCTGCATTAGACCACGTAGATTTGGGACCTGAGCAAGAAGAGGAGCGAATATTTGGCTGAGGTTCTTTGGGATGTTAGAAGGATTTGGACTTGGTTAGTAATGCAAATACAAATCTTGAAATTGTCAATGGGAGTATCAGTTCCAATTGCCAAATTTTTTCTGTTTTTTTGTTTGTTTTTTTAATCAATACCCCTTGGGGAATGACTGAAGAGGACATCTAGATTCTTAAAACTTCCTGTTTCTCACTTTAGTAATGGCTGCTCCCCAGCTTCTTGCCCAACCTGGGGAAAGGCTCATCAGCAACCAGGACTCGGGAGGTTCACTTCTCCAAGTACCATGTCAGGTGAGCCAGGTTTCTGTGCTTTTCTTGCCTCTGAGCCAGATTTGAGCATGTACTAATAGTTAGGAGGACTGAAATGAGTGTATTTTCGGAAGTGGAGTAGAGAAAAGGACCTCACTAGGTTAGCAGGAGTAATATGCGTGAAGAGAAACTTGGGTTTCAGTGTTTCAAGTCTTTTCAAGGCAGAATATTATTTTTTTAAAATTAAATTATTTATTTATTTATTTACAGAGGTTTT
>NW_006399996.1:3908046-3908958 GCF_000299155.1 Elephantulus edwardii | reverse complement strand
TTGGTGGAGCTGAGCATACTGGATCGGCTCTGGGCGGTCAGATCTGCTTCCTCTGTCCCTGCGCTGTGAGCCCGCTGGGTTCGCAGAACGGCGTTGGGTCAGGTCGGGGGCTCCCTCCTTCGCTTCTTCTCCGAGCCCATTTGGGTCCGTGGAATCGAGGTGAGTCTGTCAGGCCTGTGGCTCAGGGTCGCTGTGAGACATCTTTGACTTGTGGACACTTAACAACCACATTCCTTTAAAGCTGAATATCTTTCTTAAATATGAACTTTGGGGGCTAGTGGTTTAAAACTGCCTGGCAATCACAAAGACACAAGGTTCGAATCCGCCAGCTGTTCTGGGAGTGAAGGATGGGCAATATTCCATGTGATTTACTGCCTCTGGTGAGGCCTGCTTTGGGTTGCGTCCTACTCACAAGGCACAACAACAATACTTCTAAACAAAGCATTAGTTTTATCTTACAAATTTTTATAATTTTCATTTTACTCTATGATTTGCTTTCTGAGCCTGCATTATCAGAGTATTAATAATTTCTTATATATTGGAATATGTTATTTACTTAAAATGTAATTACACTGTAATCAGAAAAAACATGCTATAAGATCCCAAGATTTGATATTTAATATGCTTTTGATCTGTTTTCTTGATTGTGCCGTTGTAATGTATTGTCTACAGTTGCTGGGTTTGTTGTTGTTATGTGCCATGGAGTTACTTGTGACTCATAGCGACCCTAAGTACAACAGCCCTAAACTCTGCTCTGTCCTGGGCCAGTAACACAGTCTCTAACACTCCCATCCCAATTACCCCAGTCACTGAATCACTCCACCTCATAGAGGGCCTTACCCCCCTGCGCTGTCCCTCCACCCTGCCAAGCATGACGTCCCTCTCCAAGGACCGGTCTCTCCTTACAACATG
>NW_006399996.1:3877649-3899491 GCF_000299155.1 Elephantulus edwardii | reverse complement strand
GATTTCCATTCATTCATTGCCACAATTTTCTCCCTTCCCACCCCTCCCCACCAGCTCGCTTCCCCCTCCGAAGAGAGAAAAAAGAAAAAAAAAAAACAGAAAAAAAAATTCCTTCATTAGTATACAATTCCCACGTCCCTTCCCCCCACCCAAGGCAGAATATTCTTTTAATTGACATTTAGAATATGGGAATCTGAACTGAACAAAAGGAGAAAGGACCTGTGATAAAACAAACTTTCTCTTGAAGCCACACACTCATGTGAGAGGTAAAAGGAGAGGAATCAATTTAGAGAGAACTTTACTAACACCAAGAACAAAGGGCCGGGAGTGTAGACCATACATTAGATCTGGGTCCCATGCTGGGAACCTCATGAGCCTAGAGCGAAGAATGGCCCAGACACAGGTACATCATCCAGAAATGACTGACCCGAACATACTGAAAAGAGACAAGGACTTTACCCAAGAACTTACCTGGAATTTGGCCTTCTGGCTTCCTAAAGTGGGAGAGAATAAATTTCTGTTCTTGAAGCCATTCACTTGGTTGTTGATCTGACTATAATAAGCATATATATCACCCCTGTATTTCCTCTTGTGAATTTACAGTCCCTTTTCTGCCCTTCCACTTCCCATTCTGGGCAACTACTGATCTGATTTCTATCACCATAAAAATGTTTCCATTTTCTAGGATTTTCTATAAAATGAATCATACCATATGTTCTCTTTGTTTTGTGTGATGTATTCTCCTTTTTTCTTTAACTGTTTTCTTACTCTCTCTGGTTTTAAATGACTGACTGCATTATACCTGAAACTATTGTTATTTATCTTGTGGCTGGTTCATTCAGCTTGAATGTGAGTTTCTAGTTCTCAGGAGATTTGTAAATTTTTTTGGCCTTTTCATTTATTTGAATCCCTCTTTTCCCCCCAGCTCCCTTCTGATTCATAGAATTGCTGAGATATAATGGACTCACAGATAAAAAACAACAATAATAATTTGATTAAAAATACTTCATTTTAAAAATATAATATTTCATAAAGCATATGATGCATCATGAGGGATCTATAAACCTGATTTTCCCCTCCTTTCTTGATGAGGATTTAGGTGAGGACAAAGGCTCAGAAAAATTGACCAACCTGCTGAAGGTCATAGAACCAGAAGGTAGTAGAGCTGCTGCTTTTGAGTCTCTAGTTCTGCAAGCTCAGAACTCAAGCTCCTTGTTATCAAGTCAGAACTACCTCACCAGCAGGTTTTTGGAAACTGTAAATCACATGGGAAGAGACTCCTCATCTTAGTTCTATGAAGCCACCAGAGAGGTGCCCCCTCTGGCTTGGCAACACGGTTCCCTACAGAGTAGGCCACCAAAGCTCCCTCTATTTCCATGTTATTATTATGAACAATCTAGTTGGAACAGCCTCATAGCTGACCCTCCAGTAGTAGTTTTTAAGAGGCAGTAAATCACATCAGAGGTTATTGCCCGTCTTTCTCTTATAGAGCTGCTTAGTGGATTTGAACTGCTTTCTATTGGGCTGGAAGTGCAATTTCTTACCATTAAGTCACCAGACAACTTTTCCTTTAGATGATATGTGAGGCTTCCTTATTCATGACAACTCATCCATCGAATAAATGTTATATACCCTAAACTTAGAATTCTTGAGAGATTATAGGGATGTTTTACCCTTTCTCAGAATATGAGAAATATGAGTCTTGTCTCAGATGGGGTTTAAACATAGTCCACTTCAGTGTTGATGATGCCCTGTTGTTGTTGTTTTTTTTTTAAATCTTCATTGTGAACATACTTCTTTTTAATTCCTTTTTAACTTGGAAATTTTAGATTTTACTTCAATATTGGGAATGTTAGAATCTACACTCAGTTGTTGTTATTCTTGTTATATGCCATCAAGTCATCTGCAACTCATAGTGACCCTTTGTACAATAGATCTGAAGCAGGCCCTATTCTGAGCTAGTCTAGTCTCACTGACTCAAACACATCTACATCCATTACCCCAGTTACTATATCAGTCCATCTCATCTGGGATCTTCCCTTGTGCGCTGTCCTTCCACCCTTCTGAGCATGATGTCCTTCTGCAAGGACTGGTGCTTTCTGGCCATGTGCCCAAAGTGTGTGAGACAGCTTCAAAATCCTTACCTCCAAAGAGAAATTTGGTTTCACCCTATCTAAGATTGACCTGTTTATTTTCTTGGAGGTCCATGGTATGTTCAATTCTCTTCTCCACCACTATACCTCAAATGCATCAATTCTTCTACAGCCGTCCTTAATTATTGTCCAGCTTTCTGATGCACAGGAAGTAATTGTGAAGACGATGCCCTGGAACAGGCACACCTTAGTCTCTAGACTGATATAGTTGCTCCTCAGTACTTTTGAGAGGTCCATGACAGCAAATTTTCCCATTGCAGTGCATCTTTTATTTCTTGTCTGCTGGTGCCAAGAGTGTTGATTGTGGAGCTGAGCAAGTTGAAATTGTTAAAAATCTGAATCTCTTCTCTACCTATCATGGTGCTGCCAGTTGGCACAGTAGTGAGAATCTTTGTCTTCTTTTTCCCCCCGTTTTCTCAAGAAGAGATACTTGTTTTTATTTTGTAATCTGTTATAATGTTTGTAATGTATAGGGTTTAAAAATTTTATTTATTTTTTATTAATTTTAATGAAAATTTACAGATTTTGGATTTCCATTCATTCATTGTTGCACTTTTCTTTCTGCCCACCCTTCCCCTCCAGTTCATTCATCTCTTTGAAAAGTAAAAGAAAAATTCTTTCATTGGTATACAAGCCCTCCCCTCAAGTCCACTCCACTATGCAGCCTTCGTTCTGGACTCATGTCATAACAATAATACCTACTCATATATACCTTGTAAACAGTTTTCTCTCTCTCATCTATTTCAATGCAATATACATAATTTATCCCATCTTTCTCATTCTCCCCCTCAACTCTATGTCAGTCCCATTTTACAACAGTGGCACTATGCAATATTTGTCCTTTTGTGACTGAGATATTTCCTCAGCATAATGTCCTCCAAGGTCGTCCATTTTGAATAATATTTCTTGAGTTTCTTGTTTTTCAGTGCAGCATAGTATTCTGTTGTGTGAATATACTACAGCTTCTCTGTCTGTTCCATTGTTGATGGGCACTTAGGTTGTTTCCAACTTTTTGCTAATGTGAACAAAGCCACAACAAACATGGGTGTGCATGAATCTTTGTCTTCTTAATGTTGAGTTTCAATCCATATTAGAGACTACAGTACTTGATTTTCTGCAGCACACGCTTTAGGTCATCCTCAGTTTCAGCAAGCAAGATTGTGCCATCTGCTTAATGTAGATTGTTGAATCTTCCTCCAGTCCTGATGCCACATTCCTCATAAAGTCTAGTCTCATTTAGAGAGTGAAAAAAGAATGTGGAAAGATTGGAAAAACATTCCTCTGTATGTTCTCTATTCAACAGAAAGAGTATACCCTTAGACGCATACAACTGAAAAACATACACATAGAAATTAAAAGCTAAATGTTTTCTTCTCAAGACAAGAAATACTGCAAGTAGGGGCTGTAGTTTTACTTCTGGTCTGTTGTTCCATTGGTCTGTTCTCTCCCATGTTTTCTCAGATCTTTGGTACCTAGGCTCCTTTGGCACATTCATTCCTTCTTACTTTTCCTCTAGGTAGGGTCAGGTACCTTCCTTTGGAGCCATGTTTAAGGTCATGACATTATGTTTTGTCCAGGAGCAGTGGAAGTGCCTGGATTCTACTCAGAAGGAGCACTACTGGAACCTCATGCTAGAGAACTATGGGAAAATGATCTCAGGAGGTGAGGGCATGGCTTACCTAGTGGGAGTAGGTGGAAGGGCTGGAAATACTTAGGCGATGTTGTATTTTTTATAGACAATGCACTCTGAAGTTCTTGGGGTGGGAATTCACTAGTAACATAGTTGGTAACTAGGATGAGGGGAAGCTAGCAGAGGTATGGCAAGAACTTCCTTGTATTAGATTCTTAGAGCACTACTGGGTGCACTGCATACAATCACTACTTTATCTCCAGGTCAGCCCTATGGAGTAGAGATGTCGTCCCATATTGAACATAGTGAAAGTGTCAAGTTACTAGCTTCCTGTCATGTGCATATAAGTGCTGAGCCAGGATGGAACTCACTGTAGCTGGCTTGGAATCCATGCTCTTTTCCACCAGACCACACTGCCTTTCCTCAGTGAGGATGGGTTTCAGTCATGACCCTAGCCTCAGCCTCACAGGTGGTCTGCAGGCACTTCTGTCTCCTTTTCAGACTCTACTTTTGCTCCTTTGCGGCACATTTCCTGGCATCTTGTGTCTTGCATGTCCTTCTAATAGCAATGTTGTGTTTTGCCATCCAGGACCTTCATGATTCCCTTTATATTAGTTGGGAGGATCCTTTGAAAGACACAGCATGTACTCCCTGCCCTTCCAACTCACATAGGCTCACAAGCTGATCTCTCTTTCTCTGTGCCAGGCACTCCCAGTCCCCAAACTGATCCAGCTACTGCAGCAGAAAATGAGGAAGAGCTGGCAGGACTCAACCTTCATGCCAGGGACGAGATCCCCACACCCACCTATAGAGGTGAGTCAGCTTTCATTGGTCCTGAAACATTCCTGACCTCCCTTGTTAAGGCAGATGTGGTGGGTGACGTGGTTACCCTTTGGATTTTACTCTTTAGTTATAGCTAGCCATAGATGGTTCAGCTCTGTTGTAATATTGATAATGAGTCTCCTCATCACTCTTTTTAGAGCTGTTGACACTTGTATTTAACAGTTGAAGACTAAGCTTATATTGATTTTCTCTCTTCAGTCTTTTCTGTAAAATTGTGATTGCTTTTCTTTAGCGAGAACTAAGATTGATATAGATTGAGACTGATAAAATTGTGTATAGAATTTTAAAAAAAAGTAAAAAATTACATTAAAACAAAGGTTATATAATAGCCATCATTCTCCTTAATGGCAGGATTGTTCAAAGTAGTCTTCTTTTACTCTAGTTATAATGAACAGTAACCAACTCACTCTAAGTATAATAAAACAAAGCTAAAAAAAAAAGAAAGTGCTTTATCTAGTCTCTAACTTTAATTAAGCATAGTTGTTGCATGCTATTGAGTGCACTACGACTTATAGCCATCCTTATACTCAGATGGATCCATGAGCCAGACATCTTAACCTTGTCCTAAATCATGCCGTCATCACAACATCCAACATAACTCCCAGCCACTGTTCTAGGCAATGTGCCAATCCCTCTCCTTGATGCATCCTGTCCTTAGCTAAACCTCTAGCTTTCCTAGTATGATGTTTTTCTACAAGGACTAGCTCACTCCTGATACCATGCCCGATGCTTGTGAGATGAAGTTTCACCATCCTTTCTAAGAAGCACCTGTCTGCACTTCCTCCAAGATAGAACTGTTTTTTTGCCAGTCCATGGAGTAGATACTCAGTACTCTTCACCAGCACTACAATTCAAAGGCATTGATTCTTTTTTGGTCTTCCTTATTCATTGTCTAACTTTCAGATGCACAAGAAACAATTGAAAACTCTATATCACTTGAATCAAGAGCACATTAGTCTCTAAAATTATATTCTTGTTCTCTAGCACTTTGGTGAGGTTGTTAACAGCAGATTTTCTTAATGCAGCCTGTCTTTTGATTTTTTGACTGCTGCTACCATGCATATTTATTGTAGATGTAAAAAATTTGTTTACATTGTGTTTCATTCAGGTACATTGTTGGAGTTTTTTATTCGCCCTTCCCTCCATCCACCAAACTTGTGGCCCCATGATCTCTCCCCCCCGCCCCACCCTCAGTCTTTTTCTCCTATACCCTTCCCTCTTTGGATATCCATATACATCTTACTGCTTATCCTTCTATTTTCACATGGTCTTCTATTTTAATAATGATATTTTGTTCTTATAATCCTGAGTTACTTCACTCAGGCTAATGCTCTTCAACCTCTCCCATGTTGCATTGTATTTTTCAAAATAGTTTTCCCTGAGTGCTGCATAGTATTCCATCGTGTGACTGTGTCACAATTTCTCAATCCATTAATTCGTTGATAGACATTTGGCATCTTTCCATGTTCTTGATATTGTGAATAATACTGTTAGGAATATCGGTGTAAAAATCTGTTTCATCTCAGTTCTGTTTTCCTCGGGGTATATCCCTAGCAGTGAAATAACTGGGTCCTATGGAATCTCTAGGTTCAGCTTTTTTTATTTTTCAAATCAGATCTGACTGACACTGGAGAAGATTGCCTCTCCTCCAACAGAGCATCTGGTGGATTCGAACCACATGCCTTTGGGATTGCAGCACAGCTTCTTACTACTAGGCCACCAGAGCTCCCATATGTTCAGCTTTTTGAGGAAATGCCAAATTGCCTTCCAGAGTGGTTACATTTTACTATCCCACCAACAGTCTGTGAGAGTTGCAGTCTCTCTACATTCTCTCCAGCATTTATTGCTTGCTGTCCTGTTAAACTTTGTCACTGCTACTGGGGTGAGTTCTACATGCTTTCTACAGTATTACAACTCTGAACAACCTAATTGTCAAATCTGTGTAGTGGCTGTTAACCAATAGGTTCTTCCCCAGGTCTATCCTGTGGTGGTGGTTTTTAGGTTAGGTGCCTTTGAGTCAAGTACAACTCATAGCGACCCTATAAACTACAGATCTGAGCCCTGTCCTGTCCTGTTCATCCTTAGTATCCCTGATATACTTGAGCCCTTTCCTGCAGTCACTATGTTATTACATCTCTTTTAAGAGTCTTCTTCTCTTTCACTGACCATTTTTCAAGCATGATGTCCCTCTCCAAGGTATAGCCTCTCCTAGCAACATGCCCAAAATACGTGAGTATCCAGAGATAACTCAGAAAAACGACTTAGTGTTATACTTAAGAAAAATTAGCAATTTTAAGTTTGTTGGGCTGACCGTTCTATCCTGATGCTCCTAGAGTGTCTCTGAATCAGAATCAACTCTGTGGCTACTGGCACTGGTATAGTCATATAACATAAATACATATGTGTGTACAATATACTTTTTTTAATATACCATAAACCCAGTACCATGGAAAAAGAATAGAAGCGTAGTGAGAAATTGTATGACAGACTCTTCTTTCTGTCCATTGGGATCCAGGTTAAGTTGACAGCAGTAAGCAAAGTTTTTCTGAAAACTTTAAAGGAGTATTTTTCTAACTGTTTTTTATCATACCTTTGAGGCTAAGGAAGTAACTTTACTGGAAGCAGATTATCTTATAAGACAATGAGTGGATAAGTGAAGATACTAGAATAACTCAAAAGCAGTGGTTATTGTTGTTGTTATAGTTAGGTGCCATAAAGTTGAGTTCGACCCATTGTGAACTTACCAGCAAGAGATCTGAACGCTGTCCTGTCCTATGCCGTTCTCACACTTCCTGACACAGTGGAGCCACTGTGGCAGTCACTGTGGCAGTCCACTTGATTGAAGGCCTTCTTCTTCTTTGCCAACCTTCTCCCTCTCCAAAAAATAGCCTCTTCTAGGAACACTTCCAAAGTGCATGAGAAGAAACGTTTATTACCTTTGTCTCCAAGGAGCACTCTAGCTGCACATTCTCAGACACATATTAGTTCATTCTTTTGGCAGGCCATGGGATGAATGTTCAGTATTCTTCTTCAACAGCTCAAAGGCATTAGTTCTTCTGTCATTCTTATTCATTGTCCAGCTCTTTTTTTTTTTTACTTCCTTTTTTTTTTTAATTTTTATTTTATTTTATTATTTTTGTGTGCGTGTACCGTCAAATCAGATCTGACTGGTACAGGAGGAGATTGCCCCTCCTTCCCCGGCAGAGCATCTGGTGGATTCGAACCATGCACCTCTGGGATTGTAGTTGCAGCTTCTTGCCACTAGGCCACAAGTGCTCCCCTCATTGTCCAGCTCTTAGATAACAAAATGAAATGCTACAAAAGCATTAGGGATAGGTATTATAGATACTTTAGGAAATTTCCATTTCATATATTTGTGTATGAATATTTGAATATGAATGTATTTTGTTATTCTTGTAAAAATATATAATTAATATAAAATATTTATAATTTTCCCAATTTAATGTTTTCACATGCACGTTTTGTGGCTTAAATTCATTAATGCTGTTCTGCAACTGTCACCAAATCTCTTGCCATGTTTCCCATCACCATCAAGAGAAACCCAGTGCTTAGAAAAATGTCCTCTCCTTCTCCTGCCCCTGGAAACCACTCAGAACCTTGGTGTCTGTATAATGCCTATCCGAGATAGTGCATAGGGAGCTCTGGTGGTGTATTAGTAACAAACTGCCCTGCAATTCCAAAGGCACACAGTTCAAAACCATCAGTAGCTTCAAGAAAGATGGACATTCTCATCCTGTGCAATTTACTGCCTCTAAAAACCTGTTGAAGGGTCAGCTACAGGTTGGGTTTGACTCCACAGTATGCAGTAACAATAACAATTCATCAATCCAGGTGCTTTTGGGTTTTCAGTACAACTGAATAATCCATGGACTATAAAGAAAAACAAACAGGTAAGTTTTGGAAAAGATGCAACCAGAATGTTCCTTGGTATTGCAGCATAGCTTGTTTGGTTGGTTTTTTTGTCTTGTTTGGTTTTTTTCTTGTTTTGTACTGTCGAATTGGATCCAACTGTCACAAGAGATTGGCCCTTTGTTTCTAGTGGAGCATCTGGTGGATTCAAACCATGCACCTTTGGTATTGCAGCATAGCTTCTTACCACTAGACCACCACAGCTCCCTTAGAATGCTCCTTGAAAACAAAGATGGTGAAGCTTTGTCTCATGGTTTGGATGTGTTACTAGGAGAGGCTATTCTTTGGAAAGATGGAAGGTCAGCGAAAGAGAAGACCTCAGAAGAAGTGAATTGACATCCTGGCTGCTGGCCGGTGTACCAGAGATGATGAGGATGGCACATGATAGGTCAGGATTCAGGTTGTTTGTAGAGTTCTATGATTTATATGCAATTAAATGGCACCAAGCAACACAGATTTGTCATATTAGTGAGATTATATAATATTTGAGCTTGGTGGTGTGGTCTCTGTGGAGTTGTGATGTTTAAATCTGCCAGTGATTCTTCAGGAATAAGGTAGTAGTACCTTTGTACCATGTGATTTACACCCTTAGAAACTTGCTAGAGGGTCGGCTATGAGTCAGGTCCAGTTTGCCAGTAGTGAGTTGAGATATATTTGTACGATTGACTTATTTCACTCACTGCAGTGATTTCAGGATTAATCCATGTTATTAAATATATATGGACTTCTTTTCTTCATGTCTGAAAGTATTCAGTTGTAAGTTAAGTACACATTTAGTTTAGCCATTCATATGTTGGTGGACATTTACTGGGACATTGTGTTTCCTGAAGAGTGCTTCTGTGAATATTGGTCAACACATGCCTTACTGTTAGCTGTCACACAAATTTGAAAATACTATATAACTGAATGTGTTCCTACCCACTCTTTCTTCCTCCCCTGCTGATTTTGCTTCATTAGACTCTACTATAGAGAGTCAGGCAGACCAGCCTATTGGCATACACAAAGACAAGCCCTGTAGTTTTCTCAGTGAAAAAAAAAATACAGGAAGAGGTTTTCAGCTAGCCTGATTCATTGGGTCACACATACAGGATGGTCTGAACAGAAACAGTTGTAGGAGCAACATTTTGTAGGTGGTTTTTGCAGAAATCCAGGTTGTAGAAAGACAGTTCAAGTCATTATAAGAAACAGCAGAACCAACAGTGGAAAGGGCTTTTCTGCAAAATACAAAAAGAAATTAGACCATCTTCCAGGTCTGGACTAGGACCATAGGCAGAAGTGAGGGGCAAGAGTATGTGTGTTGTGTAGAAGAGGAGAGCATAGAGCAGGCCAGCAGAGGAGTGAGCTTCCACAGCATGAGAGTCATACTGCCAGTCTAAATCCTCTTGTGTTTCTTCCTCTTTTTTTCTTTGCATTTTATAGATGGCTCTTACCTGCAAAAACTCAGTATGGTAGGAAAAAGTCTTAAAAGGAGAAAAGGCATGAATATTAGATGAAAAATATCAGGAGTCTATTGTAGTAGTGTGAAAAGTACAAGAGTTGTATTGGATCGGCCATCTCTGACTTGTACCGACTTCACAAAGGATCACTATTCTTGTCAATGGCATCATTAGTACAAAACCAATTCCCTTGAGGTCAGACATGTGCTCCACGCTCCCATACCTCTTTCTACTCATATCAGCGCTAATTTTAGTGCTTTTCTGGGTCCAAAATTGAAAGCAGTAGCTCACAGACACTGAACCCTGTTGGTGAACTCAAAAGGCTATAATTCACACCTCACAAAATGGGCACAGGATATTATTAGACCACCAAAGAAGACATTCAGATGGCAAACAAACACATGAAGAAATGTTAAAAATCCCTGGCTATCAGAGAGATACAATCAAAACAAATAGGAGATAGCATCTCACCACAGCAAGAATAGTAAAGTTCAGCAACCAACAAATGCTGAATGCTGACAAGACTGTGGACAGATAGGAACTCTTATTCACTACTGGTGGGAATGTAAAATGGTACAGCTATTATAAAAGGTGCTCTGGTGCTTTCTCAAAAAGTTGGAAATAGAAATACCATTTGACCCAGCATTGAACATGCCCTATAGAAACCAGAGCCCTGTAGATAGGGCTATAGATAGCTCTGTAGATAGCTGTGACTCATAGATGTATGCATACCCATGTTTATTGTTGCATTACTCATAATAGCAAAAAGATGAAAGCAACTCAAATGCCCATCACACAATGGAGTATTCCTCAGCATTGAAAAACAGCTTGTACTACATTACACAACCTGGGTGACCCTGGAGGACATTGAGCTGAGTGAAATACCTTAGTCACAAGAGGGCAAATACTGCATAACACCACTGTTATAAAATAGGAGGGAAAGAGAATAGTAAAAGAGTAGATAGATAATGAACACTTCATTAGAACAGATGAGGGGGAAAACTGTCATAAAAGAATATATGATTAGGCATTGTATGTATGACAACAATCTAGAACAGGGATGCATTGCTGTTTGGGCCAGGGGAAGGGAGGGGAAAAGCCAAAGAAAATTTATAACAACAACAAAATATTTTTTTAAAGGCTATACTTCTGGTTAGTAGCCAAATACAATTCAGCCCTTCTAAAACTGATGACTTTTTGCTCTCCTCCTGCCCTTAGTATCCACTCACAAACTTTCATCTCTATAATTCCTGTCATAATTCATAGACATCTCTGGTGGAGTTGTGGAAATAAACTGTGCTACAATCCCAAAGACATAAGGTTCAAATCCACCAGGTGCTCCTCAGAAGGATAGATAGTCTCCTTCCTTATGATTTGCTGGCTCTGAACATCTGCTGGAGCATCAGCTATTGGTGGGTTCCAACTCAACAACAACTACAACAGTTGAATACAATCACTCAATCAGGACAGCTTCTGAAATATAGACTTGCAAGTACCTCAGCCTTGAGCCTCTTGGCCTTAGACTCATGTTACTTAAGTTCTCAGTCCTGCCAGTATTGGCACTCTGGCCCCCATCCCCCAGATGTCCAACAAACTTTAGCAATGGCTCTTAGCTTAGCTCTGGTTCTATCCATGGAGGGGGGCGGGCAGTACCATTGCCAGGGTAGCACCATTTCATCTTGATTCTCTGGTTTGAATATGGCTACTCTGCTGTAGATACAGCTAGAGCAAGAATTTCTTGGTCCAAAGGATTTACAACATTCTCTTGCTTCTTCTTCACTAATGGGGTCTCCTTCTGCTGCGGAGTCACTCAATTTAATGACTAGCCTAGCCAATCTCCTTCTGGATTGATGGATATCCCATGTAGATAGGCTCTAATGTCCTATTTGCATATTCCTGCAAATTCCACATGACCAAGATCAGTGGATTGAAAGGCATTTTCAATAATAAACTCCACAAGTATCAAGTCAGTAGGTGGTACAAACAGTTAAAAGTTTGGATGCAAACCAAAAGGGGGAAATTTTTAATTTGCCAAGGGTCCCTTGGTATAAAACCCTGGTACACTTTTCTGGAAAATCAACCATTGAAACAAATTAATAATTCATAACAAATTAATAGGCATGAGTCATTGTTGAATGCGCAACATGGGAAAACTATGAGAGAAGTTGTTTCTTAGATTTTATTATATATTAATACTTAAAATAAGGGAGCTCTGGTAGCCTAATGGGTATAGTCTTGTTGCTAACCCAAGGACAACAGGTTAGACTCTGCCCATTGCTCTGAGTAAGAAAGATGGGCTGTCTCCTCCCCTGTGAGCCTCTCAACATCAGCTAGAAGGTCAGCCATGAGTTAGTTCAGACTCAATGGTAGTGAGCTGAGTTTTTTACCAAAATAAGGATCCTCATGGAACCAGAAGGCTGATGTATTGAGCCTCCTTGGCAGCTCTGTGGAACAAGGACCTAACGATTTACTACCATAAATATTGAGCTAAGAAACCACTGGTCTTGATAACTCTTTTTTTTCTTGCAACTGCAATTTTATTTTCTTTTGTGAAAATAAACAACTGGAAGTTTAAATTGCTCCAAAACCAAAAAAAAGTCATAAAAACAAAGAAAAAAATTACACATAGAAGCATATGAGGTGCACAGGGGAAGAGAATATGATCTCAGTACTTTGGCAGATTGTGCTAGCACTGCCCCCGAGGATAGAAGCCAGGTCCTGTCTGCCACCAGGGGACAGTGAGGGGAAAACCCTGTGTGGGAAGGGCAGAGAGGATGTTGTCACTTAGTCAGTGGGATGGCACCTTTAAACATAAGGGACCATTCAGAAGTCTTCTTTCCCTCCGAGTGTTAGGTCTCACTGAGGGAAATAATGCTGGTGGGCCTAGATCAGGCAAAGAGGTCTTCTCATGTGGCATGGGCCTTCTACTGGACAGAGGACAAAGGAGGCAGGGCATGGTGCTATTGGAGAAAACCTTGGACTGAGTAACATGAATGCTCACTAATGGAATGTAGATGAGCAGAGAGGTTCCAGGTGGGACATCACAGCAATGGTATGTGCAGATGGACGGGGTGAGGCAGGCAGGCAAAGGATGAGAAGCAGGAGAAGGCAGAACACAAGGAGGTGGAGAAAGTTTTCTTTGGCCCAGGTCCATCCACCAGAACACATGCCGACATCTGCTGGAGTCTGTTCTGACTCATCACAACTGCTCCATGGAGTTCTGGAGGCTAGAATCTGGATGGAAATAGATTGCCACATCTTTCTTCCCTTCTTGATAACTCTTGACTTGATATGAGTAGCAATAAAATAGACAGCATCCAACAACAACACAAGAAACTATAATAAACATCAGTTAAAAGATATAAAAGTATATAATTGATGATTGAGGAAAACAAATTTATGTTAAATATTAAATATGAAAGCAATTATAATTAAGGAAAAGATTAAGGTTTCACTAGACTGAAAAGAAAAGAACATTTCTCTGCATAAAAAATAATAACCTCAAAGTTACAGAAATTGAAAGAAAACTTTCTGTGACTCTTAACAGATCATTGCGTGTTTGTATTTAATAAAGAAAGAATTAAACGAGATTAAAAATACTGTTTCAATGACGTATGGAAAGAAACCTTGAAGTTTGAAAAGTGTAGAGTAGTTTCATACTTGAATACTTGAGGAATTAAAATTTAAAACAAGTTTAAACCTAAACAAATAGCAAATATTTATATTTAAAGCTTTCAATACTTATATAGTGAACATTTATGCCCAAAAATGTCACAGTTATTCCAAAAATTAGCCAGCCACAGGTGTGTGGAGCTTGATGGTGGAAACCCTTAGAACACTCAGCTGAAGCTGAGAGGTCAGACTTAAGTCCCTGAAGCAGTGCCTCCGAAAAACATATAGATACCTACTTGTGAGAAACTCAGCCACTGAAAGCCCTGTGGAGGGCAGTTTACTCTGACACACATAGAACATTGTACATTGGAGTCAGGTGAGGGGGGCACAGTCCAACCACTGTTGTTGTTGTTGTTGTTATGTGCCGTCGAGTCATCTGTGACTCATAGCGATCCTATGCACAACAGCCCTAAATCCTGCTCTATCCTGCGCCAACCACACTGCCTCCGACACACCCATCCCGATTACCCCAGTCACCGAATCAGTCCATCTCATAGAGGGTCTTCCCGTCCTGCGCAATCCCTCCACCCTCCCAAGCATGATGTCCCTCTCCAGGGACCATCCCTCCTGGAAACATGTCCAAAGTATGTCAGACGGAGCCCCAGAATCCTTGCCTCCAAGGAGTTGCTTGGTTTAATCCTCTCCAGGATGAATCTGTTTGTTTTCCTGGCAGTCCATGGTACATTCAATACTCTTCTCCAGCACCACAGCTCAAAGGCATTCAACTCTCCTTCTGTCCTCCCTAGTCATTGTCCAACTCTCTGATGCATAACAAGCGATTGCAAAGACCATGGCCTGTATTAGGTGCACCTTAGTCTCCAGAGAGACACCGTTGCTCTTGAGTACTTTAGAGAGGTCCCTAACAGCAGACTTTCCCATCGCGATACGCTTTTTGATTTCCTGACTGCTGGTGCCAAGAGTGTTGACTGTGGAGCCGAGCAAACTGAAGCTGTGAACAATCTCAATCTCTTCGCCATCCATCCTGATGCTGCCAATTGGCCCAGTGGTGAGAATCTTTGTCTTCTTGACATTGAGCCTCAGTCCATACTGAAGGCTGCAGTCCTTAACCCTCCGCAGCAAGTGCATGAGGTCCTCCTCAGAACCTTTATTAAAGTATTGATCAGAAATACAGAAAAAGACCAATGAAGAAAAATTACTTAAACAGTCTTTTTTTTTTTAAACAGTCTTTTAAGACAAGAGAAAGCACCTTTGCCATTCAGGCCTATCTCTTAATTAATGTTAGCCTGGAAAGACACTGATAAATGGAAGAAAAAGGTAAAAAGCTTCTTTAGATCTCTGGGAGTAATGAATGAACTAATATATGAGAAATCTAAAAAACAAATACAAATCTAAAATGTGTCTAATTATTAGTGATACTAAGCAACATCAGAGTTAGGGTAGAAATATTATGTTTTCTGGGAGTTAATTATGGATGTTGCATTAAAACCACAGCCTAAAGTATTAACTTTTATGCCATAGCTTCACAACACTAAAGCTTCCAATGGTAATGTGATAAATTACAGCTTTGATTAATAGTTTGATGCTATGTGAATGGGAGAATGTCTATACGATTTATGAATGGCATAATTTGGTTAATTCAAGCATGACAAATATATTTGCAGTATGGGAGAAGAGAACAAGTGTGGTCTTTTGAAAAAAGACAGGAAATAAAAGTTACTAATAGTTATTCCTGAGGATGTGACTGAAGGTGATTTTGGTTTTCTTCGGTAATTTTTGTGCCTCTTCAAAAACTGTTTAATGATATTTCTCTGTAATATATAACTAAGTAAGACAAGTCATTTAAGAAGAACAAAGTCAGTATGTTTCATAAAACAGTTTTCCCCACTGCGTGAAAATAAATCTATGCAGTTTAATTGTGGAGAGGCCAATAAAGTTCCTGTGGGCCCTAATTAGTTTCTCACAAATTCTCCCCAGCTTGAGTGGAAAACTTAATCTGGAATGCAGGAAAAGCAAATATAGGGCCAGGCCTTCAGTATGGATGATAATTTTTACCACGTTGTTCATCAATGTCATCTTGATAAAAAGATTACATGTTTTCTGATGCTGTTTACTTGGCATATGAAGGAGAAAAAAGGGTGTAAAATGTACTACAATATTTCAGATTTTCTTTTTTTCTTTTAGGAAAAAGACAGGAGAGTAGCAAAGAGAGCCTAAACTTGGAAACCTGTTGGGACCAAGAGCATCAAGATTCCCATTGTCACATCTCAGGAGGGGTTCCTTCTCAGGGTTCTTTGAGTGACTTCTTTGGTGAAGATGCACAAAGATGGTTTGGAGAAGGAGATTATCTCCCTAAGGTACAAGGACACCTCCAAGGTGAGGAGAGTGGGGAGCAGCTCTCTCCTCAGGAAAAGGTTTCTGGGAAGCAGGTAGGCCAGCATTTGCCTGATTCCCACCCTAGAGACCTGCCTGTGCTGTGGCTCAAAAAGCAAGACATCCCTCAGAAGGACCAGCTGAGACCTCCAAGGACCCAGAACCTTCCCACCTGCAAAGAGTGTGGGAAAACCTTCTGTAGAAACTCTCAGCTTGTATTTCACCAGCGAACTCACACTGGAGAAACATATTTTCAGTGCCCCACCTGCAAGAAAGCCTTTTTGCGGTGTTCAGACTATGTTAAGCATCAGAGAATCCACAGAGGAGAAAAGCCTTGCAAGTGTGATCATTGTGGGAAAGGCTTCAGGGATATTTCTGGATTACGTCACCATGAAAAAATCCACACAGGAAAGAAACTCTATAAATGTCCCCACTGTGAAAAGAGTTTCATTCAGAGTTCTGACTTGAATAGACACCAGTGGGTCCACACAGGAAAGAAACCTTATAAGTGTTCTCTCTGTGAAAAGAGTTTCATTCAGAAGTCCCACTTTAATAGACACCAGCGGATCCACACAGGAGAGAGACCCTATAAATGTCCTCTCTGTGAAAAAAGTTTCATTCAGAGGTTCAACTTTAATAGACATCTGCAAGTCCACACAGGAGATAAATCCTAGAAGTGTTCTCTGAAAAGAGTTTCAATCAGTGGTTCAACTTTAATATACACTAGCAGGAGCACACAGGAGAGAAGAGTTTCATTGACAGCTCAACCTTTTTTAGACACTACGAGGTCCACACAGGAGAGAAATGCTATAAATGTCCCATCTATGAAAAAAATTTCTTAAGTCCGACTTTATTGACATCAAAGGGTCCACATAATACAGAAACCTTGTAAATGTTTCTGCTTTGGGAAAAGTTTCAGCAGGAGCTCAAGTTTTGACAGATACCAGAAATCCTATTTAGAGAAGAAGTCCTCTCCATAGCCAGACTCTTAGCCCTTGTCTTTGCCTGTGTAGTGACAAATACTGAGCTTTTAGAATCACCTTCAGAATTAAATATTCTATCTCTGTATGCCTGGATTGAAAAGTGGAATCTACATTTGTTTTGAACATGGAAGTTGATTGGGTTCTTAAAATGAACGTCATACTTGCTTCATGTTTTCTGACAATGAAGGTGTAATTGCTGCGCGCAGGAATAGCATCAGCTCAGGCCTTTATCACTAGGATTCCAGAGCATGTCTTTCTGACATCCAGATGCTGAAGCAGATAAAGAGGACTAGGGCCTTCATTTGTATTCTTTGACATGTGGGTACAGTGTGAATTTGATGGGCCCATTCTTCAAATTAAGTCCATAGAGTCACTCCTCATCCCACTTTTGTCTGAAATGTTGATTCACATTGAAAAGATGTTTTCTTATAGAAGATCCAAAATGGGAGGTGAGCATGTAGTCACACTATTCCCTAAATGTGGTCACAAAGAAAATGTCTCCAGTGCACTTCTTAAATGTGGGTAGAGCAAAGAACAAGGTCAATGTGCAGACAGCCATTTCTGACCTGAATTAACTCCACAATGGGTAAGTATCCTATCATGAGTATCCACAAACAGAAAACCAGTTCCCATGAGGTCAGACAAGTTCCCCACGTTCCTACACCCACTTCTAATTCCAGCACCATGCCTGCTGCTCTCCAGGGTTTAAAGTCCATTGGAATAGCTCCACACACTTCACAGAATCATATTCATGATTATTTAGGAAAGTAGATTCCAATTCAAGTTTGGCAATAGGATATAATTTCTCAGGACAACTTGTGAAGTGTGTTTTCAGGCCCTTCAGCCTTGCAGCATTAAGCCAGTGTTAAAAAGCTCTCTCAGTGCTGCCAAGTACAATATATACCCCTTATCCCAACCTGCAGTAATCTTGGTCATGGGGCAACAGTTCCAGGTCAGCTGTGTCTAGCGTGGGTTACTGGTTCTCTGCTGCAGCTGCCACTCTTCTGTAGGTGTGACGCTCTGAGCCCAAAGAACACATTCTGCAGTGTTCTGCTGCTGATGCTTTGCTGGTAGTGAGATTCCCAAAATTGCTGCTGCTGAACCTGCCAGATTTAAACCTGGCATGATGGTGAAACTGGCAAATCCCCTCAGAGATCAATAGACCTTCTTTGCATGTTCTCACTAGCCATGAGCCAGAGTGGAGGGCAGTGGGCTAGGAGAGCCATTTTGAGCAACAGACCTGCTATGCCATCGAGTTCTTGTTAAATAAGAACAAAACAGGAATCTAGGATTTTCTATGAAGTCCAACAAAAGGACTTATTACAGAAAATACTTTGCAAAGGGAGACATGGAGGAACACAGCAATACTAGTCTATGATTGGAGAACAAAAGAGCAAGGGATTCTTTTAAGTCAATGACCATAGAAATTCCTGAAATAGTCCTAAAGGGTCAAGTCTCATTTGATGTTTTAAGGCCTCCTTTTCAGAACTTGGTCTCCTAGCTATACAGAAGTTGTTGCTCTGCCCAAAGGTGCTGGCAAGACTTTGTTCCCATAAATCTTAATAGCCGACTATACTTGTTTTAGATTAATAAAATCCTCGCGCGAGTTATTTTACTTTTTTACTAAGCCATAAGTTAGCTTGTCAGTGTCCCCTTATATAACATGTAGAGCCTAAGCTTTAGGGTGATTTAGAGGGTACTCTGACTTACAGGACTGGAGCAGCACACTTGCAACCTTTTGTCCTCTTGGATGCCAAGTAGTACTTTACCCTAAAAGTCTTTGATCATGCTTAAATAGACTGAAACAGCTGTTTGCTTTGGGCAATGGGCTGATGATCTAAAAATACCGCCAATTCAGAAAAAATTTATTTGCAGACATTTCTATGCTTAATCGTTTGCATTTCACCCGAGTCTCCCTCGTTCTTGTTGTTAGGTGCCATCATGTGAGATACAACTCATTGAACCCTATGAACAACAGATCTGACCCCCTGTCTTATTCTGTGCCGTCCTCACACTTCGGACAAACTAGAGTCCATTGCTGCAGTCACGGTGTCAGTCTACCTGGTCAGGGCCTTCCTCTCCTTCACGAACCCTCTACCTTTCTGAGCCGCATATCCCTCTCCAAAATAGTCCTTCAGGACAGCATAACCAAAGTACATAAGTGAAGCCCCATCACTTTTGCCTCCAAAGAGCACTCCAGCTGCACCTTCTACAAGACATGTATGTTCTTTTGTCAGTCTATGGGTTGTACTCTTCTCCAGTACTACAGCTCAAAGGCATCATTCTGTCATCCCTGTTCATTGTCCAGCTCTCAGAAGCATAGCAAGTGACCAAAGAGAACATAGCCTGAATCAGACACACCTTAGTCTGCAAGGTGACATCATTACATCTCAATAATTTGGAGAGGTCCGTAACTGCAGACTTTTTTGGAGCAGTACATCTCCTGATTTCCTGACTGCTGGTACCAAGCATGATAACTGTGGATCCAAAAAAGATGAAATTGTTGACAGTTTTATTCTCCACTCCATCCACCATGATGTTGCCTATCTGTCCAGTGGTAAGAATCTTTGTATTCTTTACATTGAGATGGAATCCATATTGAAAGCTGTATTCTTTGCTCTTCTGCAATAATTGCTTCAGTTCCTTCTCACTTTAAGCAATGAAGTTGTGTCATCTGCATAACATCAACAAAAGTGTGCATGTATCATATGAGACACAATGAATTAAGGAATATATGAAACAATGTACATGAGTGAAACATAGGAATTTTATATACAAACTAATGTAAAATTTAAAAACAAAAACCTGGAATGTTCCCCTGTTCTGTCCACACTACAGCCTCCTGGTCTAGGTACAAGTTTTCCATGAGCACAATTAGATATTCTTAGATCCCTATTCGTCTCAATGTTAGCCATAATTTGTTACGACTCACTCTGGAGTGTCTAAGATTTATCATTCAAAATGTCTTTCCTAGCCAGTGGTTAACTGTATATTTTGTGCTAAAGTATTTATTAAGGAGAGAGAAGCTTTGATGACCCTGGTAAGAAATTACACTGCACTCCGGAAGCCCTGAAATTCCAATCTACAACCTGCTCCACCAGAGAAAGATGTGCCATATCCTTCCATGTCATTAAACTGCCTCTGAAAAACTGCTGGAAGATCCATTATGGGTCATTTTGGACTTGATGGTATACAATAACAAGTCTCACCATACTAGAGGCTTATATAAGTTCTTTATAAGGACCTCAGTGCTATAACTCTCTTTTAGGAATGCCTGATATACAATGCTTACCAGTCTCTGCAAAACTGGCCTGCATATCTAAATACATCTTAGTGTCTGGGGGTCATTCCAGTGAATCACCAAGCCCAAGAGATTTAGAGAAGCTAGGGAAATGAACAAAGGACGAGCTGCTTCCATCAGAAATCATGGAGCTGTGCAGCAAATCAAGCATTTAGGCTAACGTTGACTTGGCACTTGTTGTTTGATTTTTTTTCTTTCCTGACTGGTTTATTTATTTCCTGGCTAGACGTGAGAACTGGGGAAAAAATTTTTTTTCTTAAAACTGAAAATGGAGAAATGTGTGTTAGAAAAGACTCTTAAGAAAACTGGCTTTATTTCAGTTGGACCACATCAGAGTCCATCAGTCTCAGTCTTGAATGAACACTCCTAGTCAGACTGATTAACAAGACAGACAGCTTCTCCCTCCATCTTTTGCTTATTCCAAACCAGGGCACAAAATCAGTGGCTGCCAAGAGTCCTGGAGGTGTTCCATCAATGGAAAGCATACAGTAGCAACAGGATGGTTCACACGCCTATCACACCACCTAAGATGAGCGAGTTCCGCCACTTTCTAAGGTTGACTGTTAGATCAGGCTGTTCACAGCAGGAAAACAGTTGGCCAAGGTGTTCATTTTGCTTTCAATTGACTTCAACATTCCCCTCTGTAAAGTCATTTTGTTGCTATAGTTTGTTCTGTCATTTGATCTGAATTTTGGAGGTGGTCATGTTCTTTCAAAAATTCAGTTCTTCTATTGTTCACCCCAGATCTACTTTTATATGACTCAATAACCTTTTGTACTGATCCCATAAGATTCTTCCTTTCTCTTACTGCTGTAAAGTTTGCTTTGGTTTTATATTCATGTGTATAATCCTGCAGTATGTTTCTATGCCACTGTAATGTATGCATCAATGTAGCAGTCAAGGAGGGAACACATGCACTGTTGGTATATTCTGCCATTTTATCATGTACTCCAGTAAACCTTGCCAAAAGTTTTTGAGTTTCAGTTGCCATTGTTTCAAACATTATGTCTTGGCTTGATCCATTTAAAAGTGGTTTTGTATTGAACTGTTGCTGTCTCAAGTGCTGCTGTAACTGGTACACAGTCTATTAAAGGAAGCTAGTTTTAGGTCAAGCTCATTCTCAAGCTGTCGAGCTTGTTTCCTGAGATCTTCCCAGTAATTGCTAGTACCTGCCACCATTTTTGTTGTGCAACAGACTTGGCACTTCTGAGAAGTGATGTCTACGAAGCAGAACAAATTATGTATACATCAGCTTAGTCAAATGTCATTGCATAGTCAGTAAAGTACTAATAGAAATTCTTCTGGATTCTTGGCTTTCAGCCAGGATGTGTCTGCCATCAGCAATGCTGATGTCACAGCCTCTTCTAAACCAGGCTTGAACTTCTCCCAGTTCTCTATGATGAAGCATGTCAATTGGTATTCCGTTGATTTCTAGAGACTTAGGTTTTGCCCATGCCTTCAGTTGTTGTTACGTGCCGTCGAGTCGCCTGCGACTCATAGCGACCCTATGTACAACAGCCCTAAACTCCGCTCTGTCCTGTGCCAATCGCACTGTCTCTGACA
>NW_006399996.1:3872884-3875189 GCF_000299155.1 Elephantulus edwardii | reverse complement strand
GTCTGCTTACAACTGTTCCTCTTCCTTTGTATTTCCATACTTGAAAACTCAACCTCCTTTGCCTTCAGTACAGCTTGAAATTCTTCCTTAGTTACTGTTTGCTCTTAATCATTTGATACTTCCTAAAATAGTTCAATGGTGACTAATTCTTTTTGATAGAGTGCCTCAGTATATTCCCTCCATCTTTTATTGCTTCCTGAACCACTCTAGATTTTTATTATTAACATTTGCTTCTATGTGAATGGGAGAATGTCTATAAAACTTATGAATGACATATTTCTGTTGATTCAAGCTTGACAAGGAGCTGTACTTGCAGTACAACTCCAGTTATGTGGGAGAAAAGAACAGATGTGATCTTTGGAGAAAAAGCCATAGCAAATATTAATAATGGGGGCAATTTGGGTTTTCTTCTGCTTATTTGTGTGTCTCTTCTATAGTGATACTTCTGTTTAATATATAACTAAATAAGACCATTTATTTAATAAAAACAAAACTATTCATAATATACTCTCCCCCCTTCATCTTAAGAAGTCTATGCTTTCTATTTGTGGAGGGGCCAATAAATATCCTATGGGCTCTGATTGTTTCTCAGAAATTCTCAGCTCAAGTGTCAAAAACTTAATCTGGAATGCAGGGCAAGCAAATGTAGTGCCAGGCCTTGTATGTGTGATGCATGCATCACGGGGTTTACCCCCTTCCTCACTGATGTCCTCTTGGTAAATAGGAGTCCATGTTTTAGAATTCTCTTTATTTGGCATATGAAGGAGAAAATAAGGCATAAAATTCACTGCAATATTTCAGATATTCTTCTTTTAGGAAACAGGAGAATGGTAAAAAGAACCTAAACTTAGAAACCTTTTGAGGCCAGGAACATCCAGATGACCCTTGTCACATCAGGGTTGAGTGGCTTCTTTGGTGAGAATTAAAAAAAAAAAAGATACTTGGGAAAAGGAGATTGTCTCCCAAAGAGAGAGGAACACCTCTAAGATGAGGAGAGAGAAGAGCAGCTCTTTCCTCAGGAAAGGGTTTCTGGGAAACCAGCATTTGCCTGATTCTCACCCAACAGACTTCTCTGTGCTGTGCCTCCAGTGGAAGCAAGAGGCCCCCAGAAGGTGTGAGACCTCCCACGACGCAGAAGCTCCCCACCTGCTGAGAGGGGGGAAAACCTTCTGTATTCATTCTCAGCTTGTGTTTCACCAGAGAACTCACACTGGAAAGGCATATTTTCAGTGACTTACCTGCAAGAAAGCCTTTCTGTGATGTTCAGACTCTGTGAAGCATCAGAGTATCCACCAGGAGAGAGGCTGTGCAAGTATGATCACTATGGGAAAGGCTCTGGTGACTTTTTTGGATTGTGCCACAGTGAGAAAATCAGCAAAGGAGAGAAACCCTATAAAAGTCCTGTTTTTGAAGAGGTTTTTTTCAGAGGTTCAACAAGTCCCGAAAAGAGAGAAACCCTATAAGTGAATATTTTTATTCAAAAGTCCAAATTTGACTGTTATTAGAGGTCCAAATAGCAGAGAAGCCTTATAAATGTTCCTGCTGTCAGAAAAGTTTCAGCAGGAGTTCAACTTTTGACATCAGAGATCTCCTTTGGGGGAAAAGTCCTCTCTATAATCATACTCTAACTTTTGTCCATGTGTCACTCCAATGAGTAATACTGAACATTTGGAATCACTTGCAGAATCACATCTATGCCTGTGTGTTTACTTAGATTGAAAAGGGAGAACTTACACTTGTTTTTCAACTTGGACATTAGGTTGGGCTTTTGGAATGGACTTAATGTTTGCTTTGTGTCTTCTTCTTCTTGTTATGTGCCGTCGAGTTGCTTGCGACTCATAGCAACCCTATGTACGACAACAGCCCTAAACTCTGCTCTGTCTTGTGCCAATCACACTGTCTCTGACACACCCATCCCTATAACCCCAGTCCCCGAATCAATCCACCTCATAGAGGGCCTTCCCCTCCTGCGCTGTCCCTCCACCCTCCCCAGCATGATGTCCTTCTCCAGGGACCGGTCTCTCCTTACAACGTGTCCAAAGTATGTTAGACTGAGCTTCAGAATCCTTGCCTCCAAAGAGCCACCCAGTTTAACCCTTTCCAGGATGAATCTGTTTGTTTTCCTAACAGTCCATGGTACTCTCAATACGCTTCTCCAGAAACACAGCTCAAAGACATAAATTATCCTTCTGTCCTCCTTGGTCATTGTCTAACTCTCTGATGTATAACAAGTGATTGCAAAGACCATGGCCTGTATCAGACGTACCTTAGTCTCCAGAGAGACACCATTGCTCTTCAGTACTTT
>NW_006399996.1:3863518-3871554 GCF_000299155.1 Elephantulus edwardii | reverse complement strand
TAAATTTAAAAAAAAAATAAATAAAATAAAAAAAAAAGAAAATGTGTTTTCTCATAGAAGACTCCAAATGGGAATTGAGCTCCCTGGTGAGCCTATAGTCAGACTCCTCCCTAAATGTGGTCACTAAGAAAATGTCTCCACCAAGCTCAAATGTGGGTAGTACAACAAACAAGGTGAGCATGGGGATGGTAAGTGCCCCATTAAGAGTATCCACAACATAGTAATTCCCAGTTTCAGTATGTGCCCCATGATCCTGTACCTATGTCTAATTCCGACACCATGCCTACTGCTCTCCAGGGTCTGACATCCATTGCATTAGCTACACACACTTCCCAGAACCATACTCACTGTTATGAGGCTTATTAGGCCCAGGTGCCACCGCTGGAAAAGGCAGAATACCTGCCCCCCATTCCCTGGACCAGCTGCTGCCTCTCAAGGGAAACTCTCCAACCCTGAAACTGCTAGACAGCTTTTTAGACTGGCTCTGTACCAGGTGGTATCTGAGATGTTACATTATGGTGTGCATGATCAATCCATGGTTTTGCAATTGCTATGAAAGTTGAACAATGACTAAGGATGATAGAAGGATTAATGCCTTTTAGTTGGAGGTGTTGGAGAAGAGTACTGAATATCCGTGGACTGCCATCCTGACTCAGCACTGAGGAGGCAGATGAAAGGCAGATAGTAGCTTGACTAGACACATTTGTCATGTTTAATATGGGTGACATCACCATGTCCTAGGGCTAATGTGGAGATAAAGGAGTTACTGTATGCAGTGCACCTACTGGAATCAAATTCAAAAATTCTTGCTATACCTCTACCCTAGTTGCCAACTGTGTTTAATAATTATTTCCCACACTGAGAACTTTAACCTAAACTTGTGTCTATAAAAGAATATAAACATCACTTAAGAATTCCTACTATAAAAGAATATAAACATCACTTAAGAATTCCTACTCCTGGCGAGCTCTGGTGGCCTAGTGGCAAGAAGGTGCACTACAATCCCAGAGATGTGAGGTTCGAATCCACCAGATACTCTGCTGAAGGAGGGACAATCTCCTCCTGTACCAGTCAGATCTGATTTGGTGGTACACACATTTGAAAAAAGAAAAAAGTAACAACAAAAAAAAAGAATTCCTACTCCTGGAGAGCTCTGGTGGCCTAGTGGCAAGAAGCTGCATGACCATCCCAGAGGTACGCAGTTCAAATCCACCAGATGCTCTGCTGAAGAAGGAGGGACAGTCCCCTCTTGTACCAGTCAAATCTGATCTGATGGCACACACACACAAAAATATAAAAAATTTTAAAAAAATGCCTACCCCTTCCACTGGGTAAGCCATGCTCTCACCTTCTGAGACCATTTTCCCATAGGTCTTCATCATGAGGTTTCAGGAGTGCACCTTCTGGATAGAACCCAGGTTCCTCTACTGCTCCTAGAAAAAAGTATAATATCATTACCTTAAACATGGCTCCAAAGGAAGGTACTTGACCTTGCCTAGAGGAAAAGTCAGAAGGAATGTGTCAAAGGAGTCTTAGCTTTGGAAGATCTGAGAAACCTTGAGAGACAGATCAATGGAGAAAGAGGCCAAGATCAAAACTATAGTCCCTACTGCAGTATTTCTTGTCCTAAGTAGAAAATATTTAAGTTTTGACTTATGTGTAGTGTGTATATTTTAAGTTGTATGGCTCCAAGGGTAAACTCTTCTTGAACAGAGAACATACAGGAAGGTGTGTTTTTAGTGTAAGATTCTGAGATTCCCAATATCTGTCTAAAATCTAGACGTTCAAGGGACAAAATGAAAAAGTAATTTGTTGCCAGTGCAAGTTTGAAAAAAAGAGGGAAAAATCAACAATGAAGTAGTAATGGTGTCCAGCCTCGTTATATCGAATAATTCCACCAAGAGAAGGGACACGGATTAAAAATGAAGACACAGGCTACCAGCTGATGGCGGATGTTGTTGTTGTTATGTGCCATCGAGTCGTTTGCGACTCATAGCGACCCTATGTACAACAGCTCTAAACCCTGCTCTATCCTGTGCCAGTCGCACTGTCTCTGACACTCCCATCCCAATTACACCAGTCACTGAATCAATCCACCTCATAGAGGGTCTTCCCCTCCTGTGTTGTCCCTCCACTCTCCCCAGCATGATGTCCCTCTCCAAGGACCTGTCTCTCCTTACAACATGTCCAAAGTATGTCAGACGAAGCCCCACAATCCTTGCCTCCAAGGAATAGCCTGGTTTAACCCTCTCCAGGGTGAATCTGCTTGTTTTCTAGGCAGTCCATGGTACATTCAATATTCTTCCCAGCACCACAGCTCAAAGGCATCAATTCTCCTTTTATCCTCCCTATTCACTGTCCAACTCTCTGATGCATAACAAGTGATTGCAAAGACCATGGCCTGTATCAGGCGCACCTTAGTCTCCAGCGAGGTCCCTAACAGCAGACTTTCCCATCGCAAACCATTTTTTTATTTCCTGGTTGCTGGTGCCAGGAGTGTTGATCGTGGATATGTGAACTGAAGCTGTTCAAACTGAAGCTGTGAACAATCTCAATCTCTTCGCCATCCATCCTGATGCTACCAATTGGTCCAGTGGTAACAATCTTTGTCTTCTTGACATTGAACCTCAGTCCATACTGAAGGCTGCAGTCCTTAACCCTCTGCAGTAAGTGCATGAGATCCTCCTCAGTTTCAGCAAGCAGGGTTGTGTCATCTGCATAATGCAGATTGTTACTAGATCTTCCAGCAATCCTGACACCACACTTCTCTTCATAGAGCCCAGCCTCTTGTATAATCTGCTCTGCATACAGGTTGAAAAGGTTATAGTTATAGGACACATCCCTGGCATACACCCTTACCAGTTTTGAACCATGCAGTGTTACCCGACTCTGTTCTGATGACTGCCTCTTGGTCCAAGTATAGGTTTCGCATTAGCATGATTAAATGTTCTGGGATTCTCATTCTTCTCAGAGTCAGCCACAGTTTGTTAGGATCCACACAGTCAAATGCCTTTGCATAATCAATGAAACACAGACATTCTTCTGGTATTCTCTGCTTTCAGCTAAGCTCCATCTAACATCAGCTTCAATATCCCTAGTACCACGACCCCTTTTAAACCCAGCCTGGACATCTGGCAGTTCTCTGTTGATGTGCTGTTCCAGTCGTTTTTGGATAGCCTTCAGTAGAATCTTGCTTGCATGTGAAATCAATGATATTGTTCTGTAGTTTCCACACTTGGGTCACCCTTCTTTGGGATGGAAACAAATGTATATCTCTTCCAGTCAGTTGGTCAAGTGGTTGTTCTCCAGATTTCTTGACACAACTTGGTGAGCACGTCCAGGGCAGCATCTGTTAGCTGAAATATGTCAATTGGTATACCCTCTATTCCTGGGGCCTTATTTTTTGCTATTTCCTTCAAAGCAGCTTTAACTTCTGCCTTCATCACCGTAGGCTCTTGCTCAAATGTAATTTCATTATATTATTCTGTATCTGCCAATTCCTTTCTACACAATGACTCAGTATATTCCTTCCATCTTCTTTTAATACCTCCTGCATCATTTAATATTCTGCCTAAAGCATCCTTGATTATAGCAACTCTAGGTTTGAATTTGTTCTTCAGTCCCTTGAGCTTAAGAAATGCTGAACGAGTTTGGCCCTTTTGATTTTCCGACTCTAGCTCCTCACACATTTCATTGTAATATTTTGCTTTGTCATTCCACACTGTCTTTTGGAATCTTCTGTTCAGCTCTTTAGTGTCTTGAATTCTTCCTTGTGCTTTGGCTTCACTGTGCTCCAGTGCACTCTTCAGAGTTTCTTCTGACATCCATTTTGGTCTTTTCTTCCTCTTCTGTCTTTGTAATGACCGTTTGCACTCTTCCTGGATGATACATTTAACATCCTCCCACAACTCATCTGGTCTTCGCTCATTCGTGTTCAAGGCCTCAAACCTGTTCCTGAGATGATTCTGAAATTCAGATGGGATGAAATCAAAGTCATATTTTGGCTCCTGTGGATTCCGTTTAATTTTCCTCAGCTTCAGCTTGAACTTGCATATGAGTAGCTGGTGGTCTGTTCCACAATCAGCTCCTGGCTCAGTTTTCACAGCGGCTTTTTCCACAGATGTAATCGATCTGATTCCTAGGCAGATCATCAAGTGAAATCCATGTGTATAACCTGTGTTTATGTTTCTTATAAAATGTATTCGCAATGAATAAGTCATAGCAAAGTTTATTCTGGAGCTCCTGTCTTATATTACTTTTTGCAGTGACCAGAAAAACAACTCAGCCTCAAGATTGACAGTACATTTCATTCTGATTTACAAACCACTTACTAGCTTAGGCAAGTAAGGTTGCTTATTTTTCTTATCAGGCAAGCATTTGAGTATAAACAGAGTCTTAAGGGAGGGACATTCCATTCTCCACATTCCTGCTTAGTCCTAGGGTTCAAGGAATGGTTAAACTTGTATCTATTTCCCTTCAAACATCAAACCACAATGATGAACAGTTCTGCACTTTTGAACCTGGCACAAAATGTAGATTTGCAGAATATGGCTGCTGTGTGGCTCACTACAAAGTAGACTGTGTTTAAGCCCCATCCAGAGAGTATACTGGTATCTTCAGAGAAAGGGTAACATACCCTGTAATCTCCCAAGAATTCTGAGTTTAAGGTCTAACAGTCGTTCAATGGATGAGTTGTCATGAATAAGGTAGCCTCACATACCCTCTTAAGGAAAGTTCTCAGGTGGTTTAGTTGTAATTGCACTGCCAAACCAAAATTAAGCACTTCAAATCTTATGACTGTCCTGTAGGAGAAAGATGAGCAGTCTCCTGCCATGCAATTTACTTACTCTAAAAACAGCTGGAGGGTCAGCTATGAATCTGTTCCAACTACAAGGTTCATTACAACAAAAAAATGTTTAGGGAGCTCTGGTGGCCCACTCTATATGGAACTATCCTGCTAAGCCAGAAGTGATGCCTCTCTGGTGGTTCAAATTGACCAACAGCTCCATAGGAGAAAGATGGGCAATCTCCTCCCATGTGATTTACAATTTCAAAACACCTGCTGGAGAGTCAGCTATGAGTTCCAACTTGACAACAGTGAGTTTGACTTTGGAGCTACATAGATCTAGAGCCTTCAAAAGAGCAAGCCCTGCTACCTTCTCATTCTATGACCACCTTTGACAAGTTGTTAAAATTCTTCTGAGTCTTAATCTTCACCTAAACCTTCATTAAGGAGGGGGGGGACCAAAACAGGACCCTCCTGTTCCACCATGTACTTTATGAAACACTGTACTTTTCATTAAAAAGTATTCATCAAGTTACTATTATACTATATAGCTGTTGAGTCCACAACAACTCATAGTAATTCTGTGAATCCCGAGGAGGCCAGGGGAAATAGAGGGATTGAACAAATAAAGGCAAAACAATTTTCTAAATTTACAACTCAAGCTATAAGCTCACATAAAAGATGAATGAACCCAGGCACAAGATACAAAATATAATTACTTCAAAGTATACTAAAATCTATCTTTTAAAACCAGAGAGTAGTGCGAAAATAGTTAAAAGAGGAAGGAAAACACGTCACATGCAAAAAAAGAACATACAGTATAATATCATTTATAAAAATTCCTAAAAAATGCAAACTAATCTATGGTGACATAGACCAGTAGTTGCCCAGAATAGGAAGTGTAAGGGCAGAGAAAAGCAAAAGAGAGGGTTTGAAAATCCACAAGAAGAAACGTAGGGGGATGGACATGCTTATCATAGTCAAAGCAAAGACCATTGGATGGTTATAAGTAACAGAGATTTATTCCCTTCCAGTTTAGGAAGTTAGAAGTTCGATTCAGGGCACTAGCTCCACAAGAAGATTTTCCTCTCTCTGTCAGCTCTGGGTGAGATTCCTTGATTCCTTGTCCCTTTTCAATATATGTAGGACAGGCATTCCTTGATGATGAACTTATGTCTTGGTCACTCTTAGTCCTAGGCACAGGGGGTTCTCAGCACAGGATCCCTATCTCCTGGCTCTTTGTTCTTGGTGTTAGTAAGGTTCTCCCTCTCTAACTTGCTTCCTTTTCCTTTTATCTCTCACATGAGTGTTGTGGCTTTGAGATAATAATTCTCTCATCACACATCTTTTGCACCTTTGATTCTAAGTTGAATTGCATTGGGAAAGTCTGCTGTCCAGGATCTCTCCAGAGTAATGAAAAGAAATTATGTCAGCCTGGGGACTAAGGTGCACCTAATCCAGGCCACAGTCTTCACAAGTACTTTCTATGTGTCAGAGAGCTGGACAATGACTAGGGATGACAGGAGAATTGATGCCTTTGATCTGTGGTGCTGGAGAAGAGTATTGAATATACCATGGACTGCTAGGAGAACAAACAGGTTCATCCCAGAGAGGGTGAAACCAAGCTGCTCCTTGGAAGCAAGGATTCTAAAGCTTCATACTTTAGGCATGTTGCAAGGAGTGACCATAATTGGAAAGGGACATCATGCTTGGCAGGGTGGAGGGACAGCGCAAGAGAGGAAGACCCTCAATGAGATGGATTGATTCAGTGACTGGGGTAATAGGGGCAGGTGTGTCAGAGACAATAATGTTGTCTTAGGATAGAGCACAGTTCAGAGCTGTTGTACATAGGGTCACTATGAATCACAACAAATGGAAATTCAGGATTTGTACTTACATCACTTGGTTGTTATATGCTGTCACGTCACCTATGTACAGCACATAGCGACCCTATGTACAGCAGCTCTGAAGCCTGACCTTTCCTGAACCAGTATCACTAATTCCAACACACCAACCTCCACTGCCCCAGTCACTATCAATCCATCTCTTCCAGAGTCTTCCTCTCCTGCGCTGTCCCTCCACCCTCCCATGCATGGTGTCCTTCTCCAAGGACCAGTCTCTTCTGGCCACGTACCCAAGGTATGTGAGATGGAGCTTCAAAATTGTAGCCTCTAAGGAGAGACTTGGTTTCCCCCTCTCAAAGACAGACCTATTTGTTTTCTTGGCAGTCCGTGGTATGTTCAGGACTCTTCTCCAGCACCACAATTTGAAGGCATAGATTCTTCTTTTATCATCCTTAGTCTAACTCCATGAATCATAACAAGTAATTGTGAAGACCAAGGCCTGGATTAGGTGCACCTTAGTCTCTATACTGACCTCACTACTTTTCAGTACTCTGGAGAGGTCCTTGACAGCAGATTTTCTCAATGCAATTCGTCTTTTGATTTCCTGACTGTTGGTATTAGGAGTGTTGATTGTAGAGCCGAGCAAGCTGTAATTGTTAACAACCTCAATCTCTTCTCCATCTAACATGGTGCTGCCAACTGGCCCAGTGGTGAGAATCTTTGTCTTCTTAATCCATATTGAAGACTATAATCCTTGATTTTCTGCAGCAAGTGCTTCAGGTCTTCTTCAATATCAGCAAGCAAGGTTGTGTCATCTGCATAATATAGGTTGTTGATGAGTCTACCTCCAATCCTGATGCCACATTCCTCCTCATAACAAAGTCACTTGTATCATTAAAAAAGTCCAAATCCCTCTAACATCCCAAAGAGCCTCACCCAAATATCTCCCCTTCTTCATGTCCCAAATCCAAATGGTCTAATGCAGATATAAAGTGGATGAAAATGCAGACAGTGAATCTCCTAATCAGAGTCACTCATGGACATCGACCTTGATCTCAAACTTTCCAGGGACACCTCAATCTCAATCTCAACACACTTTCAACTCAGACAGCCAGGAACCTAACTATCACCAAGGCGCAAATATCTCCATGTACAGTAACTGGCTTTTAACCAATTCCAGCTCAGTGTCAAGTTCCTCTTTGATGACATGGTTCAGTTGTTCCTCAGGCTCTGAGGCTGAATTCTGAAGTCCCAGCTTCTGAGATACTGCGTCAATAAGGGACTCTGCCTCCCTCACATGGCAGCTTGCAGATTCCACCTTTTCTTCTCTTCTTTTTTTTTTTTTAAATAATTTTAATGAACATTTACAGAGATTTTGGATTTCCATTCATTCATTGCTGCACTTC
>NW_006399996.1:3855730-3862575 GCF_000299155.1 Elephantulus edwardii | reverse complement strand
TAAGTCCCTTATCTGACATGTCATTACCAAATACTTTTTCCCAGTCTGTGGCTTCCCTTTTTACCCTGTTGGAGAAATTTTTGGATGTGCATAGGGATTTGATTCTTAGAAGGTCCCATTCATCTATTTTATCTTCTCCTGGTTGTAGAAGATTCCACCTTTTCAAGTAAGCTTTCCTGTTCTAGAAACTAGCTGCTGAGCTAAAGACCATATATTACTAGTTACTGAAGAATGCCAAGTTGGGATTCCTAAAAACATGAAGTAAATCTTCTACAACAGATTACAGTCCTTCAGAACAGGTATGGAGAAGAAAACAGCCAGCTTGATTTTTTTCATTCAGCAGGTATTTCCAGCCATTGATGGAAATATTACGAGAGGCCAACTGCTGCCATGGAACTAGGCCTGCAAGACCTTCAAGATAGGCCACTATACAGGGTTCCAGTTGGACAGTCTGCACCAATTAAAACTTTAAAAAGGCTAACATTCTAGTGTAAAGTTAATATGGAATGAGTACCTTCAATTCCTAACAGCCAGAGTGTTGACAGTCAGTAACACACAAAGGAAATTAAACAAAGCAGTTCTGGCAGGATTCATTCCAACTCACAGGAATACCAAGAGCAGAGGAGCTCTTCAGGTTTTTATAGCAATAGTCTCCATGGGAAGTAGATGACAAGATCGTTGTTTTAATGGTGTCACTTGGTGGGTTCAAAGCACCAACATTATGGTTATTTGTCAACTAAAACCCATTTGTACCACCTAGGAAATTGAGAGGCACACAAAGCCATAGATGAGGCAGGAGGGACACCACAACAAGACCCTGTATCCCAGTACCCTCTACTTACCCACTGATAGTCTCTGGGGGGTCGCCCTTCAAGCTCTCCACTAGAGTCACAGCCTCCTCTCCACTGCAGGGACACTGCGTGCGCACCCACATCTGGATCCCCCCAGGCAGGATGGTCAGGAACTGCTCCAAAATGAGGAGCTCCAGGATCTGCTCTTTGCTGTGAACCTCTGGCTGCAGCCACTGGAAACAGAGCTTCCCTAGTTGACTCAGGGTCTCATGGGGCTCAGACAGCACCTGGTACTGAAAGCATCTGGAAAGATGCCGGGCAGCTTCAGGGCTGGAGAGTTCCCTTTCAGGGGCAGCATACAGTCCAGAGAAAGAGCGGGGTGTCCTCTGCCTTTTCCAGTGGTGGCACCTAGACCAGGGCCTGTTCTCATTCCAGAGGCATCATCGGACTTGTGAAGTTCTCGCATATCGGCAGTCTGTGTGGATGAAATGGCTCTTTGGGGAAAACCAAATCTTCACACAGCCTCTTGCAGGGACAATGGGGAAAGGAGGAGATTGAGTGATGCAGAGACAACATAGTTTTAGAAACATATTCTCATGCCCTGCTTAGAAGCTTTGCACTTAACCACTGATGTCTAAAACTGCCTAAGGATGGACAAAAAAACAAAACCCAAAACATTTGGTACTCATATAGCTCTAACTCATGTGAAACCCACATTTCTCAGAGTGGAGTTGTGATCCACAGTGTTGTCCAGGGCTGGTTGTTTACTCAGAGGTAATCATGAAGTCTTTCTCTCAACCCATTACTGGGTACATTCAACTTCCCACATATAAGTCAACAGCAGAGGACTTAAACTGTTTACATCATCCAGGAGCTAAATGTATGCATTCTTCTATTTGGAAACAGTATAAGCTCAATACAGTGCAAACCCCCGACACACTGTCGGAGCTTTGCACTCTATCTAAACTGCTACTATCACCATGTCCACTTAGTAACATTCTTGGTTGGTATTCATATGCCTACACCAAGTAGAATAATGCCCTCCACCTCATGAAGCATTTTCACTGTGGGCTTCCACATAAATACGTATTCTGCTGCTAACTTTTCTGTATCTACATCTATCTATTTGGAGACTGAAAGTAAAGCTTGGCAAATATATCAGTGCCCTACAGACAAATCCTGATAATGCCTTTAGAATAAGAACAAGACTGAAGAGAACAAAACACCCCTCTGCAAAAAGTACAGTGAAATTATCAAATGCCTCCTTTTAGTGCCATGTTGGGAAATGGTCTCTTTGGGAAGTAATGACAAGCCTGACACCCAGTTTTAATCTTGGGTGCAAAAGATGTCTGGGAAAAATATTTGCTACCTGCAAACTAACCATTGCCTTGAACTAAGTAACCACTACTCTGTGGATACTGTTGTGGTTGTTGTTATGTGCCGTCGAGTCGTTTGTGACTCATAGCGACCCTATGTACAACAGCCCTAAACCCTGCTCTATCCTGTGCCAATCGCATGGCCTCTGACACACCCATCCTGATTACCCCAGTCACTGAATCAATCCACCTCATAGAGGGTCTTCCCCTCCTGCGCTGTCCCTCTACCCTACCAAGCATGATGTCCCTCTCCAAGGACCTGTCTCTCCTTACAACATGTCCAAAGTATGTCAGACGAAGCCCCAGAATCTTTGCCTCCAAGGAGCAGCCTGGTTTAACCTTCTCTAGGGTGAATCTGTTTGTTTTCTTGGCAGTCCATGGAATATTCAATACTCTTCTCCAGCACCACCGCTCAAAGGCATCAATTCTCCTTCTATCCTCCCTAGTCATTGTCCAACTCTCTGATGCATAACAAGTGATTGCAAAGACCATGGCCTGTACCAGACACACCTTAGTCTCCAGAAAGACACCATTGTGGATACTAACTACTGTTGACATTTCCAAGACTTCACCCAAAATTCCAAATGATAAAATTAGAATAATACATGTTTTGATGATGTTTAAAGGAGAATCACCTGGAAGTATTAACACCGTTTTCTCAGTGCACTAGTAGATTTGAAAAGGAAATAAATTAAGATGTTGCTGTTATGTATCATTGAGTTGCCAGTGACTCATAAAGACCCCACATACAATAGCTCTGACCCTGCTCTTTCCTGAGCCAGTTTCACTGACAGACACACCTACCCCTATTGCCACAGTCACTGTCAATCCATCTTAACTGAAGTTTTGCTCTCCTGCACCATTCCTCCACCTTTCCAAGTATATGTCCTTTTCCAAGGACTAATTCCTCCTGGTCATGTGTCCAAAGTATGTGAGACCAAGCTTCAAACTCCTTGTCTCTAAGGAGAAACTTAGTTTCACCCTCTCCAAGACAGACCTTTTTGTTCTCTTGGCAGTCCATGTGTGGTCAATATTCCAGCACCACAACTCAAAGACATCAATTTTTTTTCTTTCATCCTTATTCATTGTCCAGCTTTCTGATGCATGGCAAGTAACAGAAAAGACCTAAACTGACATCATTGATCTTTAGCACTCTAAGAGGTCCATGACAGCAAACTTCTCCAGTGCAATTTGTCTTTTTATTTTTATGAGACTTCTTCCAATGTTGATGCCACATTCCTCCTCATAAAATACAGCATCCAAAATCATCTGTTCTACATACAGTTTGAAAAGGTATGGTGACAGGACACATCCCTGACACACTCTTTTCCTGATTTTGAACCTTGCGCTGTTCTGGTGACTGCTTTCTGTTCCAAGTTTAAGTTTCACATGAATACAGTCAAGTGTTCTGGGATTCCCATTGTTCTCCAAATTAGCCAGAATTTGTTGTGACCCACATAGTCAAATGGTTTTGCATAGTCAATGAAACACAGACATTCCTCTGGTACTCTTTGCTTTCAGCCACGATCCATCTAACATTGGTGATTCTTTAGAGCCACAACCTCTTCTAAATCTGACTTGTATTTCTAGTAATTCTCTGTTAATGGTACTATTCCAGTCATTTTTTTATAATCTTCAACAGGATTTTTTTTGTGTGTGATATTGTTCAATAATTCCCACACTATCAGGTCACTTTTTTTGAAATGAGAATAAATATGGTCTCTTTCAATCAGTTGGCCATGTAGTTGTCCTCCACATTTCTTGGCACAACCTGGTTAGCTCGTCCAGAGGACCCTCTTTTTGTTAAAAGATGTCAATTGGTATTCCATTAATTTCTGGAGACATGTTTTTTGCCAAGTCCTTCAGGCAGCATGAACTTCCTCTTTCATCACTATTGCCTCTTGATCATACATTGTTTCTTGAAATTCTTCCATGTCAGCCGTTCCTTTTAGTACGGTGACTCTGTATACTCCTTCCATCTTCTTTTGATGTGCCCTGGATCATTCAGTATTCTGCCCATTGCATCCTTAAGGATTGCAGCTCAAAGCTTGAAATTTGTTCTTAAATTCCTTCACCTTAAAAAAAAAAGTCCTGAGCAAGTTCAACCTTTATGATTTTCTGATTCTAGCTCTTTGAACATTTCATTATAATACTTTGTCTTCCTGAACTACCCATTTGCTTTGTTTTCTCAATGCTCCACTACAATATTCAAAGAATCTTCTGACATCTTTCTTGGTCTTTTCTTCTTGCTTTGTTTTTATAATGAGCTTTTGCATTCTTGCTGGATGATATTCTTGATATCCTCCCACAGCTCATTTGATCTTCATTCATGAGTGTTAAAGGCCTCAAACCTGTTCCTGAGTTTTTGGTTGTTGTTTTTCTTTTTTAAATTTTGGTGGGATAGACTCAGGTCAAATTTTTGTTACTATGGATTTGATTTAACCTTCTTTAGCTTTAGTTTGAATTTGCGTATTGAGGGGACAGCACAGAACCCCATTTTGGGTGTCCGGCACACCCCCAGCCTGACTGAGGGGACAGCATGGACCCCCTGCTTTGTGTGTTCAGACACCCCCCCAACCCAGGAGCCTAACCCAAATTTAACCTTGAACAAAACTCATTAACTCCAGAGGCAGGCACAAGCCATAAAAATTCTTAGTTTTAGAAGCAGGCGGTAAACACAAGGGCTCTGGAAAGTCTCATGAGGCAGAGTCTTATCAGATTAAAAGTAACCAATTAACCGAGGCTAGTGACTCTGGGAAAAGAAGCATACGTGACCCGAAGAAGGCAGAGGCGGGCAGATAAGCCAACCCACATGACTGATTCCCTTGCTTACCAACCATGTTCCAAATTACCCTGCCCCTAACGGAAGCACCTGGGAAGGCCTTAAAAACCGCAGCACTTGCAGATTTAGTGCTTGCTCCCTCTCTCGCCATCTTGCCACTGAGGGAGAGAGCTTCCACATGTGGCAAAATTATTCTGCACAAAAAAATGGCACTCTTTGTTTTTACATGCGCGAGTTAGTTCCTTTCAGAAGGCAGTTCCGTGGGCACAACACATATGAATAGTGGATGGTCTGTTCCACAGTCAGCACCTGGCCTAGTTTTCACAGCTGATATTGAGCTTCAGCAATTCTTTCCACAGACGTAATTTATCTGATTCCTATGCATACCATTAGGTGAAATCCATGTGTATAGTCATTGTGTCTTATAAAAGATATTTGTAATGAATAAATAATTGATTATAGAAAATTCAATCATTTTATTTCAAGCCTCATTTCTGTCACCAAGTCTGTGTTTTCCAACTAATGATCCTTCTTCCCTGTTCCCAACTTTTATATTCTTGCCACTCATTATGCATCTTGGTTGCATGTTCAATCAATTTCTAACTGCAAAAGTTGGTAGAAATCATTATTTCCTCCTCTTTGACTCTGGTTGTTGGTACGTATATTTGAATGACTGGACTTCCTTGTATGCATATGGATATTATCCTGTTGCTCACAGCATTGTATTTCAAAATGGATCTAGAGATGACGTTTCTTTAAAAGATAGGACCTTTTTAACCATGAAAGTGACCTCGTCTTTTCTTCACCTTTTCATCTCTGGTGTAGTAGATCATATGATTGTCTGATTTAAAATATCCCGTGCCAGTCCATCTCATTTTCCCAATACCTACTATATCAATATTTATGTATTCCATTTCTTTCTTAACAATGTCCAATTTTCCTTCATTTGTGCTTTTCACATTCCAGTCATTAGTGTCTGTTTGCAGTTGTTCCTCCTCATTTGTGTTTCCAAATTTGAGGGTCAGCCTCAGGTGCCATATCTGCTAGGCTACACTAAGTGTGCTCTATTGGACAGAGGATTTTATAAGTCCCTGTTATTTTGGGAGTAGATGGCCAGTCCTTCTTCATAGTCTACCTTAATTTGGATGTTCAGCTGTAAAACAATATCTGACAGACAAGCACTTTATGAAAGACACTTCGCCATTACAGAAGTAACCAAGAGATTCAGTTGCTGGTACCACCCCCACTTGGCACATTATGTCTTGTCACATCCCTTTCCCTGCTCCACCAGCACTTCCTCTCCAGCCTACCCCATCCAGCATATCCCTCTACCTAGCCAGCACTTGATATGATGGCTCAAGCCACAAGTCACTTCTGTGATGCCTCACATCTCACGTTGCTGCCATTCTCTCATGTTGCTGTCAGTCCAGCACCATTAACTGTCTTTATTTTATTGACATTTTCTAATCATTAATCCCCCTACTGCAGAAAATACATTCAACTGCACATAACACATTCAACAAGACACATCAAATGCATATTAAATAGTAAATCTTGGGATTTTATAGGATATTTTATCTGACTAAAATATAATTCCATAACATAGTCCAATATATAGCAAGTATTAACAATCTAATAATACAACCTCAAAAAGGAAATAATAAGAGGGCGACGCAGCGCGAGGGCGAGGCCGCCAGACGCCGCCGCCAGCCGGGGGAACGCACCCCGCCGCACGCCGGGGGAAATGCACGTGGCCGCCCGCCAGACCGGGGGAACAACGCCGCCAGACCGGGAACGCCGCCGCCAGACCGGGGAACGCCGCTAGAGGGACCCGGAAGAGACCCGGGAAGAGCAGCCGGGGGAACGCACGCCGCCACCCGCCAGGGGAACGCACAC
>NW_006399996.1:3830255-3849369 GCF_000299155.1 Elephantulus edwardii | reverse complement strand
ATGAAAATTAATAAAATATAATTATAGAAAAAAAAGGAAATTATAAAGTGAAAACTCAAAAATATAAAAATTTGTGAGATACAACTAAAGCTTCGTTTAGAGGGATTGCTGTTGTTGTGTGCCATGGAGTTAGAACCGAACCTCCAGCAAATTTTCAAAAGCAGTAAATCACACAAGAGGTTCCCCATCCTTCTCTCAGGGCATCTGGTAAACTTGAGCCTTGTGTCTTTGGGATTGCAGCACAGCTTCAAACCATTAGGCCACCATAGCTCTTAGCTTAGGAAGATTTGTTGTTGTTGTTGTTGTTGTGTGCCGTTGAGTTGCCTGCAACTCATAGCAAACCTATGTACATTAGCTCTGAAATGTGCCCTACCCTGAGCCAATCTCATTGTCTCTGACAGACTTAATCCCATTTCTCCAATCACTGAGTAAATCCATCTCACCCTGCATCTTCATCACCTGTGCTATCCGTCCACTCTTCCAAGCATGATGTCCTCCAAGGGCTGGTCCCTCCTGGCCACATGTCCAAGGTATGTGAGACAGAGCTTCAAAATCCTTGCCTCCAGGGAGCATCCCAGTTTTACCTCCTCCAGGACAGACCTGGCAGTCCATAGTATATTCAACACTTTTCTTCAGAATCATAGCTCAAAGGCATATATCATTCTTCTACCATGGCAAGTAATTGCAAAGACCATGCTTAGATCAGGCACACCATAGTGTGCAGACTAACAACATTGCTTTTCAGAACACTAGAGTGTTCTGTCGGCAAACTCCCCAGTGAATTTTGTCTTTTGATTTCCTGACACCTAGTGCCAAGTGTGTTGATTATGGAACCAAGCAAGCTGATTATCAACAAACTCAATCTCTTCCCCGTCCATCATGGAGCTGTTAACTGGCCCAATGGTGAGAATCTTTGTTTTCTTGATGTTGAACTTCAATTTATATTGAAGACTACAGTCCTTGACCTTCTACAGCAAATGACTCATGTCCTCTTCAGGTTCAGTAAGCAAGGTGTGTCATCTCCATGATGCAGATTGTTGATGAGTCTTCCTCCAAACCTGATGCCTTATTCCTCCTCAAAAAGTCCAACCTTCTGAATGATCTGTTCTGCATATAGATTGAAAAGTTATGGAGATAGGATGCATCCCTGATGCACACCTTTCCTGATCCTGAACTATTCAGTGTTCCCTTGCTCTGTGCTGACCTGCTTCATGGTCCAAGTATAGGTTTTTCATGAGCACAATTAAGTGTTCTGAAATCCCCACACAGTCAAATGGCTTTGCATATAGTCAATAAAACACAGGTAGACATTCCTCTGGTACTCTTTGGTTTCAGCCAAGATCCCTCTGACATTGGAGATAGTGTCTCTAGTGCCTCAGCCTCTTCTAAACCCAGCCTTCACATCTAGCAGTTCTTTGCTGATGCACTGTTCCAGTCATTTATTAATCTTCAGCAGGATCTTGCTTGTGTGTAATATTAGTGATAGCATTCAGTAAGTTCCACACTCTTTTGGGTGACCTTTTTTTGGAATGGGAATATATTGGCCAGGTAGTCCTTCAGATTTCTTGGCATAACCTGGTGAGTGCATCCAGGGCAGCATCTGTTTGCTGTAATATGTCAATTGGTATTCCATCAATTACTAGAGCCTTGCTTTTTGCCAAGTTCTTCAGAGCAGCTTGAACTTCCTCCTTCACCACCGTAGGCTCTTTTTTTTTTTTGGTATAAAATGTCATCTTCTTTATTTTGCATACTTTAATTTCAGAACAAAATAAACAAAACTCACAATACACAATATCCCATGCCATTCTTGAGGTTGAGGCCAGAGTTACATCCTGTCTTAACACACAGGACAGGAAAGAAAAATACTAGCTATCAGCAGATGGAGCCAGATGGGAGAGGGCAACTCAAGGCTGCGGTGGGAGATACACAGATGCTATACAGGGGCAAAGGGGTGTTACAGTAGGAACTTTTAATTGACTTCTTCCATGTGAGGTGCATCCTCATCACCCTCAAGTGGGGGGATCTCATCAGGAACTAAGCTTCTTCAGTAGACGTCAGGTCAAAGTGAAGAAATTTCCGTCATACCATAGGCTCTTGATCATACGTTGTTTCATGAAATTCTTCTGTGTCAGCCAATTCTTTTTGGTATAGTGCCTCTTTGTACTTTTTACATCTTCTTTTGATGCTTCCTGGATCATTCAACATTCTGCCTTCAGCATCCTTAAGTACTGAAACCTGAGACTTCAATTTGGTCTTCATTTCCTTCAGTTTAAGAAATGCTGAAATGTGATTGTTGTTAGGTGCGGATAAGTTGAGTAGCAACCACATGAACAACAGACCTGAATCTGTCCTATCCTGTGCTAGAGCAGTCTGGCCCATCACAGTTCCAAATCCAGTGGGCTCAGAGGAGAAGCCATGAAGGAAGTCTTGATCCAGGATGGCCAGACCAGACCCCATGCCCTCAGCTACACAGTGGCCATGGAGCACTTCTGGGAACAGCTGCATGGGCAGCTCATGGCCTGTGAACACATCTGGTGGGGTGGGGTGGGCTGCTGGAATGAGGCCAATGCCCAGATTGGCAGCCAGAGCTACCTGCCCAGCTATTGTTAACCAGATGGAGAATGAATATGGGAACATAAGGAAATGAATTCTGAAAAAAGAATGCTAAGGCATTCCTCCTACAGATTAGCACTGTGAAAAGGCCTCTTTCTTAGCTTTCCTATGGTTTTTATTTTGTTTAAACCAACAATTAAAAAAAATACAAAACACCACAAACCAACCTCCTATCTCATGAAGCTACAGAGGCTATATTTTCCTTATATGTAAGTGTTGCCAACATAACAATGAGCAAGCTTAATTCTTAAAACCAAGAGCAGGATAATTCCAAATTTCAGGAATGGTGGGAGGCTGGGCGGAAACTTCTGTTTGCAGAGGGCATCCAGTATCTCCTCCAGGGGTTGGGCAGAATTCTCTGTTTGCACAGGGTGCCCTGTCTAGACTGGATTCTGATCTAAGCTGTGGCCCTGATACCACTATGCTGAGCTATCCACATCACCACCCCATGTGTCCACTTGGGTACAGCCAGTAGTGATGTTGTTATTTGCTCTCAAGTCAACTGAGACTCATCAGGACACTATAAACCAAACTATCTGAATCTGGCCCTGTCCTGTGACATCCTCACCACCTCTAAAATACTTGACCCTGTTGTTACAGTCACCTTCCAAACCATCTTGTTGAGAGTCTTCCTCCCCTAAACTGACCCTTCAGCTTTCCAAACAGGATGACCCTCTCCAAGGATTGTTGTTGATTGCCATCAAGACGAGCACAATTCATAGTGACTCTGAACAAAAGACCTGAAGCCTTTCTATAACTGTTGTCATTTACCAGCGTTCATAGAGTTTCCAGAGGCATGTTGTTTAGGAAGTGGACGCCACTCCTATTTCCAAATCTCCCAAGGACTAGTCCCTCCTAACAACATGACTAATGTATGTGAGGGGAAGCATCATCATCCTTATTTAGAAGGAGTTCCCTGGTCACACGTTTCTCCAAGACATACTTGCTTATTCTTCTGGCAGTCCATAGGTATCAAGCAATTGAAAAGACCATGGCTTGATGAGTCATACCCTGATCTTTAAACTTACATCCTTAATCTTCAACACTCAGGAGATGTTTCTGATGACAGATCCTCCAAAGCAATACATCTTTTGATTTCTTGACCAATGGTACCAAGGTGAATCCAAGTGAGATTAAATCATTGACAACTTCAGTCTTTTCTGTCATAATGTATTGGCCCAGTGGTGAGGATTTGAGTTTTTTCATTTTCTTGATATTGAGATGTAAAGCATATCAAAGGCTGCATTCTAATCTTTGGCAACAAGTGCTCAAGTCCACCTTACTTTTGGCAAGCAAAGTTGTGTCATTTACATAGAGCTAGTTGTTGATGAGTTTTCCTTTGATCCTGATGCCACAAATTTCAGCTTCCCAGATTCAATAAGTATAGAGACAGGATGCAGTCCTAATGCACATTTTTCTTGTATTTATTTGATGCAGTTGGATGGCATCAAGGATCCGCACTGATTTTAAAACTTGCTCTGACTGAATAGCCTCTTGGTCTTGGTATATGTTTTGCAACATCACGATTAAGTGTTCTGGAATACTCATGCTTCTCAATGTTAGCCATCATTTGTTGTGATCCACATGATCAAATGCTTTTCTACAGGCAATAAAACAAAAGTAAATCTCTTCAGTAGCCTCTATTTTCTGCAAGATCAATTTGGCTTAGAATTCTCACAGTATTCTGTCGATGTATGTTCTAGCTGGCTTTGAATAATCTTCAGTAGGATTCTGCTTACATGTTATATTAGTTATATAATTCAATAGTTTCCACATTCTTTTGGATCACCTTTTATAGGAACAGGAATTAATATGGATCTCTTCTAGTCAGTTGGCCTGGTAGCTGATTGGGTTCAGATTTTCTGACCCAGTGTGGTGAGCACATGCTGCAATGCTTCTTTTTTTTTTGGTAAAATAAGTCAGTTGGTATTCCATCAATTCCTGAAGACTTACATTTTTATGAATGCCTTCAATGTAGCTTGAATTTCTTCCTTCATCACCATTGGTTCTTAGTCATATGCTGTTACTTGAAATGATTCTATGTTAATCAATTCTTCTTGGTACAATGACTCTGTCAAGGTTTAGGTGAAGGCGATCTCTGGGTCTGTCTTATCTCTATCATAACATTTTGAAGTTTGGGGTCTCAGCAAATCCCTTTGTCTCTGCATGGGCTTGCAAATATTTGACTGATTTTACAGACACCTTTACTTGGTAGGTTGCTTACCTGACTTAAACAAACAAACAAAAACAAACAAAAAAAAACTGGAATGGATCTTTCCAAGACCCATAAGGGCTACATTTACTTTGGAAATTATACAAGTTTGGATAGTGCTCCTAGTAACATGCTAAAGGGAAGTGACCACATACCTTGGTTACAGGTTTTCCTTGGTATGCTTATCCAGATACAGGATATTCACAGACAGAGGAAAGAGGAACAGCAAAAAGTATTAATAAGATGAAATGAAAATCAAGTTAATTCCTTTAGCCCAGATATGTGAGGATTGGAAGTATAAATGAAGTTGTTCAGACTTGCCCTTTGTTCTTCAAACTCTGTCTCTTTTAAGATGCTAATTCTATATGTGCACAATAAAGGAGTCTTACTAGGGAGATTCACAATCTAGGCATTGGTGAGATAAAGTGAACTGGCATTGGCTGCTTTGAATGAGTCCACCACATGGTATACTATGCCAGGAATGAAAACAGAGAACTAATGGTGTTGCATTCATTTTTTTTAAAAGGAAACAGCTTTTTATTTTTATTATTTTGTGTGTACCATCAAATCAGATCTGATTGGTACAGGAGGAGACTGTTCCTCCTTCTCTAGCAGAGCATCTGGTGGATTTGAACCATGCACCTCTGAGATTGCACTACACCTTCTTGCCACTAGGCCACCAGAGCTCGCTGACTGCATTCATTCTTAATGAGATAGTTTCATGTTTTATCCTGGAGTACAAAGAGGAAAGTTGTTGAAGTAAAAGAGCTCAATAGAAGATTTTTATAGGACAGCTCGGGAAGACAAAACAAAATATTATAATGGAATGTGCAGGGAACTCAAACTGGAGAATGAGAAGAACTTGCCTGGCATTTCTCAAGCTGAAAGAACTGAAAAAATAAATTCAAGCCTCAAGTTGCAATATTAAAGGATATCATGGGGAAAATCTTGAATAATCCAAGAAGAATCAAAACAAGATGGAGACAGGCTCCTCCATTTAGGGATCCCTGCTGCTATGGGGCCATCCCAGGGACCAAAGAAGACAAATGAGTTTGAAACAGCAAGCTACAACCATGTGAGAGACTCTCTTTCACAGCTGGCACACTGATGTGCTGGAGAGGTAGCTGTCCAGGGGCCCCTAAACAGAAGCTCCCCATGTTAGTGCTTCTGGTTGCATGCCATTTTTCAGACAAAAGAGAAAATACTTCATCAGACCAGAGCCAGCACTTTTAAATGTGGGCAAGGGAAGGCCCTGAAATGTCCCTGGAGAAAGGCTCCTCCATTTGGAAATCCTTGTCTCAGCAGGGCTATTGTAGGGGCCAAAGAGGACAACAGAATTTGGAACAAGGGCTATAACCAGGTGAGAGACATACTTTCACAGCTTGCACACTGAGGTGCTAGAGAGAGAACTGCCTTCAAGGCCCCCTAGACAGAAATCACTTAGGTTGGAACACCTGGTGTCCCACCACTCTACCCCTCCAAACAAAGGAGGACAAACGAATTTCAGAGAAGGGACTGAAATAAGGCAAGCTTCCCACAAGGCCACACTGCAGACCAGAAAGGACTTGAAGGATTTTAGGAAAGGCAAACTGCTTCATAGCACCTCTATAGCACCATCAAAGCAGGTAGCCAGTACTGCATATGCCCCATATCATTGAACATTTTAAGCTCGTGACTACTCAATAACATCATAAAGATAAACAACCATCAATGATCTGTGCAGACACAACAGAAATGGCCTAAGACCAAGAAGAACTTCACATAATGTCAAGAAAGCAGTAAGTAGCTTCAAACTTTGTGAAAAGGCAAATTAGCCTTCTTTCAAAAAGCACAGCATATTGCAGAGCCAATGAAAACCCTGGAGTCAAGGAGGCAAAAGATATATATTGACACAGAGGCATTAGAAGAGCTACAAAAAAATAAAAAAAGAAGAGCTACAGAAAGTACAAATGATGAAAGAAATAATGGAAACCAGAAATAATGGGAATACCCTAGAGACAGTGAACCAGAAGAAATATATTGATGTGGAGTTGTTGGAATAGTTACAGAAAAAGCGAAAATAATAGAAGAAACAAGAGAAGCTATAAAGAAAGTGAATATTCCAGAGACAGGGATCCAGAAGAAATATATCAGCATGGAGGAATGTTAACAACTACAGAAGAAACTGCAAAAGATCGAATAAATAATTGAAACTATAGAAAAAGAGATAAAAGAAATTTAAAAATCTTCACACGATAGAGAACAAGCAAAACAGTAGGAAAGAATAGAATGCATGAAAATGCAGCCCAAATATTAAGGCAAAGTGGCAGAAGTGTTCAATATACTGGAGAGACAAAAAAGGTAGAACAGAAGAGATGGAACAGAGAGTCAGTGAGCTGGAAGACAAGAACCTCCAGGGGAACATACTAGAACAAAAATTAGAGATGAGATGGAAAGAAAATATTACAATCATGTGAGATGACATCAAAAGGAACAAAATACATATGACTGGAATTCCAGAACAAGAAAGACAAGTGTGGAAGATTTACTTGAAGAAAACTTACCAGGTACTACAAAGAATGGAGAAATGCACATCCAAGAAGCTCAGTGAACACCAAATAGACTAGACCCAACAAGAAAAGCCTCAAGACATATAATAGTTAAATTATCTAAATTAAAAGATACGGATAGAATACTGAAAGCAGCACCATCAAGTCAAGTACGACTCACAGCGAACTTGTGACAAATGACTTGAACCATGTCCTATCCTGGGCCATCCTCAACATCTCTGAAACAGTTGAGCCGATGATTTATAACTTTATGCCTACACCCTATTCACTAAAATATAACCAAATTCAATGTTGTTATGTTCCATCAAATTGACTATGACTAATAGTGACCCTATGAACAATAGCTTTGAACCCTGCCCTATCCTGAGCCAACCTCATCATCTCTGACACACCTGCCCCCATTGCCACAAGTACTGTATCAATCCATTTCATCCAGGGTCTTCTTCTCCTAGCTGACCCTCTACTCTTCCAAGCATGAAGTCCTTCTCCAGCATGTTTGTAGGGTCTTTGAAAAGAAATATTAAGATGCTTTTCATCTCAAGAATTAGGAACTAAATATGTGCTACTCTGCCTTGCAAATTTTTGAGAGGGCTACTCACCCAACACACAAAAAAAGGGAAAACCTATTACCATCTAGTTGTTCTGTACTCTAAGTCACTCTATAAAAATTGACTAGAGCTGCCCCTTAAAGTGTTCAAGGCTATAAACTTTTAAGGAAGCAGAAAGCCACATATTTCTCAAATCCAGTGATTGGTGGGTTTGAACCACCCACCTTTTGAATAACAGTTGAGGGCATTAACCACAGTGCCACATGAACTCTTTCAAAATTCTATAAGGATTGATGTGCCTGAACTAGACCATGGTTTTCACAATTATTTGCTATGCCTCAGAGAGCTGGACAATGACTAATGATGATAGAAGAATCAGTGCCTTTGTGTTGTGGTGCAGGACAGATTATTGAACATAACCTGGACTGCCAAGAGAACAAATAGGTCTGTCTTGGAGAGGGTGAAACCAAGTTTCTCCTTGGAGGCTAAGATTTTGAAGCTCTGTCTCACATACTATGGGCACATGACCAAAAGGGACTAGTCCCTAGAGAAGGACAGGATGCTAGGAAGGGTGAAGGGATAGCACAGGAGAGGAAAACCCCAGATGAGATAAATAGGCACAGCTACTGGGTGATAGAAGGTATGTCTGCATTAGTGAGACTGACTCAGGATAGGATTGTATATAGGGTCACTGTGAGTAGCAGTTGACTCAATGGCAGATAGCAACAATGAAAAGATTTATACTTTAAAGAATTGATGTTGTTGTTATGTGACATCAAGTTGCATAGTGACCCTTGTACAATAGCTCTGAACTCTTGTCTTATTCTGAGCCAATCCTACTTTCTCTAACACAACTATCCCCATTACACCAGCTACTGTGTCAATCCACCTCCTCTGGGGTTTTCCTCTACTGCACTGTCCCTCCCCTTTTCCAAGCATTATGTCCTTCTCCAAGTACTGGTCATTCCTGGACATGTGCTCAAAGTATGGAATATGGAGCTTCAAAATCCTTGCCTCCAAAGAGGAGCCTAGTTTCACTCTTTCCAGGGCAGATCTGTTTGTTCTCTTGGAAGTCCATGGTATGCTCAATACTCTCTTCCAGCACCACAACTCAAAGGCATCTGGTTTTCTTCTATGCTTATTAATTGTCCAGCTCTCTGATGCATAGCCAGTAATTGTGAAAACCATGGCTTGGATCAGGCACAACTTAAAGAATAGCTCTTGTGAAAAATAAGCCTGTTAGAGAGCTTTGGGAAACAGTTATGTAACAAGTTACTGGGAAATCTTTAATGAGCAGAAGCTTAACGAAGAGCTTGATACATAATGACATTGCAAAAAGTGAGCCAAGGCTGCTCCTCAATTAAATAGGTATCAAAATCTACTTTCTTGACCTTTCTAAAAAAGAAACTTAAGGAAATTGTGAAAACAAAGCCAACTCTACAAGAAATTCTAAGGGAAATTATCACACAGACACCAGAGGAAAGTGGATGGACCATAGTAACCAGAAACAACAGAAAAAAGAAACACAGCACAATGGCAATTACAAAACCTGGCTTATTAATAATAACACTTAATATGAACGAACTAAATTCAACAAGGAAGAGAGAAAGAGTAGCAGAATGGAACGAGATACTGATTGACATGTTTCAACATGTGCTCACAACTTTGTCAGAAAAGATAGCTGTTTGGCTGGCTAACCGACTGGAAGAGATCCATTTTTGTTCCCATTCCCAAGCAAGGTGATCGAACAGAGTATGGAAATTATCGAACAATATCACTAATGAAAGGCCACCTGGGAGCTGGGCAACATTCCACACTACCAAACAGCACCTCCTGAGAGACATTCTAATCTACCTAGTGTAAGACGTCTATGGCCAATCAGAAAAGAGCACAACCACCAACCACATCTTGTATGACTGAGCAGCTCCATTTTTGGGAACTAACAGAGAGCACCCAATCAACACCCTCCACAGAGAACTGATCACCAGGCTGACCACCCTACTCCCAACCCCGACCTATAAAGTTTGGCCTGTAATTTCCTCATTAGCAATTTTGCTGCCTCACCCTGCATTTCTCTGGCCTCAGACAGTAAATCTGCCTGAGAGCCACTAATATACTCTTTTGTTTCACTTCACCCAGTTCTCTATGCCTTTTTAACCTTACAATTAATATCACATGCAAGCAAAATACTGCTGGAGTTCATTCAAAATGACTAGAAGAGTACATAGACAAAGAACTGCCAGGAGTTCAAGCAGGATTTAGAAAAGGCCATGGCACCAGGTATATGAATGCCAATGTCAGATGGATATTGGCTGAAAATAAAGAGTACCAGAAAAGAAATGTCTGTTTGTATTTTATTGACTATGGAAAGGCATTTGACTGTGTGGAGCACAACAAATTGTGGCTAACCCTGAGAAGAATGTGAATCCCAGAACATTTGACTGTGCTCATGCAAAATGTATACTTAGATCAGGAAGCAGTTGTCCAAACAGAAACACTACATGGTTCATAATCAAGAAATAAGTGCAGCAGGGATGTGTTCTTTCTTGGGAGGCTGGATTTTTTGAGAAGGCATGTGGCATCAGGATTGGAGGAAGACTCATTAACAACCAGTGTTAAGCAGATGATACAACCTTGCTTGCTGAAACTGAGGAAGACCTGAACTGTTTGTGGCAGAAAGTCAAGGACTTCAGTCTTCAGTGTGTATTGCAGCTCAGCATAAAGAAAACAAAGATGCAGCATGCTTGGGAGCTAAGGAAACCTACCACTGCAAGAGTCCCATTCCTCCTCAAAGGTACCGGTGCTGGAACCCCTCCCATGGTGCAAGCTAAAGTCTGATGCTGACTGAGACCCCCACATACGCCTGGGAGATAAGGAGATCCACCATAACAAAAGTCTCAAAAGAACCAGAAACATACAGGATCCTGACAAGATTTTACACTCACTTGGAGATTACCCTGCTCATCCATCTGGGTGCCTCAGGTGCAAGGTTCAAGTATCCAGCAGGCACAGGAACACAATCCAGGCAATGAAGATTAGAGACAAGGACATTTCCCCAGAACAAAGAGAGAATAGTGAAGAGATTTGAGGAATTTGGCCTTGCCATTCCTCAGACCAAGAGGATAGTAGACTTCAGGAGAGAGGACAGCAATCAGGTGAGAGACTGTTTAACAAAGCCAGCATACTGTATAGCTAGGAAGTGAACCGCATGTAAAAACTGCTTCATTTGAGGAAGTTGGCCTCACTACTCCACAGTCGAAGGAAGAAAATAGACTTCAGGAGAAGGGGCTACAATCAGCACCACAAAACCAAAAAGGACTGCTGGCAGACCAAGTTGCCCACCTTCACAGATGGAACACTTAATGTCTGTAATTAATTAATAGTCTCATAAGGTTAAATAACTATAAACAACTGATGCAGACCTAACAGAAACAGCAGAATATGTACCAATAAAATCTTCAAGTAATATCAAGAAAATCAGCAGGCAGCCTCAAGCATTGTGAAAAACAAAACAAGCCTTCTCCAAAAAAGGCAGAACACATCACAGACTCAATTAAAATTTCAGAGGCAGAAAAGAAAAAGAAATATATTGGCAAGAAGTTATAAGAGCAGCTACTGATGATTGTACAAATTATGGAAGAAGGAATGAAAGCCATAAACATAGCAAATACTCCATAGACAGCCAGCCAGAAGAAATATATTGATTTGGAGGAATAGGAACAACTACAGAAAAAATTGCAAAAGATGGTAAAAACAGCTGACATTATAGATAAAGAAATAAAAGATCTTAAATAATTATCACAAGACAGAGCAAGTACAGGCAATACAGAACTGGAAATAACAGAAACAGAAAAAGCCATTCAGAATATCAAAACCAAAATAATAGTTGTTTCCAATATGTTAGAGGGACTACATGCAGAACAGAAGAAATAGAACAGCGAGTCAGTGAGCTGGAAGACTGTAACATCAATGGGAATATATTAGAAGAAAAAAAGAGAGGAAACGGAATGAAAAATGAAGGGAACATTAGAATCTTCTGGTGTAACATTAAAAGGAAAACATAAGTATGATTGGAATTCCAAAACACTGAGAGGAGAACATTAAGAAAATTGTGCAAGAGATACTAAAAGAAAACTTCTCTGGTATCAGAAAGAACAAAGAAATCCACATTCAAGAAGCTAAGAGAACCCCACACAGATTAGGCCTCTTTAAAACACCAAGACATATCATAGTCAAATTCTCCAAAATAAATAATAAGGACAGAATACTAAAAGCAGCATATAAAAAAAACAATCACATACAAAAGTGTACCAATTAGATTTGGTTCTGGTTTTTCAGCAGAAAACAATCAATCAAGAAGACAATTAGATGGCATGTACAGAAGGCTGAAAGAAAATTAATTGGCAGCTAAAGATCCTGTATACAACAAAGCTGTCAATCAAATAAAAAGATGAAATTAGCTCATTTGCAGGAAGCAGGAACTAAAGAAATTTGTGAAAGCAAGACCAACTCTCAAATAAATTCTCAGCCAAGTCCAAAGGAAAATGCATGGATCACAGTAACCAGAAACAGAGAAAAAGCAAAACGCCATGATAAAACCTGGCCTGTGAATAATCACTGAATGCACCAAGTAAGAGAAAAAGAGTAGCAGATTGGATAAAAACCGAAAATCATTATGTTACCTACAAGAGACATATGTTACCTACAAGAGACATATCTAAGAAAAGAGGAAAATGAGAGACCAAAAATCAAAGGCTGGGAAAATATACACCAAGCAACTTGCTTTTTTTAAAAAAAAATTTCATTTTAATGAAAGTTTACAGAGACTTCAGGTTTCCAGTCATTCAGTGCTTCACTTTTCTTCCTGCCTACCCTCTCCCCCCAACTTCACTCTTCTCTTTGAAAAGTAAAAGAAAAACTCTTTCATTATTATGCAATCCCGCCCCCCAAGTCCACTACACTGTGCAGCCTTCATTCTGGACTCCTGTCATGACAATAATACCCAATCATATATCCCTTTCAAACAGTTCTCTCTCTCTCTCTCTCATTTATTTCAATGCAGTATACATCATTCCTCCCCTCCTTCTCTGTCTTCTCTCAACCCCTATGTCAGTCTTGCTTTACAACAGTGGCCCTATGCAATATTTGTCCTTTTGTGACTGAGATATTTCACTCAGCTTAGTGTCCTCCAGGGTTATCCATTTTGCATAATATTCCATGAGTTCCTTGTTTTTTTCAATGCTGCATAGTATTCCATTGTGTGAATATAACAGAGTTTCTCTATCCATTCATTTGTTGATGGGCAAACTGCTTTTTTATACATAAAAAAGCAAGAGTGGCAATATTAACCTCAGATAAAACAGACTTCAGGATGAAAACAACCATAAAAGATAAGGAAAGTCATGATAAAGTGATTAAATTCATAATAGAACAAGAAGATATTAGTCAACATTTGTGTGCCAAATGATAGATCTACAAAATACATAAAGCAACAGGTAACATTTTTTTAAAAAAGATGTTGATAGCACTACAATAGTGGTTGTTATTGTTATTGTTATGATGTGACTCATAGCGACCCTATGTACAACAGCCCTAAACCTTGCTCTATCCTGGGCCAATCTTATTGTCTCTGATACACCCACCCCATTACCCCATCACTGAATCATCCATCTTATCGAGGGTCTTCCTCTCTTGTATTGTCCCTCCACCCTCCCAAGCATGACGTCCCTCACCAAGGACTGATCTCGCCTTGCAACATATCTAAATATGTCAGATGAAGCTTCAGAATCCTTGCCTCCAAGGAGCAGCCTGGCTTCACCCTCTCCAGGATGAACTTGTTTGTTCTCCTAGCATTCTCTGGTATCGTCATACTCTTCTCCAGCACCACAGCTCAAATCAATTCTCCTTCTATAATCCCTAATCATTGTCCAGCTTTGCAATGTATAGCAAGTAATTGCAAAGATCATGGCTTGTATCAGGTGCACTTTAGTCTCCAGACTGACATCATTGCACTTCAGCACCTTGGAGAGGTCTCTGACAGCTGACTTTCCCAGTGCAATTCGTCTTTTGATTTCCTGGCTTCTGGTACCAAGAGTGTTGACTGTAGAGCCAAGCAAACTAAAGCTGTTAACAATATCAATCTTTTCACCATCTATCATGATGCTGCCAATAGTATAGGAGACATTAGTACACCACTTTCACCAAAGGATTGATCAACTCGAAAGAAACTTAACAAAGATACAGAAGATCGAAACTCTATAATTGGTTAACTCAAACTTGTGGATATATACAAGGTACTGTATCCAATGGATTGGAAGAGGTCTATATTTGTTCCCATTCCCAAGAAAGGTAATCCAACTAAATGTGAAAATTATCAAACAATATTATTGATATCACATGCAAGCAAAATACTGCTAAAGACCATTCAAAAATGTCTGCAACAGTACATAGATAAAGAACTGCCAGAAGTTCAAGCAGGATTTAAACAAGGCCGTGGCACCAGAGATATCATTGCTGCTGGCTGAAACTAAGGAATACCAGAAGAATGTCTCTTTGTGCTTTATTGACTATGCAAAGGCATTTGACTATGTGGATAATGACAAGTTGTGGCTGACATTGAGAAGAATGGGAATTCCAGAGCACTTGATTGTGCTCATGCAGAACTTATATCTGGACCAGGAGGCAGTTGTGTAAGCGGAACCAGGGAGCACTGCATGGTTTGAATTGGGAAGGGAGTGTGCCAGATTTATATTCTCTCTCTATACCTATTCAATCTGTATACTGAGCACATTATCCAAGAAGCTGGATTCTATGAGGATGAGTGTGGCCTCAGGATTGGAGGGAGACTCATCAATAACCTTCATTATGCATATGACACACCTTGCTTCCTGAAAGTGAGGAAGGCTTGAAACACTTGTTGCAGAAGATCATGGAAGGAATGCAGCCTTTGATATGGATTACATTTCAATGTCAGGAAAACAAAGATTATTACCACTGGGACAATAGGCAGTGCCATGATGGATGGAGAGGAGATTGAAACTGTCAACAGCTTTATTTTGCTTGGATCCACAATTAATACTCTGGAAATAAGGAGACACACTGCACTGGAAAATCTACAATTAGAGACTTTTCCAAATTATTGAGGAGTAGTGATGTCAGTTTGAGGACTGAGGTGCGTCGGATTCAGGCCACAGTCTTTCCGATTACTAGTTATGCATCTGAGAGCTGAACAATGGATAAGGGTGACAGAAAAAGAATTGATGCCTTTGAACTGTGGTGTTGGAGAGAAGCATTAAACATCCCTTGGACGACTAAGAGAAAATGAACGGATATATCTTAGAGATGGTGCAGTCGGTGTGCTCTTTGGAGCCAAAAATGATGAGGCTTCACCTTACATACTTTGGAACATTGCTAGGAGGTGCTATTCCTTGGAGAAGGACAGAGGAAAGGGTAGAGGGTCAGCAAAGGAGAGGAAGACCCTCAACCAGGTGGATTTCTATGGTGACTACTGCAATAGGCTCTTGTGTGTTGGGAAGTGTGAGGATGGCACAGGATAAAACAGGGTTCAGAACTTTTGGATCTTTTGTTCATAGGGTTGCTATGAGTCGTGCTAAACTTGACAGCACCTAACAACAACAATAAATGTATCCAACTAAAAGTCAATTTAATTTCTTCTCAAGTGCACATGGTCCATTTTCCAGAATTAATCATATATTAGGACAAAAAGTAAGCCTCAGCAAACTAAAAACCAATGGAATAATATAAAGAATGTTTTCAGACCACAATTCCATAAAGCTATAAATTAATGACAAGAGGATAAAGCTTAGAAAACCACCCACATGGAAGTTAAATAAAACCCTGCAAGAACATGATTGGGTTATAGAAGAAATAAAAAATTTTCTTGAAACAAATGACAATGAAAATACAACATACCAAAACCTCTGGGATGCAGCTAAGGCAGTCCTCTGGGGGAAGTTCATAGCAATAGGTAAACACTTTAAAAAGGAAAAACAAAAACAAAATAAATGAACTAACTCAACACTTCTGTCAAATAGGAAAAGAACAACAGTCAAATCCCACAATCTCCTGAAGAAAGGAAATTATAAAGACAAGAGCTGAAATCAATGGCATAGAAAATAGAAAAACAATTTAAACCATCAAGAATACCAGGAGCTGTGTCGTGGTTTTTTAAAAAAAAATCAATTTTAATGAACATTTTACAGAGATTTTTGGATTTCCATACATTCATTGTTGCCTTTTTCTCCCTGCCCACCACTCCCCCCAGTTTGCTCTTCTCTTTTTGAAAAGTAAAAGAAAAAGAATTTCATTGCTTTAGAATCCCCCGCCCCAAGTACACTCCACTATGCAACCTTCATTCGGGACTCTTGTAATAACTGAGAAGAATGGGAACCCCAGAACATTTGATTGTGCTATACTTGGACCAAGATGCAGTCATCAGAACAGAGCAGGGAAACACTGGATGGTTCAAAATCAAGAAAGGGGTCCGTCCAGGATGTATTTTGTCTCCATACCTTTTCAATCTGTATGCAGAACAGATCATCCGAGACGCTGGGCTGTATGAGGAGGAATGTGGCATCAGGATTGGTGGAAGAATCATCAACAACCTGTGTTATGCAGATGATACAACTTTGCTTGCTGAAACTGAGGAGGACCTGAAGTTCTTGCTGCAGAAGGTCAAGGACTGCAGTCTTCAATATGGATTGAAGCTCAACATCAAGAAAACAAAGATTCTCCCCACTTGGCCAATTGGAAGCATCAGTATGGATGGTGAAGAGACTGAGATAGTTAACAGTTTTAGTTTACTTGGTTTCACAGTCAACACTCTTAGTAAGAGCGGCCAGGAAATCAGGAGACGAATTGCATTAGAAAAGTCAGCTGTGAGGGACCTCTCAAGAGTACTGAAGGGCAACGACGTCAGGCTGGAGACTAAGGTGCACCTGATCCAGGCTATAGTCTTTGCAATTACGTGCTATGCATTGGAGAGTTGGACAATGAAAGGGATGATAGAAAGATAATTGATGCCTTTCAGCTGTGGTGCTGGAGAGGAGTGTTGAATATACCATGGACTGCTAGGAGAACAAACAGGTTTGTCCTGGAGAGGGTGAAGCCAGAATGCCCCTTAGAGTCAAGGATTCTGAAGCTTCATCTGACATACTTTGGGCATGTTGCAAAGAAGGACTGGTCCTTGGAGAGGGACATCATGTTTGGGAGAGTGGAGGGGCGACGCAGGAGAGGAAGACCCTCAATGAGATGGATCAATTCTGTGAGTGGAGTGGTGGGAATGAGTATGTTTGAGACGGTGAGGCTGGCACAGAACGGCGTTTAAGGCTCTTGTACATAGGGTCACTATGAGTCGCAAGCGACTCGATGGCACATAACAAAAACAAACAACATATTGCTTTCAAGCAGTTCTCTCCCTCATCTGTTTCAATGCAGTATACATAATTTATCCAATTTTTCTGTCTCACCCCAACCCTGATGTCAGTCCCATTCTACAATAGTGGCACCAGGCAGCACCTGTCTTTTTGTGACTGAGATCTTTCACTCAGCATAATGTCCTCCAAAGTCACCCATTTTAAATAATATTGCATGAGTTCTTTGTTTTTCAGTGGTGCATAGTATTCCATTGTGTGAATATACCACAGCTTCTCTATCCATTTGTTGATGGGCAGTTAGGTTGTTTCCAACACTTTGCTATAAACTGGGTGTGCATAAAACTTCCCGGGTTGCAGTTATGGTCTCCTTGGGGTATATTTTCAGTAGTGGAATTGCTGGGTCAAATGGTATTTCTATTTACAACTTTTTGAGAGAGCACCATACCACCTTCCACAGTGATTGCACCATTTTACACTCTCACAAACAGTGAATAAGGATTCCAGTTTCTCCACAACCTCGCCAGCATATGTTGTTTGCTGTTCTGTTAAATTTTGCTATTCTTACTGGGGTGAGATGATATCTCATGGTTGTTTTGATTTGCATCTCTCTTAGAGCTAGGGATTTTGAACATTTCATCATGTATTTTTTGGCCATCTGAATGTCTTCTTTGGTGAAATGTCTGTTAATATCCTGTGCCCATTTTTCAATTGTGTTATTTACCTTTATCTTGTTGTGGTGCTCAAGTATTTTATAAATTCCCTTACTGACATGTCATTACCAAATATTTTTTCCCCAGTCTGTGGCTTCCCTTTTTATTCTGTTGGAGTTTTTAGATGTGCATAGGGATTTGATTCTTAGAAGGTCCCATTCATCTATTTTATCCTCTCCTGGTTGTAGATTTTTCAGGATGCTTGGAAGACTGTTTATGTGTGGATTAGGACATCTAGAGTTCTTCTAAGCTTTTCTTAATGAAATGTATAGTCCTTGGTTTTAGTCCTAGGTCCATGATCCATTTTGAGTTGATTTTTGTGTATGGAGTAAGGTGTGGATCTTGCTTGAGTTTTATACAGATAGTTTTCCTATTTTGCCAACACCATTTGTTAAAAAGGCTGTCGTTTCCCCACTTAACTGATCTCTTTGTAAAAAATCAATTGACCATAGGTAGATGGGCTGATTTCTGGATTCTGTATTCCATTCCATTGATCTATGTGTCTGTCATTATACCAGTACCATGCTGCCTTGACCACCACGGCAGTGTAATAGGATTTGAAATCAGGGGGTGAGATACCTCCTACCTTGTTTCTCTTTTTAAGGAGTGCTTTGTTAATTCAGGGTTTCTTTCCATTCCAAATGAAATTGGAGATTGCCTTTTCCATCTCATTGAAGAAAGGAATTAGTATCTGTACTGGGATTGCATTGGACATGTAAATTGCCTTTGGTAGTATTGTCATTTTTACAATATTGTGTCTTCCTATCCATGACCAAGGGATATTCTTCCACTTCTCAAGGTCTCTTTTTGTTTCTTGTAGTAATGTTTTGTAATTTTCTTTGAATAGATCTTTTGTGTTTCTGGTTAGGTTTACTCCCAAGTATTTAATTTTGTGATTAACTATTGTGAAGGGTATTGTTTTTCTTCTGTTGTACAACAGAACACATTTAGATAATAGAGATGGCAAAGGAGGTTGAGTTTTTAAGCATGGAAATACAAAGGAAGAGGAACAGTTGTAAGCAGACACTGGTGATTGGGACATGGAATGTGAGAACCATGAATGTAGGAAAATTAGATATTGTTAAGG
>NW_006399996.1:3824114-3827760 GCF_000299155.1 Elephantulus edwardii | reverse complement strand
GGAGTTTAGGGCTGTTGTACATAGGGTCGCTATGAGTCGCAGGCAACTCGATGGCACATAACAACAACAACAACAATTGTTTTTCTTAGCTCCAGTTCTGTATTTTCTTTGTTTGTCACTATAAAGAAATCCAATTGATTTTTGTATGTTGATCTTGTATCCTGCCACTTTGCTGAACTAGTCAACTATGTCCACTAGTTTTCTTGCTAAGTCTTTAGGATTGACTAAGTATTCTATCATATCATCTGCAGAGAGAGATAATTTTACCTCTTCTTTGCCAATTTGGATACCTCTTATTTCCTTTTCTTGCCTTATTGCTATTGCTTAGACTTCCAATATCATATTGAATAGGAGAGATGATAGTGGGCGTCCTTGCCTAGTTCCTGTTCTTAATGGGAATGCCTTTAATCTCTCTCCATTGAGAACAGTATTTGCTCTCAAATGTGCAAATACACTTTTTACTATGTTGAAGAAATTCCCCTCTAATCCTATTTTGCTGGGTGTTTTAATCAGCAAAGAGTGTTGGATTTTGTCTAAGGCCTTTTCTTCATCAATTGATAGGATCATGTGGTTCTTGTTCTTTGCTTTGTTAATGTGATGAATTATAATGATTGTTTTTCTTATGTTGAACCATCCTTGCATACCTGTTATGAATCCCACTTGGTCATGGTGAATTAGTTTTTGATGTATTGTTGGATTCTATTGGCCAGGTTTTATTCAGGATTTTTGCGTCTACGTTCATGAGAGATACTGGCCTATAGTTTTCTATTTTGGTAGTGTCTTTACCTGGCTTTGGTATCAAGGATATGTTTACTTCATAGAATGAGTCTGGGAGAATTCCATCTTTTTCTATTTTCTTAAATAGTTTTTGTAGAATTGGTGACAGTTCTTCTCTGAATGTTTGATAAAATTCACTTGTGAATTTTTTTGGCTTTTTTTGGCTGGAAGTTGTTGTACTACCTTTTCAATTTCTTCCTTTGTAATGGGTCTGTCCAGGTGATCAATTTTGATTGGTGTCATTTTAGGTAGAGTGTGAATTTCTAAGTATTTGTCCATTTCCTCTAGGTTTTCATACTTATTTGAATATAGTTTTCCATAATATTTCATTGTTAGTCTTTTTATTTTACTTGATTCTGTTGTGATGTTGCCTGTTTCATCTTTTATTTGGATTATTTGTGTCTTTTCCTTCTTTTCCTTTGTTAGTTGTGCTAAGGAGCTGTTTGGTTTCATTGTGGGTTTTTTTAAGGATAAAATGCTTTTTTGCAATGGGTTTGCGAACAGAATACAAGTCTTGGTGAATACCATCACAAGCCAAAATGGGAAAGGAGAAGACTCATATAAACATCATCATCATTGGACAGGTAGACCCGGACAAATGTGGTGGGATCAACAACAGAATCACTGAGAAATTTGAGAAGAAAGCTACTATGAAGAGAAAGGGCTCCTTCAAATATGCCTAGATTTTGGATAAACTGAAAGCTGAATGTGATCAAGGCATCGCCATTATTATCTCCCTGTGGAAATTTGAGACCAGTTTTGTGACCGTTAGTTTCTATTTCCTCCTTCATTATCGTTTGTTTCAGTTCATATGGTACTTCCTGAAATATTTCAGTGTTAGTCAGTTCTTTCTGGTACAATGACTCTGTATTCCCTTCATCTTCTTTTGATGCTTTCTGGATCATTCAATATGTTGCCCATAGCATCTTTCAACATTGTAACTAGAGGCTTAAATTTGTTTTTCAGTTCTCTCAGCTTGAGAAATGCAGAGCAAGTTCTTCACTTTTTATTTTCTAATTCCAGCTCTCTGCACATCCCATTATAATACTTTGGTTTTTTCCTCCTGAGCTGCCCTTTGAAACCTTCTGTTCATTAATTTTACTCCAGCATGTTTTCCTTTTGATCTGACTTCTCAACCAGGAACAAGGAAGAAGGGGGGGGAGCTCCAGGAATCGATGTGATACCAATTGACTTGTTTCAGTTAACAGATGCAGCCTTGGATGCACTCACCAGTCTATGCTAGGAAATGTGGAGGACAGTTGTCTGGCCAATGGATTGGAAGAGGTCCATATTTGTCCCATTCCCACAAAAGGTGATCCAACTGAATGTGGAAACTATTGAACATTATTAATATCATATGCAAAGAAAACACGGCTGAAGATTACTTAAAAATGGCTAGAACAGTACCTAGATAGGGAGCTGCCAGAAGTTCAAGGAGGATTTAGGAGAGGCTGTGGCACCAACTATATCACTGCTGATGTCAGATGGATCTGGGCTGAACATAAAGAAAAATATCTATTTGTGCTTTTTACTATACAAAGCGATTTGATTGTGTGGATCATAACAAACTGCTGCTTACATTGAGAAAAATGGGGGTCCCAGAGCACTTAATTGTGCTCATGCAAAATCTATACCTGGACCAGGAGGCTGTTGTATGAACAGAACAGCAACACTGCATGGTTTAATATTAAGAAGAGAGGGTGTCAGGGTTGTAGTCTCTCTTCATACCTATTTAATCTGTATGCTAAGCAAATTACTCAAGAAGCTGGACTCTATGAACAGGAATGTGACATCAAGACTGGAGGGAGACTTACCAAAAACCTGTGTTATATAGATGACACAACCTTGCAATTAGGAAGACTTGAAGCACTTGTTGCAGAATATCAAAGAATGCAGCCTTTGGTATGGATTACATCTCAATATCAAGAAAACAGATTCTTACCACTGGCCCGATTGGAAACATCATGATGGATGGAGAAGAGATTGAAACTATCAACAATTTCATCTTACTTAGATCCATAATTAATACCCTTTGTACCAGTAGTCAGGAAATAAGGAGACACATTGCACTGGAAAATCTGCAGTTAGAGACTTCTCCAAATTATTGAGGAGTAATGATGTCAGTTTGAAAACTAAGGTGTGTCTGATTCAGCCTATAATAGGCTTTTCAATCACGTGCTATGTATCTGAGAGCTGGACAATGAAAAAGGATGGCGGAAGAAGATTTGATGCCTTTGAGCTATGGTATTGGAGCAGAGCACTGAACATCCTGTGAACACTCAAAAGAACAAAACAAATAAGTTTTGGAGAGGGTGCAGCCAGAGTGCTCTTTTGAGGCAAGAATGATGAGGCTTCACTTCACATACTTTGGGCATGTTGCTAGGAAAAGCTATTCCTATTCCTTGGACAGGGAAATGATGGTAGAAACGGCTGAGGGTCAGTGAAGGAGAGGAAGATCCTCGATCAGGTGGATTGACATGGTGACTACCATAATCGGCTCTTGCGTGTCAGGAAGTGAGAGGACTGCACAGGATAGAACAGGGTTCAGATCTTTTTGTTCATACGGTCACTATGACTCACACTTTACTTGATAGTACCTAACAACAACATGTGAACATCATGATGCCCCAGGACACAGAGGTTTAGTAGAACTGGTGACAGCTCTTCTCTGAATGTTTGATAAAATTCAATAGTAAGACTGTCTGGTCCAGGGCTTTTTTAATTGGAAGTTGGTTTATGACATGTTTAATTACTTCTTATGTAATGGATTTGTTCAGGTGTTCTACTTTAGTCCATGTCAGTTCAGGCAGGTTTAACTCTCTAATACTAATTTATCCATTTTCTCTAGGTTTGCGTATTTGTTTGAGTA
>NW_006399996.1:3816846-3822207 GCF_000299155.1 Elephantulus edwardii | reverse complement strand
TTTTGGTCTTTTCTTCCTCTTCTGTCTTTGCAATGACCGTTTGCACTCTTCCTGGATGATACCCTTGATATCCTCCCACAACTCATCTGGCCTTCACTCATTAGTGTTCAAATACATATTTCTATTGTTAGACATTTTATTTCAGTTGGTTCTATTGTGTCATCACCCCTTTCATCTTTTATTTGGATTATCTATGTCTTTCTTTTCCTTTGTTAGTTTTGCTAGTGGTATTTCAGTTTATCTTTTGAAATAATTTCTGGTCTTGCCGATACTTTCAATTGTTTTTCTGATTTCTATGGAATTTATTTCTGCCCTAATTTTTATAATTTCCTTTCTTTTAGGTTTGTTGCCTTTTTTTTTTCTCTTCTTTTTCTACTTGTTAGAGATGTTGGGTTAAGTAATCTAATTTTTTTTCTTCCCTTTTAATGTGTTTACTTATTGCTATGAATGACCTCTAAGTACTGCTTATGCTATATTCCAGAGATTTTTATAAGTTATGTTTTCATTTGCATGTTTCAAGAAACTTTTTAAAAAATATTTCTTCTATTACCTGCTCATGTTTAAGCAGGGTGTTGCTCAGCTTCCAGGTGTATGGGTTTTTTTCCTCTCTTTTGTCCTCTTCTTGAGTTTTGTAGCACTGTGGTCTTAGAAAATGGTTTGTATTATTTCTGTTTTTTAATTTATTGTGGCTTGTTTTGTGACCTAAAATATGGTCTATGCAGGAGAATGTTCCATGTGGGCTGGAGAAGAATTTGTAATGATCTTTTGGGGGACACATTAGCCTGTAAATATCTATGAGATCAAGTTGTTTGATTGTGTGGATTAATTCTTCAGCACCGTTTAGGTTTTTTTCTGGAAGTTGTCTTTCCTTGAAAACAGTGTATTGATGTCTCCTACTACTAGAGTTCCATTCGATTTTTTAAAATTTCCGGTTTTCCAACATTCAAGCTACGTACATTCCATGTACCAAGTGTTAAATTATGTTTGTTATTGATTTTCCTCATTTCAACTGACTTCCAATCTGGGCTCTACCACTACACTATAACTATCCTCTTTGTTTAGCGTTCTTACGGTTTTCGAAAACTTTTTATTTAGGAGATAGTTGGCCCATCCTCCAGAGTGCTCTTTTGAGGCAAGAATGATGAGGTTTCGCCACACATACTTTGGACATGTTGCTAGGAGGTGCTGTTCCTTGGAGAGGGTCATGATGTTGGGAAGGGTGGAGGGTTGGCAAAGGAGAGAACAGCCTTCAGCTAGGGGGATTGACACAGTGACTGCTGCAATGGGCTCCTGAGTCAGGAAGTATGAGGATCACGCAGGACAGAATAGGGTTCAGATCTTTTGTTCATAGGGTCACTATGAGTTGTGCTCAACTTAACAGCACGTAACAACAACTACTACAATGGTGCTATTTATTTCTCAAGTTCTGTTCACATTTCCTATGTGTATTTTGCAGGTCAATCATTTGGTGCATAGCTATTATGTCTATGCCTTCTTGTTCTACTGACCTGTTAAGTGTTATATAGTGTCCTTCCTTGTCTTTTGTGATCGCTTTTACATTGAAATCTATTTTGTCAGAGATAAGTATTGCTACTCATACTTTCTTCTAGTTACCATATGCCTGATATACTTCCCTGCCATCCTTTGATTTTTTTTTAATTTATGCTATTGATTGATTGATTTAGGGGTTTTATCTCATCTACTAATAATTTTCTCTTCTTGGTGCATTTAAACAATTCACATTTAGTGTAAATCTTGATAGACAAGGTTTTATTGGCTTCATTTTGTTAGGTTCTTTTTGGTGCTGTTGTTGGTTACTTTGATCCATACTTCTTTCTGTGGCATTTCCATGAGAAGGACTTCTTTCAGTATATCATGCAACGTTGGTCTTGTTTTTAAAAATCCCCTTACTAAAACAACTATGAGATAGCATCTCACCCTAGTAAGAATAGCAAAATTTAACAGAACAGCAAGCAACAGATGCTGGCGAGGTAGTGCAGAAACTGGAAACCCTTATTCACTGTTGGTGGGAGTGTAAAATGGTGCAACCACTGTGTAAGGTGGTATGGCACTTTCTCAAAAAGTTGCAAATAGAGATACCATTTGACCCAGCAATTCCGCTACTTGGAATACACCCCAGAGAGACCATAACTGACACCCAAGCAAATATATGTACACCCGTGTTTATCACGGCTTTGTTCACAATAGCAAGGAGTTGGAAACAACATAAGTGCCCATCAACAAACCAATGCATAGAGAAGCTCTGGTATATTCACACAATGGAATACTATGCTGCATTAAAAAACAAGGGACTCATGTAATGTTATTCAAAATGGGTGACTCTGGAGGACATTATGCTGAATGAAGTATCTCAGTCACAAAAGGACAAATATTGCATGGTGCCACTGTTGTAAAACAGGGCTGATATCGGGCTTGGGGGGAGACTGAGAAAGATGGGTTCAATAATGTATACTGCATTGGAACAGATGAGGGAGAAAACTGTTTAAAAGGGCTATGTTCAAAATCCCTAGCTCTGAGAGAGATGCAAATCAAGACAACTATGAGATATCATCTCACTCCAGTAAGACTAGCAAAATTTAACAGAACAGCAAGCAACAAATGCTGGCGAGGTTGTGGAGAAACTGGAACCCTTATTCACTGTTGGTGGGAGTGTAAAATGGTGTAGCCACTGTGGAAAGCGATGTGGCGCTTTCTCAAAAAGTTGCAAATAGAGATACCATTTGACCCAGCAATTCCACTACTGGGAATATACCCTAAAGAGACCATAAATGGCATCCAAGTAGATATATGTATACCCATGTTTATCACGGCTTTGTTTACAATATCAAGGAGTTGGAAACAACCTAAATGCCCATCAACAAACATATGGGTAGAGAAGCTGTGGTATATTTGCACAATGGAATACTATGCTGCATTGAAAAACAAGGAACTCATGCAATATTATTCAAAATGGGTGACCCTGGAGGACATTATGCTGAGTGAGGTATCTCAGTCACAAAGGGACAAATGCTATATGGTGCCACTGTTGTAGAATGAGGCTGGCATTGGGGTGGGGGTAAGACTGAGAAAAACTGGATGAAATATGTTTACGGCATTGAAGTCTATGGGGGAGAGAACAGTCTAAAAGTATTATATTTTAGGGCATTATTTTTATCGTAGGAGTACGCAATGAGGGTTGCAGAGTGGATTATATTTGGGGGTAGCGGGTGGGGTTTGGGGAGGTGCGGGCAGATTGTGTACCAATGAGGGAGTTTTTCTTTTGCTTTTCAAGGAGAGGAGCAAACGGGGGGGAGGGGTTTGTGCGGCGAGAAGGGTGCAACAATAAATGAATGGAATCTCAAAATCTCTGTAGATGTTCATTGAAATGAAAAATAAACAAACTAAATTTTAAAAAATGTAAAATATGTAAATAGTCAACCTAAGATTCTGTACCACACCAAAAAGGAAAGAAAACCCACTTCCCCAAATGACAGTAAATTTAAAACATCATTTCAAAAAAAAAAAAAAAGAAATATTTTCTTACTGATTTGTGGTAATTCTTTACATATATTCTTTAAGTTCTTAAAAATCTTTTGTGCAATATGATTTTATATGTTCAGGTTTATACATAGTGTTTTAAAAATACATTATTAAGTATTCTGTTTATTATGTAGCCAATGCCACTGTATAGTGAGGTCTGAAAAAAGCTTTTTTATAAAAAAAATAATAATATTTTCCTGGTGAGAAAAAAAAAGGGATATGTGATTAAGTATTTTTGTCATCCTGGAGGGAGGGATTATAAAACAATGAAAGATTTTTCTTTTACTTTTCCAAGAGGGTAGTGTACTAGGGGGGAGGGTTGGAAGGGGAGAGAAGTTCAACAATGAATGAATTAATGGAAATCCAAAGTCTCTGTAAATTTTCATTGAAATTAATAATAAATTAAAAAAAGAAAAACAAAACAAAACAGAACCCTTGCTTTGTGCTTTTCTGAACTTACCTTATTCCTAGTTGTAAGTTTTGTTCTTTGAGTTTTTATATATATGTCCTTCTACTGTCTTCTTGCTCACATGGTTTTGGCTTAGATGTTGTTATTACTCTTATTTGCTCTCCTTAATAAATTACTCTTCATTTTTCCCTACCTGCTTTTAGAATTTTCTCCTTGTCTGAGACAAATCTGACTATGAGATGCAGGGTAGAGGCAACTATCTCTGTTCCTTCCTTAATGATGCCACACTTAAGTTCTCTGGAAGGGAAGGCTTGTTTTCTGATTGCAGCCCTCTTTCATTAAGTCTTTTTCTTCTCCTTGACCTGCAGAGTGGTGTGATAAGATTCCTCAACTCTTTTCACCACTCTGACACACGATGTATTTATCTTAATTTTTTTGCTCCCGGACCATATTTTTGTGGATTGCTGGGGCCTTCCAGTTAAGACACACAGCTGACACTACAAGATATTCCCAGAAAAGTGTGATGTTTAGCTGGATCCTAAGTGTTAGTGTTGTCTGTCTGGCCAAGGGTCACAGGCTAAAAGTTTTTCAGAGAAGCAAGAGGGTGTCCAATGGTGAGATGTTCAGTGGGCAGGTCAGGCAGGACTTGGGCAGGAATTGAGGGCGATGTTACCTGATCAAGATGCCAATAGTTAAAATGGCAATGGGTAGGCAAGGTGGGTCATGGAGAGATAAAGGTGTTGTTGTTGTTGTTATGTGTTGAGTCGTTTGCGACTCATAGCGACCTTATGTACAACAGCCCTAAACCCTGCTGTATCCTGTGCCAATCGCACTGCCTCTGACACACCCATCCCGATTACCCCAGTCACTGAATCCGATTCTGGAAATTGCCAGCTACCGGGAATAACAAAGGTTATTGATGAGTCTTCCTCCAACCCTGATGCCACATTCTTGTTCATAGGCTCCAAATTTTCGAATAATTTGCTCAGTATTAAGGCTGACTCAGTATAGAGAAAGGACACAACACTGGTACACACTTTCTCTAATTTTCAACCATATAATGTTGTCTTGGTCTGTTCGCCCAAACAGCCTCATGGTATAGGTATACCTATATGAGCACAATTAAGTGTTCTGGGATTCTTGATTCTTCTCAATTTTAGCCATGATTTCTTCAGTCAGGAGTAAGCATGACCAAAAGTTTGTTTTTTTAAAAAAATTTTATTAGTTTTAATGAACATTTATACAGGGATTTTGGGTTTTGATTCCTTCATTGCTGCACCATTCTCTCCACCCTCCTCCCCAGTTTGTTCTTCTTCCCCCGCCATCCGAATGTCTGTTTTAATTGTCCAGTTGCCACAGTGCTTGTCAAAGTCAGTTCTGATTAATCTCCTTTGTCAGTGTGTCCTTTGCCA
>NW_006399996.1:3802205-3815046 GCF_000299155.1 Elephantulus edwardii | reverse complement strand
GAGAAACTGGAACCCTGATTCACTGTTGGTGGGAGTGTAAAATGGTGCAACCCCTGTGGAAAGCAGTATGGCGCTTTCTCAAAAAGTTGCAAATGTTTTTACGGTAAGGTACTGCTTGGCATCCAAGAGGCCAATAAGCCATAAGTGAGCTGTACCCCACAGTACTATAAGTCACAGTAGCTTTCAAATCACTCTGAAGCTTAGTCTCTACAAATTATATGTGGACATTGATAAGCCACTGACCTGTTGCTTGTTATTGTTATGCGCCATCGAGTCACCTACAACTCATAGTGACCCTATGTACAAGAGCCCTAAACCCTGTTCTATCCTATCTGCCAATCTTTCTCTGACACACCTACTCCTATTACTCCCATCACTGAATCAGTCCATCTAATCAAGTGTCTTCCTATCCTGCGCTGTCCCTTCACCCTCTCAAGCATGACATCCCTCTCCAAGAACTGGTCCCTCCTTGCAGCATGTCCAAAGTATGTCAGACGAAGCTTCAGAATATTTGCCTCCAAGGAGTAGCCTGGTTTTGCCCTCTCTAGGATGAACCTGTTTGTTCTCTTAGCAGTTCATGGTATATTCAATACTCTCCCCCAGCACGACAGCTCAAAGGCATCAATTCTCCTTCCTTCATCCCTGGTCATTGTCCAGCTCTCTGATGCATAGCAAGTGACTACAAAAATCATGGCCTTTATCAGGCGCACATTAGTCTTCAGACTGTTATCATTGCTCTTCAGTACTTTGGAGAGGTCTCTGACAGCCGACTTTCCCAGTGCAATTTGTTTTTCAATTTCCTGGCTGCTGGTACCAAGAGTGTTGATTGTAGAGCCAGCAAACTAAAGCTGTTAACAATATTAATCTCTTCATCTATCATGATGCTGCCTATCAGTCCAATGATGAGAATCTTCGTTTTCTTGATATTGAGCTTCAATCCATATTGAAGGCTACAGTCCTTGACATTCTACAGCAAGTGCCTCAGGTCCTCCTCAGTTTCAGCAAGCAGGGTTGTGTCATCTGCATAATGCAGATTGATGAGTCTTCCTCCAATCCTGATGCCACATTTCTCTTCATAGGGCCCAGACTCCTTGATAATCTATTCTGCATATAGATTGAAATGGAGATAGGACACATCCCTGGTGTACACCCTTTCTAATTTTTAACCATGCAGTGTTTCCTTGCTCTGTTCTGATGACTTCCTCCTGGTCCAGATATAGGTTTCTCATTAGCATGATCAAGTGTTCTGGGATTCCCATTCTTCTCAGAGTTTATTATGATCCTCACAGTCAAATTGCCTTTCCATTATCAATGAAACACAGATAGACATTCCTCTGGTATTCCCTGCTTTCAGCTAAGATCCATCTAACATTAGCTACAATATCCCTAGTACCACAAACTCTTCGAAACCCAGCCTGCACTTCCGGCAGTTCTCTGCTGATGTGCTGTTCCAGTCATTTTTGGATAATCTTCAGCAGAATCTTGCTTGTATGTGATATTAATGATATTATGCTATAATTTTCTCACAGAAATAAAATAACTCCAGAATTTTATTAATCTAAGACAAGTGATAAGAAGCTGCACTGCAATTTCGAAGGCATATGGTTCAAGGCCATCAGCTGCTTCACAGAAGGATGGGCAAGCTTCTCCCAAGTAATTATCTGCCTCTAAAAACCTGCTAGAAAGTTTAAAAGGACAGCTAGTAATAAATGTTGGAAAGGATAAGGATAGGAACTCTTATATACTGCTGGTGGGATTGTAAAATGGTACAACCACTCTCAAAGGCAGGTTGGCATTTTCTCAAAAATTTGAGCATAGAAATTCCATACGAACCAGCTATTACATTGCTTGGAATAAGCCGTGAGAAAATGAGAACTGAGGCACAAACAGAGTAATGCACACCAATGTTCATAGCAGCATTATTCACCACTGCAAGAACATGGAAACAGCCAGATATCCAACCAAAATAGAATGGATTAAGAACTTACAGTACATTCACACAATAGAATACCATGCAGCATACAGGAGCAATGATTTTGTAATCACTACCTAACTTGGGAGGGACTGCAGAGCATTATGTTGAGTGAACTAACTCAGTCCCATAAGGACAAATACTGTATAAGACCATTATTGTAGAATGTGTATGAGGACCCAAGATGGGGAGGGTGGGAGCAGAGGTGTGAGGATAGATTGGAGGGGGTATAAATAGAGGGGGGGGTTAATAGGGTCCCACAATTTCATGGGTGGAGGGAAGGGTGGGTAAAGGAAATGGGAATGATCAAGTGTGAAAAATAATGTGTACAAACATTGTAAGTAAACTAGTATAAAATAAAAATTTTATTTTTAAAAAAAAACACAACACAACAAAACCTGCTAGAGGGTCAGCTATGGGTCGATTCCAACTCTTCAGGAGGGGTGAGAGAGGATGGAAGCAGAGGGATGTGGATGTGCAGGAGGGGGGGGGATTAATCACTGGGTTGTACAATTTGACGGGTGGGAGAGTGAGGGAAATTGAAAGAATTTTCTTGAATTTGTATTTGAATTTTGTAAATAAATTAGTAGGAAAAAAATAAAAGCCGTAAAAAAGAATAAAAACAGAAAAGAGAGGGAAAAGCTCTCCACTCAAAATGAGACTGCAAATCAAAGAATTATGATGATAATTGGACAGATAACTAGAAAGATGTATAATTAACATGTTGCTGCAAATGACGGTAATATATTGGGAAAAAATGTGTTTCTAAGCATGGTCGTCAATTTAAAAGTGTGCAGTAACGTGTTAAAATGTTAATTCACATTGTGTATGACTAAAATTAGCAAAAAAATCAGTAACATATATTAAGGTATTTAAATTAATGAAAGACAATGTCTGTGGGTGAGGTGAAGGAAATGGGAAAGATCTTTTGTGAAAAACAATATATTTAAATTTTGTAGATAAATAAGAGTAAAATGAAAAAAAATTTTAAAAAATTAAACAAAAAAACCCAACAAAACAAAACCTGCTAGAGGGTCAGCTATGGGTCGGTTCCAACGCTATGGCACTCAACACACAACACAGGGTACTATTAAGACAAAAAATCCTACCAGCACCTTTGGACAGAGAAAAAAATTCATATATAGCCAGGAGACCAAATTTTTCTGAAAAGGTAGAAAAGGAGTCCACATAATATCAAATGGAGACTTGACCCTTCAGAACTTTAAAAACCTTCAGAGTTCTAAAGAATTCCTTGTTGTTGTTTTTTTCCCCCGCCAAGTCAGAGGCTACCACTGCTTTGTCCCTACTTGTCTCCATTTGCAAAGTATTTTCCCTTTAAGTCCCTTTCTTGGATTGCATAGAAAACACGGACTCCTGTTTTGCATCTTATTTAACAGGAAAAAGAACTCTGTAGTGTAGTGGGTCTTTTGTTCTGATTGGCCTTACTATCCTGTTGCCCCCCACTTAACATATGGTGGTACAGGAACATAAATAAGGTAAATTCGTCTATCAGTTTCATGCCAGATTTAAATTCAGCAGCAGAAATTTTGGGAATCTCATCACCACCAATGATGCAGCATCAGAGACTGCGGCACATGTCATTTCTGTGCCAGTCAGACCTAAAGAGCAGCAGGGACCCAGTGTGAGACACAGCTGACCTGGGGCCACTGTTCTATGAAGCCAGTATCAGGGGCCTACGTCTAAGATTACTGATGGTTAGGGGGAGGGGGTAGTTATAGTAATTAGCACTAAGAGGTCTTTTAAACACTGTCCTAAAACTGCAATGTTGAAGAGCCTGAAAGCACACTTCACATGTTGCCCTGACCAAAAAAAAAAGAGTATCTTACCACTAAATTTGAGAGGGATCCTGCAAATTTTCCTAAGAAATCTCATGATTGCAAGTAGGGTTCTGGGAAGTGTATGTAGCTATTTCAACAGATTTCAGATCCTGCAGAGCAATAGGCCTGGTGTTGGAATTAGAAGTAGGTGCAGGATCATGCAGGACATGTCACAACTCTAATGAGAACTGGTTTTGTGTTGTGGATACTATTGATGGGAACACTTACTCACTATGGAGTTAATAGAGGTCAGAATTGGCTGTCAGTTCCCATGCTAATCTCATTCTTTGCACTACTCACATTTAAGGAGTGCACTGGAGGCATTTTCTGAGAGACCACATGTAGGTAGTAGTCTGACTAGAGGCTCATCAGAGAGCTTAATTCCCATTTGAGATCTTCTGTGAGAAAAACATTTTCAATGCAAATCAACACAGTGAACATTTCAGACACAAATGAAATGAGGAGTGACTCTACTGAGCTTATTTCAAGAAAGGGCACACCAAATCCATGTTCTACCCACATGTCCTCTGTATCTGCTTGCACTCTATATCAGAAAGACATGCTCTAGAATCTTAGTGATAAAGGACTAAGCTGATGTTATTCTGTGAACATTCATTACACCAACTCTATGAGAACCATTAAGCAAACATGAAGTTCTCTCCAAGAGCCCAAACTAACTTCCAAGTTAAAAAGAACTGTTCTTCCTTATCAATCCATGAAAATACACAGGTGTAGAAGAGATGTAGTTATGTAGGCAATTCCAAAAGTTCTGTATTTGTCACTGGACTGACACACAAACAAGGGTTAAAAGTCTGGTTATGGAGAAGATTTCTTCCCTTGATTGGATCTCAGCTGTCTATCAAAATTTGAGCTCTTGTTGAAACATTTCCCACACTTCTGAATAAAATTTTGTTCACAAAAAAGGACATTTATAAGGGTTTTCTCCTCTGTGGACCTGCCAGCAAATGTTAAAATCAGATCTCTAAATGAACCTCTTTTCACACAGGACATTTATTGGCTTTCTCTCCTGTCTGGATCCACTGCTATTAAAATCAGACTATGGTATGAAACTCTTTTCAGAGAGGATATTTACAGGATTTCGCTTCTGTGGATTTTCTCATGGGGCATAATCCAGAAAAGTCCCAGAAGCCTTTATCACAGCAATCATATTTTCAAGGCTTCTCTCGTGTGTAGATTTTCTGATGCTTCACAAACTCTTAACTCCACAGAGAGGCTTTCTTGCAGGTGGGGACTTCAGCAACCTCCACCACGCAGATAAATGTGACCCAGAGGCCTGGCAGGTCAAGACAGTGCTGGAAACCATTGGGGCCCAAGGGCCACAGGCCCGAGGGCCAGGTAAACAATCTATACATCAGATCTACAGGACACATCACCCTAACTTGGGAAACATTACCCCTAAAATCAAGAGACATTGGTCACAACATAAGAAACTGTCAGCAGCTGAAGTGTTTGGAATCACAAAAGGCCATAAAGCTTGAGATATAAGATACCAGATCAAGGGCTGGACAGCGGGAGATAGGTATTAAAGGGAGTGGGTGAGAGTGGAAAGGGATGCTGGTGGATGGTGGAGCAGAGAAATAAGTGGGTCACTTATGTCAAGACATTTGTGTCAAGGGCGGGGGTAACACTGAAACTAATGGTTAATTCCACAATCGGGAAATTTCCTTCATCTGCTTTTTTTCCATAAAATGCTTGTCTGTCAGATACTTTTCTAAATCTGAGCAATCAGATTAAGACAGAGTAGGAAGAAGGGCTGGCCATAAACTTCAAAAATAGCAGGCCTCTGAAAACCTAGGATTTTGCTAGCATATGATTTTAATGATATTGTTTTGATAATGTCCATACTTTGGTCACCTTTTTTTGGAACGGGAATAAATATGGACCTTTTCCAGTCAGTTGGCCAAGTAATTGTCCTCCAGATTTCTTGGCACAACCTTGTAAGTATATCCAGAACAGCATGTGTTTGATGAAATACCTTAATTCGTATTCCATCAATCCTGGGGTCTTTGTTTTTTGCCAGTTCCTTCTGAGCAGCTTAAAGTTCCTCCTTCTTCATCAATGCCTCTTGATCATATGTTGTTTCATGAAATTCTTCTGTGCCAGCCAATTCTTTCTGGTATTGTGCCTCTGTGTACTTTTTCCATCTTATTTTGATACTTCCTGGGTCACTCAACATTCTGCCTTAAGTATCACAACTCGAGGATTGAATATTTTTCTTTAGCTCCATAAGCATAAGAAATACTGGGTTTGGTCCTTTGGATATTCTGATTCAGGCTTTTGTACATTTCATTATAATATTTTCTTTTGTTTTCTGGAGCCAACCTTTGAAATCTTCTGCTTAGCTCCTCAAAGTCTACTTTCTTCACTTTGCTTTGGTTTCTCAGTGCTCAAATTTAGAGCAATATTTAGAGTCTCTTTCATCATCCATCTCAGTCTTTTCTTCCTCCTCTGTCTTTGAAATAACCTTTTATGTTCTTCACAGATGATATTCTTCATATCCTCTTACAGTTTATCTAGTCTTCATTCATTAGTTTTCAAGCCTCAAATCTCATCCTCAGATGGTTTTAAAATTCTGCTGGGATAGACTCAAGATCAAATTTTTGTTCCTATGGACTTGATTTAACTTCTTTAGCTTTCATTTGAACTTGCATATGAGTAACTGATGGTCTGTTGCACAATTAGCACTGGCCTAGTTTTTCACGGCTGATTCTGAAGTTCTTCAACAATTCTTTCCACAGATATATGAGGAAGAACATTTGTTAGCAGACACTATGACTGGAATGTGGAATGTGAGAAGTAGGAATAGAGGAAAACAATATCGTTAAGAAAGAAATCAAACAAATAAATATTGACATACAAGGTATTGGTGAAATGAGATGGATTGGCCTGGGACATTTTTTTTTCCTTTTTTTGTTTCCAATCAATTCTTGGCCTGGGACATTTTGAATCAGGTCTACTATATGATCTACTACACTGGAGATGAAAAATATGGTCACTTTACTAATTAAAAAGGTAATTTCTAGATCCATCTTGTACTACAGTGTTGTGAATGACAGGATAATACCCATACACATATAAAAAATCTGGTGAATACCACTATTATTCAAATATATGCATCAACAACCAGAGCCAAACAGGAGGAAACAGATATTTCTACTAACTTTTGCAGAAACAAATCGATTGAACATGCAACCAAGATGCACTGATAATAATGGTGACTGGAATGCATAAAGTGGGAAAAGGGAAGAAAGATCAGTAGTTGGAAAACATGGATTTGGTGACAAGAAATCAGGCTGGAGATAGAACAATAGAATTTTATACAATCAATCGTATATTTATTACAAATATAAGAGACATAAAGGCAAAATATATACATGGATTTCACATGATGGTATGCACAGAAAAGAATTTTTGGAGAGACAAAAAGAAAACCAAAATCACCTGCCATCACATCCTCTGGAATAATTATTACTAACATTTGCCTCCTGTCTTTTTTCCCCAAAAAACTACCTGTTCTTTTCTCCCACAGTACTAAGACTGTACTGCAAATACAGTTTTGTCAAGCTTGAATCAACAGAAAGTAAATATGCTATCATAGTTATATAAATATCTGCCCATTCATATACAATAAAACAATCAAATGCCAATGCACAAAATCTTGAATGATCTAAGCATTAAAAGATGATAGAGGGAATACACAGAGCCACACTACCAAATAGAACTAGGTGACACTGAACTATTTCAGCAAGTACCATAAGATCAGTAGCCAATGGTAATGAAAGAAAAATTTCAAGCTGTACTGAAGGCATGGCAAAAATTAAGGCTCTAGAAATCAAAAGAGAATACCAATTCATATATTTTAACACAGACACAGAACTTGCAGGAGTTCAAGTTTGATTTAGAAGATGTTATAAGCATTATCATTGCTGATGGCAGATGTATCCTGGCTAGAAGCAGAGAATTCTAGGACAATGTCTATTTGTATTTTATTAACTATATAAAGGCATGTGATGTATGCATAATCCATTCTGCTAAGATTAGCAGACCAGTTTTAAGAAATACTAAGTCAATGTTGGCCCAAATATGTGATTTGCTGCACAACTCCATGATTTCTGGCAGAAAACAGTCCCTCCTTTGTCCATTTCCCTAGCTCCAAAAGTCTCTTGGGTTTGGTGGCTCATTGGATGTTTGAGGGTTCCCAGACACTCAGATACGTCAGAGAAATGACTCATGTGGCTTTAGGTATACAGGCCAGTTTTGAAGAGATTGGTAAGCATTGTAGAGTAATAGTTGAAGGCATGCATTCCAAATATTGAGATAGCACTGGGGTTCTTCTACAATAGTAGGGCCTGCTGCTGTTGTGTACCATCAAGTCAGAACCAACTCATATCGGATCCTGCAGCAGCTTCTCAAAGGCAGTTTAACTGCACAGAAGAATATGGTCCATCTTTCTCTGGTGGAGCAGGTGGTGGATTTGAACCAGATGCCTTGGGGATTACAGGGCAGTTTCTTATCACTAGGTCACCAGAGCTCCTCTCTGCTTAATACAATAAATAAGTCAGCACAAAATAAAGTTAACCATTGGCTAGGAAAGACATTTTGAAAGATAAACCTAGATACCACAGAGTGGATTCTAACAAATTATTGCTAACATTGAGAAGAATGGGAATCCCAGAATATCTAATTGTGCTTGTGGGAAATTTGTACCTAGACCAAGAGACTGTTTCGCAAACAGAGTAGAATACTACAGGAGTTTGTAGTTGTTGTTTTTATATTTTTTACATTAGTTTGCCTATAAAATTTGTATACAATGAGTTTCATTAATGTGCATTGTTTCATATATTCCTTCATTCACATTGTTTCATATGTTCATTCCTATACATTGTATTTTATAAAAAGTATCACCACTGATCTATGCCCACTATTACTCCATCTTTTCATTCCTCAGTGGATCCTTCTCAATTCCTTCAACTCCCTCTGCACACCAAACTCTGCCATCCCAGTTATTTACCCCATCTCTAAACTCCACCCCCATCCCTTTACCCATCTGGATTTTCATACACATCTTACTAGTTATGCAGGGAGCTCTGGTGTCCTAGTAGCAAGAAGCTGTGCTGCAATTCCAAGGACATGGTTTGAATCCACCAGCTGCTGTGTGGGTAAAGGATGGGCAATCTCCTGTGCAATCAGCTGCTTCTGAAAACCCACCAAAGGGTCAGCTATGGGTAGGCCTGATTCTACATTACATAAAAACACTAATTATCCTATTCTTCATTGTTTAAGATTAAGAAAGGTGTGCTTCAGGGTTGTACCCACTCTTCATATGAATTCAATTTGTATGCTGAGCAAATTAGTCAAGAAGCTAAGCTATAATATGCCATAAAGATCTGAGGATGACTCATCAATCTATATTATGAAGACAACACAACCTTGCTTACTAAAAATGAAAAGGACATGAGGTGCTTGCTGCAGAAGTTCAAAGACTATAGCCTACATAATATGATTTGCACTGCCATCTGAAGAAAACAAAAATTCTCATCACTGGACCAAAAGACTGAAACTGTGAATGACTTCCTCTTACTTGGATCCACAATCAACAACCTTGGTTTGGGCAAGGAGATGTATTGCACTGGAAAAAACTGTAGTCCAGGATTTCTCTCTCTAAATTATTGAGGAGCAGTTATATCAGTTTGAAGTCTAAGATGCCCCTGTTTCAGTCCATGACCTTTACAATAACTTGTTATGCATCTGAAAGCTGGACAATGAAGAAGGACAACAGAAGAAGAATTGATATGTTTTAGCTTTTGGAAAAGAATACTGAATATTCCATCAACTGCCAAAAAAAGAAAAATATATATCTTGGAGAAAGTGCAAAGAGAGTGCTCCTTGGAGGCAAAGATGACAAAGCTTAAGCTAAAATACAGCAAATTGCTAGAAGAGGCTTGTCCTTGGAGAGGGCATCATGTTTGGGAGGCAAAGGGGGGTCAGTGAAAGAAAGGAAGTCCTTGAACAAAATGAATGAACAGAGGGACAGCACCAATGGGCACAGGTGTGTCAGGAATGATGAGGACGGCACAGGATAGGATAGGGTTCAAATCTGTCATTCATAGGGTTGTTGTGAGTCGTATTTGACATAATAGTACCAAACAAGAACAAATAGGATAACGGGGAGGAAATTTAAAAAATTAAGCATAGAGGTTTCAGCAAATTAACTTTCAGAACTGGTGTTAAGAGATTTTTTTTATATAATTAGCTCATTGCCTATATAGCAAACAGCTGTTTCAGCCCAGTGTAAGCACAACCAAAGGTGTTTATGGTAAAATACTGCTTGGCATCCAAAAGGAAAAAGAGCCATAAGTGTGCAGCACCCCAACATCCTTTAATTCAGAGTAGCCGCTAAATTACACAGAAGCTTAGGCTCTATATGTTATTTAAGAGGATACTGATAAACCACTGACTTGTTGCTTAGTCCAGAAGTAAAGTAACTCTCTCCAGGATTTTATTAATCTAATACAAGTATAGGAGGCTACTAAGACTTATGGGAACAATGTCCTGCCAGCATCTCTGAGCACAGAAACAATTCCTATTTAGCCAATAGACCAAGTTCCTCTGAAAAGGTGGAAAAGGGGTCCCTAAAATAGCAAATGACAGAGACTGAACACTTCAGTACTACTTTAGAAAATTCCCTGGCCAGGGACTTAAGAGAATCCTTTGTTCTTTACTTCTCCAAGTCAGGCTAGTGCTGCTTGTCCTCCCATTTATCCCTTTGCAAAGTATTATCCTTAATAAGCCTTTTTTTTTGCCTTGGGAAAAAACCCCCAAAACGAACCAAACAAACAAAAAATCCAGGACTCCTGGTTTGCTATTCTTATTTAGCAAGAAAAATCTCTGTGGTAAAGTGTGTCTCTTGTTCAAAATGGCATTCCTAGCTCACTGCCTTCATGTTGTCGTGTGGAGCCACTAGTGTCTAAAGACGGTTGAGCTGTCTTTAAAATTTTTCTTAGAGAGGATATTTATAGGGTTTCTCTCCTGTGTGGACCTGCTGGTGTCTGGTAAACTTGTACTTCTGAATGAAACTCTTTTCACAGAAAGAACACTTACAGGATTCTTTCTCTTGTGTGGACTTGCATATGTCTAGTAAAGTTGAACCTCTTAAGGAAATTCTTTTTACAAACAAGACACTTAAAAGGTTCCACTCCTGTATGGACCTGCTGGTGTCTATTAAACTCAAACTTCTGAATGAAACTCTTTTCACAAAGAGGACATTTATACGGTTTCTCTCCTGTGTGGATGCGCATATGTCTATTAAAGTCAGACTTCTGAAAGAAACTCTTTTCACAAAGAGGACATTTATATGGTTTCTTTCCTGTGTGGATTTGCAGATGTCTATTAAATGTGGACCTCTCAATGAAACTCTTTTCACAGTGAGGACATTTATAGGGTTTCTCTCCTGTGTGGAGTTTCTGATGGTGACGTAATGCAGAAATTTCACTGAAGCTTTTTCCACACCAATCACACTTGCAAGCTTCCTCTCCTGTGTGGACTTTCTGATGCTTCACAAAGTCAGAAATTCGCAGAAAGTCTTTCTTGCAGGTGGGGCACTGAAAATACATCTCTCCAGTATGAGTTCTCTGGGGAAACACAAACTGAGAATTCCTATAGAAGGTTTTCCCACACTCGCTGCTGGTAGGGAGCTTCTGGGCTGTGGAAGGACTCAGCTGGTCCTTCTGAGGGCCTTCTTGCTTCTCCTCAAGCAAGACCACAGACAGGTCTCTAAGGTGAGAATCAGGAAAATGCTGGTCTAGCTGTTTTCCAGAAACCTCTTCCTGGGGAGAGAGCTGCTTCCTTCTCTCCTCACCTTGGAGGTGTCTCTGTACCTTAGGGAGATCATCTCCTCCTTCAAAGCATCTTTGTTCATCTTCACCAAAGAAGCCATTCAAAGAACCCTTAGGAGGGGCCGTTCCTGAGATGTGACAATGGGTAACTGGAGGCTCCTGGTCCCAACAGGATTTCAAGTTTATGTTTTCTTGGCCATTCTCCTGTCTGTTTCCTAAAAGAAGAAAGAAGATCTGAAATATTACAGTAAATTTTGCACCCTGATTGCACCTTCATATGTCAGTAAAGAGCATCATAAAATACAGACTCTTTTTACCAAAAGGACATTAATGAGCAAGGGGATAAACCCCATTATACATACTGAAGGCCTAGCACTATATTCACTTGCTCTGCATTCCACATTAAGTTTGTGCTGTTCTTTTAAAAAAATTATATTGTCATCCCAGAAGTGCACAGTTCAAATCTACAGATGCTCTGATGGAGGAGGGACAGTTTCCTCCTGTACCAATCAGATCCGATTTGACAGTACACACACAAAAAATAATAAAACTATTTTTAAAAAAACAAACAAAAAAACTGTATTGTCCTTACAGGACTGAGTTAGTTCACTCAGCATAATGCTCTCAATCCCTCCAGGTTATTTAGTAATTTTTAAAACCATTGCTCCTGTGGCCTAGTGGCAAGACGCTGCACTGTAATCCCAGAGGTATGCGGTTCAAATCCACCAGATGCTCTGCTGGAGAAGGAGGGGGCAATCTCCTCCTGTACCAGTCAGATCTAATTTGACGATACACGTAAAAATAATACAATAAAGAAAAAATTAAAAGAAAAAACAAAACAAAAAAACAAACCATTGCTCCTGCATGCTGAGTAGTATTCCATTGTATAAATGTATCATTATTTCTCAATCCATTTGACTGTAATTGGATATATGAGCTGTTTCCATGTTCCTGCAATGATGAATAATGCTGCTATGAAATTGGTGTACAAGTTTTTGTGCCTCAGTTCATATTCCAAGCAACAGAATGTTATTGTTGTTATGTGCCGTCGAGTCATTTGTGACTCATAGTGACCCTACAACAGCCCTAAACCGTGCTCTATCCTGTGCCAATCTCATTGCCTCTGACACACCCATCCCGATTACCCCAGTCACTGAATCAATCCACCTCATAGA
>NW_006399996.1:3798707-3801555 GCF_000299155.1 Elephantulus edwardii | reverse complement strand
CAGCCTCTCGGATAATCTGCTCTGCATACAGGTTGAAAAGGTATGGAGATAGGACACATCCCTGGCGTACACCCTTCCCAATTTTGAACCATGCTTGGCTTTTTGAGAAAACACTAAACTGCCTTCCATAGTAGTTGTACCATTTTACAATCCCACCAACAATATGTAAGAGGTTCCTATCTCATCAGTTCCTCTTGCACATGTATCACTTGTCCTGTTAAACTATGCCACTGGTACTGGAGTGAGATGGTATCTCACTATGGTTTTTGATTTGCATCTCTCTTATTGCCAGTGATTTTGAGCATTTCTTCTTGTGTTTCTTGGCAATTCGAATATCTTCCACTCTGAAAAGTCTTTCCATGTCTTTTGCCCATTTTCTAATTGGGTTATCAGTCTTTTTCTTGTGGAGGTATAAGAGTATTCTTTAAACTTTAATTATAAGACTCTTGTCTGAGATGGTACTGCCAAATGTTTTTTCCCAGTCGGTAGGTTTTCTTTTCAATCTGTTTGAAAAAAAGATTTTTTATGTGCACAGGGATTTAATCTTTAGAAGGTTCCATTCATCAGTTTTACCCTCTTTAGACTGTGCATTTCTGGCTGTATCTGGTAGTCTCTTTATACTGTACAGTAGGCCTTCTAAGCTTGAGTCCAGTTTGTCTCATATGAACTTTATGGTTTTAGGCCACATTAAGTTTTATACTCTTCAACTGAAGAAAATTTTTGAGGAACAGATCAGGGCCTATACGAACTTTTTTTGGCCCATCCACAATTAAACTGCATAGATTCATTATGATGTGCGGAGGGGAGCATGGAACTGCACTGTAAAGCATACTGATTTTGTTCTTATTAAATGACTGGTCTTATATTACAGAGAAAAATCATTAAAGTTTTTGAAAAGGCACAAAAATATAAAGAAGAAAACCAAAATCACCCTCAATCACATCCTTAGAAAACACTATTAATAACATTTGCTTCCCATTTTTTCTTTTATTAAAATTAAGTGTAATAAACTTTTACAGAGACTTTGGATTTCCATTCATTCATTCATTGTTGCACACTTTCCTCCCTGCCCACCCCTGCCCCCAGTCCACTTTTCTCTTTGAAAAGTAAGAAAAAATTCTTTCGTTGTTATACAATCCCCCTTCCCCAGTCCACTCCACGCTGTAGCTTTCTTTCTAGACTTGTGTGATGACAATAATAACTAATCATATATTCCTCCAAAACAGTTCTCTCCTTCATCTGTTTCAATGCAGCATACATTATTTATCCCCTCTTTTTAGTTTCCTCCCATCCCTGATGTCAGTCCTGCTTTATAACAGTGGCATTATGCAGTATTTATCCTTTTGTGACTGAGATAATTCACTCAGCATAATGTCCTCCAGGGTCATTCATTTTGTATAATAATTCATGAGTTCCTTGTTTTTCAATGCATAGTATTCCATTGTTTGACTATATCACAGCTTCTCTATCCATTTGTTTGTTGATGGGCACTTAGGTTGTTTCCAACACTTTGCTATTGTGAACAAAGCAATAATAAATTGGGTGTGCATATATCTGCTTGGGTGGCAATTATGGTTTCTTAGGGGTATATTCCCAGTAGTGGAATTGCTTGGTCAAATGGTATTTCTATTTCCAGCTTTTTTGAGAAAGTGCCATATTGCCTTCCATAAAGGATGCATGATTTTACACTCCCACCAACAGTGAATAAGGGTTCCAGTTTCTCCACAACCTCACCAGCATTTGTTGTTTGCTGTTCTGTTAAATTTTGCTATTCTTATTGGGGTGAGATGATATCTCATAGTTGTTTTGATTTGCATCTCTCTTAGAGCTATAGGGATTTTGAACATTTCATCATGTATTTGTTGGCCATCTGAATGTCTTCTTTGGTGAAGTGTCTGTTCATATCCTGTGCCCATTTTTTAATTGGGTTGTTTGCTTTTATTTTGTTGTGGTGCTTAAGTATGTTATAAATTCTAGATATAAGTCCCTTATTTGACATGTCATTACCAAATATTTTTTCCCAATCTGTGGCTTCCCTTTTTACCCTGTTGGAGAAGTTTTTGGATGTGCATAGGGATTTGATTCTTAGAAAGTCTCATTCATCTATTTTATCCTTTCCTGGTTGCAGGTTTTTCAGGATGCTTGAAAGACTACTTATATTGTGGTTCTCGTTTGTTTTTTTTTTTCAAAAGACTAAGCCTGTTCTTTTCTCCCACATTACTGGAATTGTACTGAAAATACAGTTCTTTGTCAAGCTTTAATCAATAGAAAGTAAATTTACCATTCATAAGTCTTATAGACATTCGTCCATTCACATAAAATCAAACAATTAATCGAATGTTGTAAATATCATTTTACCATCAGAAACTTTTACTCTTGTGAAGCTATGGTATAAAAGTAAATACTTTACACTGTGGTTTAATCCAACAACCAACCACACCTATTATTAACTTCCAGAACTCATTAAAATCTATTTCTACCCTAACTCTGGTTTTGGTTAGTATAACTATACAGTGATGCACACTTTAGATTTCTGTTTTGGCAGTAGAACTCATGGCCATACATTAGTCCATTCCTGTACTTCTGGAGATCTAATGCAGTTATTTACCTTTTTCTTCCACTTATCTGTGTCTTTCAAGGCAAATATAACTTACTCAAGAGCTAGCCTAAATTTGCTAATTCAAACATTTCTTTTAAATGGCAAAGGTGTCTTAAAAGACTGTTTAACAAAACAACTATGAGATACCAACTTACCCCAGTAAGAATAGCAAAATTTAACAGAACAGCAAGCAACAAATGCTGGTGAGGTTGTACAGAAACTGGAACCCTTATTCACTGTTGGTGGGAG
>NW_006399996.1:3792206-3797662 GCF_000299155.1 Elephantulus edwardii | reverse complement strand
ATATATACTGGCAAAATTTCAAATAATATATCAAATACTAAGTAGGGATACTACTTAAAAGTGAAAGGACTACTTCCTTTAATCAAGGAAAAAAGAACCCTAAGAAGATGCAAAATATATGGACTAACTTCATAGGTGTACCCTTGATATCATGCCACACACATATGATAATGTTCCCTCCCCTACAGCTCTCTAGGTTAAGTCTGACAGAGCACCTGACTTTAAGAAACAAACACACAACCAGTGAAACATACATGGGGAAAGATATGTACATTTTGAAAGTATTACATTCAGCAGCTGTTCCACAAGCTGACCATTTTTAGGGCTGTCCAACAATACTGTTAATCCAGGTGAACTATTTAACCAGATTTAATAGTTGATTGATTAATAATAATAGAATCCAAGTTAAACAAGGCATGTATACATTAAAGAAAGCAGTACAGAAATGTACTGTATATGAACTGTTTACAAAAACATACAAAATGTTGGATGGCACAAAGGATACAGTGCTAATATAAGCAGATTGTTTAAGCTAAATGCTTAACAGAAACAGTCCATCCCTATAACTAACAAAGAATATTTAAGGGACATAAAATATTTCCTATAAAAATAATGCTATATGGTGTAGAGTACTTTGTTCAGTGTATTTTTAGGTGGTATTCATATATTCATTTTTCTTCTTGTTGATTCAGTGAATATATCTCCATCAGGTTTCCTTTTTCATTCCATCCGAAGCCCCAGGAAAATCTAACTTGCTAACAATCATTTAAAGCGAGAAGAGACGAAAGCAGGAGCAGCAGCATTATGGGTACAGCTGGGACAGTGTGTGCTTGCAGGTGTCTCTCAGAAATGTGCTACCTGTCGCCAGAACTTGTGCTATCAGCTTACACCTTGGTACCAAACAAGGTCACTTCACAGAGTTGTTGAGGTGATTTTTTTAATACCTCTCCACTGAGCAAGAGTGGAGCGGCCTACTGGTTCCAAAACTGGTGACTGGTTATGGTTTAAAGCAGAATATGGAGCTACCATGGCACCCTTGACGAGGTGGGGTGCATCCTGTCTGTTGAGTTGGTACTGTGGCAGTTGGTCCCAGTGGACGATCCAGGGATGTCTGAGCACAAGGGCAGCAGTTAGTCGCTGATGAGGGTCTACATGAAGCATCTTTGACACCAAATCCTTTGCTGTATCTGAAACAGAATTCCAGTAACCACCACTGAGTGGGAATTTTCCACTACCTATTCAAGCCAGTATTTCTTCTGGGGTATCATCAGGACCATTTGCAAATGGAGTGTAACCACTGAGCATTGTATAGAAGAGGACACCAAGACTCCAGATATCACAAGCAACATCATAGCCTTGTTGTTTTAAAACCTCTGGTGCAACAAAATTTGCAGTGTAACATGGGGACATAAGCAGACCGTTTTCAGCTCTGAGTTGTTTTGCAAAACCAAAATCACAAATTCTAATAGATTCAGGATTACCAGGTTCATCCACATAAGTCTCTGTGAACCACCCCTTGTGCATGAAGATATTCCACAGTTTTGGTTATAGTAAAGAGGACAGCACTGGCTTCTCATTCAGCACTGGCTTCTCATTCAGAGAAAAATTTCTGCCTAAGAATTTTATCCAGTAATTCACCACCTTTCATCAGTTCTGTTACAACATATACATATTTTCCATCATCACATACATCCTTCAGAGTAATAATGTTTGGATGCTGGCCATAACAAAGTAGGATTTCAATTTCTTCTGTTGGGTCTCTCTTGCTTTTATCAATAATCTTCACTACAAACTCCATGTTTGTGGCTTTATGTATACATCTCTTGCAAACAGAATAGGAGCCAACTCCAATATCTTCTTTGACTTCATATCCATCCGTAAATTGAATACTGTTACTGTGCAGCTGCTGAACAATTGAATGTATACCAACTGTCTGCATAGCCTGACTTTTATCAGCTGACATGATCGCAACAAAGCTAAATCCCGGGAAAAGCTGATGTGCATTAGCACTAGGTGGAATGCCAGGTGAATCTTTGGGAGTTTTTGCAGTAAATTCAGGATCAAAATAGAATGTATCTTCAGGTCTGCCAGTTGCAGGTTTAAAAGGTGGATGAATTTCTCTTCTGTAGAGTTTATTCCAGTCTATCGTGGAGAAAAATGAATGTCTTTTAATTTCTTCAACTCCATCTGGTCCTGTGCCTAATCTGTTAGCAGGATTTCACTGGAAAAGCATACACAAAAGACTCTGGGCTTCAGGACTCAAAAACTGTGGCATTCCATGTTTGGCCTTAAGAATCATAGTCATTGTTTCTTTTCGATCTTTTCCTTGGAAAAGTAGGGTACCAGTGAGCATTTCAAACATCAGCACACCAAAAGACCACCAATCAGCACTTTGAGTATGACCACGACGATTAACTACCTCTGGAGCCATATATTCCACAGTTCCACAAAAAGAACAGGCCTTCTTCTCATGGTCAATAGACTCTTTACTCAAGCCAAAATCTGTTAACTTGATGTGACCTTCTTCATCAAGAAGTATGTTTTCTGGTTTCAAGTCTCTATAGATTATTCCCAGGCTATGTAAATGGTCTAAAGCAAGCGCAAGCTCAGCCAAGTAGAATTTGACATCTTCTTCTGTGAACATCACCTCTTTGGATAAGCATGTAAACAAATCTCCTCCCCTGAGAAAATCCAAAATACTGGATTTTCCCTTCAGTTTGAAAAGCATAATGCAACTTGACAATAAATGGATGATTAACTTCTACCAAGATATCACGCTCCACTTTTGTCCAAACACTATCTCGAACTTTCAATGTGGACTTCTTCAATACTTTCATGGCATAAAGCTGTCTAGCATCAGAGCCTGAGATTTTTTTAACTAAGAAAACCTTTCCGAATGATCCCTGCCCTAATACTTTTAAAAGCTCAAACTGAGAAGGATCTGCCTTTTCATGTCCTTCCTTCCTTTACATGATGAGTGACTGTAATTTCTTTGATGCTGCCTTCTTCAGATTGTGGATTAATCTCCTCCTCTCCCATAGATTCATCCATAATTTGCTGTCCATTCTCTGCGCTGTCGGACGGGCTCTCCACAGCCATCTTCTGCCACAGGCCCGCCAGCTGCGCCAGTGGCATCTTCCCCCCTCCAAAACCCCCCCGCCCGCCGCCTTCACTGCCTCCTCCCGCCCCGCCCGCCCCGCTCCGTCGCCGCCCGAGCCCCACGGCAGCAGCGGCGGCAGCAGTAGCAGCAGCCCGCAGCGGCGGCAGCCCGGGAGAGGGCTCGACACCGACACCAATCGCCCCAACGCTGCGCGCCCCGCAGTAGACGCCCGCGCGTCGAGGGAGAGCCTCGCGCCGCCGCCGGGCACGGGGTCTCGCCCCTTTCTTCCTCGCCTCCTTCCGCCGCCGCGACTACAGCTCCGCCCCCCCGCCCGTTCCCGCGCCCGCTCCCAGCAGATCAGCGGCCGCCGCGCGCTCCCCACTTCCGCTCACAACATGGCGCCTAAGCGATACCTGTCTCTCAGAGCGAGGCTGGCCGCCGCCGCGCGCACCCGGGGCGGGGCTTGCAGAGGCCACGCCCTCAAAGTCCGCCGCGCTGTGCGCCTCACTACTCCCTCCCTTCTTTCCAGCCTCAGCTTTGGGGCCTCGCCTACTTTCAGGAAGGGCGAGCCCCGGAGATCTGGGGGCGTCGAAGAGAGGCGAGGGAAAAAGGAGCGGCGAGGCAAAAGCGGCGGGCGGCGGGGAAGATGTAACTACCACAGGTCTGAGCAGGTCAGAGGCTCGTAGGGGATGATAGGAGCAATGGTCCCCGCCCAGAGGAAGAGGGGAGAGAGCAAGGCACATGGGGTGCAGTCCCAGGCCGGCTGCCCCTGTTGTGTCTACTCAGCCAGCCTCCTTCGGAGGTTTGTGCTGGCGCGCCGGGGCTAGAACCCGCCCTCCGGGGTCACCCGCTGGCCATTCACCTGCCTCACCTCAGACAGGGACATGGGAAGCTTGAGGGCCCCGAGCTCCCCGTGGCTCGTGGCTCGGCTTCCAATGGAATGCAAGGCTCTTGAAGTAAATACCCCCGTGTTTTGTGTTTGACATTCAGGTTGCATTCGTTCTGCATCACTCACCACTCTCACATCCCTTCCCACGCCCGCTGAGTCCTCGGGCTTCAGCCCAGGATCCCAAGCCCTCTCTCCCTTCTGCCTCAATCTTTGTGAAGGAGGATATAGGGAGGTTACGGAAAGCTGCTCCTCTTTCCGCAGAGGTCAAGGAGTTATTGATTTTTTTCTTTTTTAAAAAAAAAATCTTGTAGGCAGATGTGCGGGTTTCCTGCTCATCTGTTGACTTTAAATAATTGAAAAGTCTGGCTGCCCACGGGTGGAGAAGGAGGAGGAGAAGGCCAAGAGCTATCTGACTCCTCCTGTGGGCCGAGATGGGATAATCCTGGGCTTAGAAAATCCTTCCTTAGCGATGGAGCCCTGAGGAAAAAGGAGAGCTTGGGAATAGCTGTCTTGAGTGGGTCATAGAAAGATCTGACCCCACAGCCATCCCGCTAGGTGCAGCGCACGCTGGATTGTGCCCGCCCAGAGAGCAAAGTGTAAAAGTCTTCTGAGCTGTGTGGAAAGCTACTACAGCCACTGCCAAATGCCATGCAAGTTGGAAAGGAAAAAAAGCAAGAGAACTCTGTAGGTCACACTCTAGGCCATCCAGTCCTTTGGTGCCAGTAGGCCGCGGCCCAGACGTACTGGGTCTCCCACGCCCCGCCACCACAGCTCGTCCCCGCGCTCCCTGCATCTGCCTGGGAGCAGCTCCCTTTCATCCTTCCCGGCGCAGACACCTGGAGCGCCTCCGCCTTCCTCCCTGAGCAGGTGGAAGCACATAGGATTAGAGCCCCACACCTAACCGACCCAGTCTGCGCAATTAGCGAGAGGTTCGGAACTGAGCCAGTGAACCGCAGGACTTGGGCTCTATCTAGATCCTTTGAGCTACCTGGGGAGGTCCCATCTGGTAGGGAGCTGGAGAGTCGGAAATCCTCGCTGAGAGCCCTCTCTGGCATCCCCGACCCCGGGCACATAGCTCAGGATTGAGCAACATCTGGGCAAGCTCAGTGTGGCCTAGGAGACTAGATGGAAGGAGCCAATTTGCTCGGCTTTTGTCACCTGCACAAACCTTCTTCACATGCTGCAATTCCTACCTAGACTCAGACTCACCAAAAGTGGCAGCTCCATCTGTATAACTCCTGACGTTAGGGCCCGCTGGCAGTGGAAGACCGAAGGTCTAAGAGAAGGAGTTGTGGGTTATTTTGCCCTTATATAACAATGCCTACTTTACCTTTCATTTACATTGCAAAATCACATCCCAAATTCCTCAAAAGTTTCCCAGGGCACTAAGGAATTGGGATGTGGTTTTGCAATGCAAATGAAAGATAAACCTGGCATTGAATGCTTAGATAAACTTACCTTTTTTTT
>NW_006399996.1:3790491-3792106 GCF_000299155.1 Elephantulus edwardii | reverse complement strand
CCTTCACTGCCTCCTCCCGCCCCGCCCGCCCCGCTCCGTCACTGCCCGAGCCCCATGGCAGCAGCAGCAGCCCGCAGTGGCGGCAGCCCCGGAGAGGGCTCGACACCACCGACAACAATCGCCCCAACGCTGCGCGCCCCGCTGTAGACGCCAGCGTGTCGAGGGAGAGCATCGCACCGCAACCGGGCAAGGGGTCTCGCCCCTTTCTCGCAATGTGACATCTTAAAGACAGATTCAGATGTCCATCAGAATATTTCAAAAGCTACAAAGAAATTAAATACAATAACTTTTAAAATTAAAAAAAAAAAGAAAAAGAAAAAATAGGCACAGGATATGAACACTTCACTTAAGAAGACATTTAGATGGCCAACAAGCACATGGAAAAATGTTCAAAATCCCTAGCTCTAAGAGAGATGCAAATCAAAACAATTATGAGATATCATCTCACCCCAGTTAGAAAAGCAAAATTTAATAGAACAGCAAGCAACAAAAGCTGGTAAGGTTGTGCAGAAACTGGAACCCTTATTCACTGTTGGTGCAAGTGTAAAAAGGTGCAGCCACTATGGAAGGCAGTATGGAGCTTTCTCAAAAAGTTGCAAATAAAAATACCGTTTGACCCAGCAATTCCACTACTTGGAATATACCCCAAAGAAACTATAACTGCCACCCAAGCAGATATATGCACACCCATGTTTTATCGTGGCTTTGTTCACAATAGCAGAGAGTTGGAAACAACCTAAATGCCCATCAACAAATGAATGGATGGAGAAGCTATGGTATAATCACACAATGGAATACTACGTTGCATTGAAAAACAAGGGACTCATGCCAATATTATTCAAAATGGATAACCCTGGAGGACATTATGCTGAGCGAAATATCTCAGTCACAAAAGCACAAATACTGCATAGTGCCACTGTTGTACAACAGGACTGACATTGGGGTTGGGGGGAGACTGAGAAAGATGGGATAAATTATGTATACTGCATTGAAACAGATGAGAGAGAGAACTGTTTAAAAGGTTTATATGATTAGGTATTATTGTCATGACATGAGTCCAGAACAAGGACTGCATAGTGGAGTGGACTTTGGGGAGGGATTGTATAATAATGAAAGACTTTTTCTTTTACTTTTCAAAAAGAAAGAACTGGAGGGGAAGGGTGGACAGAAAGAAAAGTGCAACAATGAATGAATAGAAATCCAAAATCCCTGTAAATTTTCATTAAAATTAATAATAACAGTAATTTTTTAAAATACTGTATAAAATGGGAGGGGCCAAATTATGCTGAATGACATAATCTGGGATTATAAAATAAAATTATTGTAAAAATAGAAGGATAAGCAGTAAGATGTTTATGTTGTTGTTATGTGTGGTCGAGTCGCTTGCGACTCATAGCGACCCTACGTACAACAGCCCAAAACTCTGCTCTGTCCTGTGCCAATCGCACCATATCCAATACACCCATCCCAACTGCCCCAGTCACTGAATCAATCCACCTCATAGAGGGCCTTCCCCTCCTGCGCTGTCCCTCCACCCTACCAAGCATGATATCCCTCTCCAAGGACCTCTCCCTCCTTACAACTTGTCCAAAGTATGTTAGACGGAGCCTCAGAA
>NW_006399996.1:3744728-3789471 GCF_000299155.1 Elephantulus edwardii | reverse complement strand
GAGCTTTCAGGTATGGAAATACAAAGGAAGAGGAACAGTTGTAAGCAGACACTAGTGATTGGGACATGGATGTGAGAACCATGAATGTAGGAAAATTAGATATTGTTAAGAAAGAAATGGAACATATAAATATAAACATGTGTATAGATAGTAAAAAACGGAAGGGTAGAAGACAGGAAGACTGAGGGTGGGAAGGAAGGGGGAAGAATTATGGGGTTGCAAGTTCAATGGGTGGTAAGAGGGGCAAATAAAAACTCAACCATATACAGGGATGACACATTCTGTAAACCAGTAAAAAAACTTTTAAGACAAATCCTCAATCAAGGGGCAACATCACGATAAAGAAAAGACTGAAGTGGTAAAGGATTTAATTTTATTTAGATTCACAATCAATAATCATAGTAGCAGCAGTCAAGAAATCAAAACTTTTTTGTGTATGGTGTAAGATACTGATGCTGCTTCTGCTTTCTGCAGGTAGCAGTTCAGTTTTGCCAGCATCATTTGTTGAAAAAGTTGTCATTTCCTCATTTGATAGGTTTGATTTCCTTGTCAAATATCTTGTCAAATCTTTGGTTGACTAAAGATAAATGGGTCCATTTCAGGGTTCTCAATTCTGCTCCACTAGTCTATAGCCTATCTTTGTACCAGTACCATGTTGTTTTGGTTACTATTACTGTGTAGGAAGTAGGTTTTGAGGTTAGGAAGTGCTATGCTTCCCACTTCATTTTTGTTTTTCAGAAGTGCTTTGCTTATTTGAGGTCTCTTTCTTCTCCAATAAACTAGAAAATTTCCCTTTTGATCTCCTAGAAAAATTAATTTGGTATCTATACTGGGATTGTGTTGAACATGTAGATTTTTAGTAGGATTGTAATTTACACAATATTGAGTCTTCTAGATGGATCACGTGGTAGTAAAGCCCAAAATTGTAAAATCCATAAGAGACAAACTGGGATCAAGCCTAGACAGCCTAGTCTACGATACTGAGAGACTGCCTAGTACAGTCAAGAATGCACAATCTGGAGAGGATAAAATTGATGAATGACACCTTTTAAAGATGAAATCCGTGTGCATATCAAAAACATTTTCCAACTGAGTGAAAAGAAAACCTACTAAGTGGGAAAAAACATTTGGCAATACCATTTCACACAAGGGTGTCATATCAAAAGGTTACAGAATCCTACAGAGCATGCACAAGAAAAAGACTGATAGCACAATTACAAAATGGGCAAAAGACATAGAAGGAATTTTCACAGAGGAAGATACTCGGATAGCAAACAGACACAAGAAGAAATGCTCAAAATCACTGGCAATAAGAGAGATGCAAATCAAAACCACAATGAGATACCATCTCACTCCAGTAGCAGTGCAAAGTTTAACAGGACAGCACGTAATAAAATGTTGGAGAGGATGTGGCAAGATAAGAATTCTTATACATTGTTGGTGGGATTGTAAAATCTACAACCATTCTAGAAGGCAGTTTGGCATTTCCTTAAAAAGCTCAATATAGAAGTTCCACATGACCCAACTATTCCACTGCTTGGAATATACCCTGAGAAAATTAGAACTGAGGCACAAACAAAGATCTGTACACCAGTGGTCACAGCAGCATTATTTACCATCACAAGAACATGGGAACAGCCCAAATGTCCAACCACAATGGAATGGATTGAGAAATTGTGGTACATTCACTCGCAGCACATAGGAGCAATTTTAAAAATCACCACCTAACTTGGGAGGGACTGGAGAGCATTATACTGACTGAACTCAGTCTCATAAAGACAAATACTGCATAAGACTATTACTGTAGAAATAGTTACCTAGTAAAATATGTATGAAGATCTAAGGGGTGGGATCATTTGGGGTGAGGGGAATCAAAGAGTAGCACAATTTGATGGGTGGAGGGAGGGGTGGGCATAGGAAATGGGAAGGATCCTGTGTGAAAAACAATGTATACAAACTTTGTAAGTAAACTAGCATAGAATAAAAAATTTATTGAAAAATAATATATCAAAAGATATGTTGCATTAGGAAAATTTGCCATCAAGGACCTCAACAAAGTGCTAAAGAACAAAAATACCATTTTAAAGACTAAGGTACCCTGATTCAAGTAATAGTTCTCAATTGTTTCCTAAGCATCTGAAAGTTAGACAATGAATAATGAAAATCAATGCCTTTGAATTGCAGTGCTGGCAAAGAGTACTGATTATCTATCCCATGGACTGCCAAAAGCCAGCCAGACAATGAAAAAAGGAAGGGGAAAAAAAAACAAACAAACCAAGAATCAGTGCCTTTGAATTGCAGTTATGGCAAAGAATCCTGAATATCTATGCCATGGACTGCCAAATGCCATTTCTCCTGTCTTAGATTAAGTTCAAAAAGGGTGCTCCTTAGAGGCAAAGATGATAAAACTTCATCTCACATGCATTGGGCATGTTATCAGGAGAGGCCTAGTCCTTGGGAAAAGATACCATGCTAGGAAAGCTAAAGACAGGATGACCATCAAGGAGATGGACAAGCATACCATCTATAACAATGAACCAGAGCATGCTGCATGTGGTGATGAAGGCACAAGATAGCCTTAGCTCAGATGTGTGGTTCAAAGATCCGTGAGACACAGGATGATTATAAGTCATAGTCCACATGATAGCACATAACTATAACAATGAAGCTTAATGAAAGTCAGAAATTAGATGAAGCACTTTTTCTATTTTTTTCTGTTTTGTTTTATTGTATAGAGTGAGTTGGTTACTGTTCATTATAACCAGAATGAAAAAAAAGACTACTTTGAAGTCTTGCCAATAAAGAGAATAATGGTATTATGTAACCTTTGTTTTAATGGAATTTTACATGTGTTTGGATCTGTCTCAATCTATATCAACCTTAATTTTCACTGAAGAAAAGCAATCACAGTTTTAAAGAAAAGATCAAATAAAGCAAATCAATGTAAGCCTATTTTTCAACTGTTTAATACATGTGTCAACAGATCTAAAAACAATTATGAGGCAATCCACCATCAATACTACAATGGAGCAGAACATTCTATGGCTAGTTATAACTAAAGATTAGAAACCAAAGGGTAATCACATCACCCCCACACCTGCCTTAACAAGAGAAGGTCAGAAATGTCTCAGGATCAATGCAAGCTGACTCACCTCTGCAGGTGGGTGCTGAGATATTCTCATTGGCATGAAGGTGGAGTCCTTTCAGCTCTCTCCTGTACTCTGCTGAATTAGCTGGGTCAGGTTTGGGACTGGAAGTGCCTGGCAAAAAGAGAGATCAGCTTGTGAGCCTGTGTGAGCAGGGAGGACTGGGAGTACATGCTGTGTCTTTCAAAGGAAACTCCTACCTAAACATAAAGGGACTCATGAAGGCCCTTGACAGGACAATCATTTTAGAAGGGCTGGGGCATGACAGATTAGTACTCACAAGATGCCTGGAAATATGCTACAAAGGAGCAAAAGCAGTCTGAAAAAGTGGACAGAAGGGGCTGTCATGACTGAAGCCCATCCTTGTCTGGGAGAGGAAGTGTGGTCCAGTGGAAAAAGAGCATGGACTCCAAGCAGGCTACACTGAGTTCCATCTTGACTCAGCACTAGTAGGCACGTGACAGGGAGCTAGTAATTCAACTAGACACTTTCATCATGTTCAGTAAGAAACAACATCTCCACTACATAAGGTTGATATGGGGAGAAAGGAGTCATTGAATTCTGTGCACCTACTGGAGCTCCAAGGATCAAACACGAAGAAGTTCTTGCTATACCTTTGCTAACTTTCCTGCACCCTAGCTCCCAATTGTGTTACTTACTACGGACTTCCTACCCTGAGAACTTCTGGGTTAACTTAGGTCTATAAACAATATAAACACTGCCTAAGAATTCCTAGCCATTTACCTCCTTCTACCAGGCAAAGCATGCCCTCACCTCCTGAGACCATTTTCCCATAGTTCTCCAGCATGAGGTTCCAGTAGTGCTCCTTCTGAGTAGAATCCAGGTGCCTCCACTGCTCCTGGGAGAAAAATACACTATCTTAAACATGGCTCCAAAGGCAAGTACTGACCCTGCCTAGAGGAAAAATGAGAATGAATGAATGTGCCAAAAGAGCCCAAGAATCAGAAGATCTGAGAAACCGTGGGACAGAGATTAGTGGAAAATGAGGCCAAGAGTACAGCTGCAGTCCCTACTGGGGTATTTTTCCTCTTGAGTAGAAAACATTTAGCTCTTATCTTTCATTCACATGCATGTTTTCTTTTTTTTTAAATTGATATTTTAATGAAAGTTTATAAAGAACTTGGATTTATATTCATACATTGTTGCACATTTTCCTCCCTGCCTCCCCTCCCCCCATTAGGTTTTTTCCTTTGGAACAAAAAGTTCTTTCATTGTTATACAATGTCCCCCCTCCCCCTGACCAATTTTATTATGCAGCTTATTCTGGACTCTTGTCATGCCAATAACACTTAATCATATACTCCTTTATACATTTCTCTCCCTCATCTCTTTCAATGCCGGGTACATTATTTATCCCCTCTTTTCTTAGTTTTTCCCAACCCCCATGTCAGTTCTGTTTTATAACAGTGGCATTATGCAGTATTGTCTTTTTGTGACTGAGATATTTCACTCAACATAATGTGCTCCATGGTCACTCATTTTGTATATTTCATGAGTTCTTTGTTTTTCAGTGCTGCATAATATTCCATTGTGTGAATATACCAGAGCTTCTCTATCCATTCGTTTGTTAATGGACACTTGGGTTGTTTCCAACTCTTTGCTATTGTGAACAATAGCAGCAATAAACATGGGTGTGCTTCGTGTGTATGTTTTCAAGTTGTATGCCTCTAAGGGTAAATGCTTCCTTTGGCTAGAGAACAACTGGAGGCAAATTTTTCAATGTTTCCACATTGTTGTTTGTTTTTATGCTCTAAACAACTTAGTGTAAGAGTTTGACATTACTAATACTGAAATGAATCTAGAAATTCCAAGCTAAATAGATATGAAAAAGAAGTGCAAATTTGCAAAAAAGAGGGAATCATCAACACACAAAGTTGACTGTGTTTAAGCCCCATCCAGAGATAGAACTGGTGTAGTCAGGAAAAGGGCATACACCCGTCATCTCCCAAAAATTCTTAGTTTAGGGTCTAACACTCATTCAGTGAATAAGTTGTCATGAATAAGGTAGCCTCACATACTCACATATCCTCTACAGGAAAGTTCTCTGGTGACCTAGTGGTAGAATTGCACTGCCAATCCAAAGGAAGCAGTTCAAATCTACTAGTCACTCTATAGCAGAAAGATGAGCAATCCCCTTCCATGTGATTTACTGACTCTGAAAACCCACCAGACAGTTCACAGAAACAATAAATGGAAGTAAAGCGAGCACTGGTGGCCTACTCTGTAGGGAACTGTGCTGCCAAGCCAGAGTTGGCACCTCTCTGATGGTTCAAATCCACCAGAAGCTCCACAGGACAAAGATGAGAGCTTCCTCCCATGCTATTTAGTTTCCTAAAACCTGATGAAGCATCAGGAAGGAGTCAATTCTGACTTGACAACAATGAATCTGAGTTTTAAGGTGTGCAGAATTAGAGACTGAAAAGAGGAAGCTCTACTACCTTCAGGTTCTGTGACCTTCAGCAAGTGGTTAAATTTTTCTGAGCCTTAGTTTTCACCTAAATGCTCATCAAGAATTTAAAAGAATTCAAAAAAATGAATGGGGGAAAAATCAGGTTTAGAGATTCCTCATGATGCATCATCTGCTTTATAAAACACTATTTTTAATTCAAAGTATTCATCAAATTATTGCTGTTGTTTTTAACTCTTGAGGCTATTACATCTTATGTTGTTGTTGTTGTCGTTGTTATGATGTGCTGTTGAGTCACTTGCAACTCATAGTGACTTTATGTACAACAGCCCTATGACCTCTATCCTGTGCCAATCTTGTTGTCTACAACACACTTATCCCCATCTCATCAAGGGTCTTCCTCTCCTGTGCTGTCCCTCCACCCTCCTAAGCATGATGTCCCTCTCCAAGGTCCCTTTTTGTAATATGTCCAAACTATGTCAGACAAACCTTCAGAATTCTTGCCTTCAAGGAGCAGCCTAGTTTCACCCTCTTCAAGCTGAACTTTGTTCTCCTAGCAGTCCATGGTATATTGAATATTTTTCTCCAGCACCACAGATCAAAGGCATTAATCCTCCTCCTATCATCCCTAGTCATTGTCCATCTTTCTGTTGCATAGCAAGTAATTGCAAAGACCATGGCCAGAATCAGGTGCACTTTAGTGTCCAGGCTGGCACTGTTGCTCTTCAGTACTTTGGAGAGGTCTTTGACAGCAGACTTTCTCAATGCAATTCATCTTTTAATTTCCTCGCTGCTGGTACCAAAAGTGTTGGTTATGGAGCCAAGCAAACTGAAGCTGTCAATAATCTCTAGCTCTTCACTGTCTATGTTGAGCTTCAATCTATATTGAAGGCAGCAGTCCTTGACCTTTTGCAGCAAGCACTTTAGGTCCTCCTCAGTTTCAACAAGCAAGGTTGTGTCATCTGCATAACACAGACTGTTGATGAGTCTTCCTCCAATCCTGATGTCACATTTCTCCTCACAGAGCTCAGACTCCCACATAATCTATTCTGCAAACAGGTTAAAAAGGTATGGAGATAGGACATATCCCTGGCACACACCCTTTCCAATTTTGAACCATTCAGTGTTTCCTTGCTCTGTTCTGACGACTGCCTCCTGGTCCAAGTATAGGTTTTGCCTAAGCATGATCAAGTGTTCTGGGATTCCCATTCTTCTTAGAGTTAGCCACAGTTTGTTATGATCCACACAGTCAAATGCCTTTGCATAATCAATGAAACACAGATAGACATTCCTCTGGTACTCCCTGCTTTCTGCCAAGATCCATCTAACATTAGCTATAATATCCCTAGTACCACAGCCTCTTCTAAATCCAGCCTGCACATCTGGCAGTTCTCTGCTAATGTGCTGTTCTAGTCATTTTTTGGGATAATTTTCAGCAGAATCTTGCTTGCATGTGATATTAATGATATTGTTTGATAATTTCCACACTCTGTTGGGTCACCTTTCTTTGGAATGGCAACAAATATAGCTCTCCTCCAACCAGTTGGCCAGGTGGTTGTCCTCCAGATTTCTTGGCACTACTTGGTGAGCACATCTGGGATTGCATCTGTTTGTTGAAATATGTCAACTGGTATGCCACCAATTCCTGGGGGCTTGTTTTTTGCCAATTCTTTCAGAGCAGCTTGAACTTCTTCTTTCATCACCACAGGTTCTTGCTTATACGTTGTTCCATGCAATTAAAAAAAAAAAAATTCCAAAGGGAGCGGGGTAACTGAAGGAGTAGAATCAATAAAGGCGAAACATTTTACAAATCTCCTGAGAACTATAAACGCAGATCCAAGATGAATGAACCTCAGGCAAAAGATACATAAATAAAATTACTTTAGGTACACTGCAATAAATCTTTTAAAACCAGAGAGAAAGTGAGAAAATAATTAAAGAAGGGAGGAAGATACATGCAGAACAAAGAGATGGTATATATGGTATGACTCCATTTTATCTAAAATCCTAGAATATGCAAATTAATCTATGGTGACAGATACTAGATCACTTAGTTGCCCAGAATGGAAAGAAGGGCAGAGAAAGGTAAGAGACAGCGATTGTCAACGTATAACAGGAAATGAAGGGGTGATGGACATGCTTAGAGCAAAGACTCTTGGGTGATTTTAAGAAAAGAAATTTTTTCTCTCCCACTTGAGGAAATTGGACGTAAAAAATGTAGGTACGAGCTCCATAAGAAGGTTTTCCTCTGTAAGCTCTTGGGAAAAGTCCATGTCTCTTCTCAATACGTGTGGGCAAAGCATTCCCTGGTGACATAACTGTTCTCAGCCACTCTCAGTTCCAGACCTATAAGGTTCTCAGCACAGGACCCAAATCTAATGTATGGTCTCCACTTCTGGCTCTTTGTCTGGTGTTAATAAAGTTTTCCTTCTCTAAATTGATTCCTTCTCCTTTTATCTCTCACATGAGTGTTAAGGCTTTGGGATTTGTCTCATGACAGGTCTTTTCCTTCGTTCAGGACCTGGATTCTCTGATTCTAAATGACAATTAGAAAAGCATTCTACCTTAAGAAGACCTGCAAGAAATACTGAAATGCAATTTTCTCTTCATGTGTATTGTTCCTGTTATCCCAGCAAGGCCCTCTTTTCCACTGTATTTCTGAGAATACACTCATTTTAGTCCTCCTGGTTACTAATGAATGCTCAAAACTGGTTCAGAGGCAAAAAAAAGCAGAGAAATCAAGCTCACCTGAGATGATGCTTGTAGAAGTGAGCCTCCAGAGTCCTGGTTGCTAATGAGCCTTTTCTCAGGTCGGGCAAGAAACTGGGGAGCAGTCAGCACTAAAAGTGAGAAAACAGGAAGTTTTCAGAATCTAAATCCCCTCCTCAGTCATTCGCCACAGGGCATTGATTTAAAAAAACAAACAGAAAAACACTGATCAAGTCCAAATTCCTCTAACATCCCAAAGAGCCTCACCCACTATTCCCTCCCCTCCTTACTCAAGTCCAAAATCCAAATGTTCTAATGCAGAAAGATAGAAAGCGGTTGAATATGCATAATCAGCACAACTTATGGACACTGACCTTGTTCCCAAACTTTCAAGGGACATCCCAAACTGAACACACTTTAAACTCAGACAGCCAGGAACCTAATTTTCTCCAAGAGGCCCCGAATAACACCATGAATAATAACTAGTCCTTACCTAATTTCGGCTCAGTGTCAGGTTCCACTTTAATGATATGGCTCAGCTGCTCCTCAGGCCCTGAGGCTGAATTCTGAAGTCCCAGCTCTTGAGGCACCACTTCAAGGCAGGCTTCTTCCTCCCGCACATGACAGCTGACAGATCCCGCCTTCTCAAGTAAGCTTTCCTGTCCCAGAACCTGGCTGCTGATCTAAAGACCACATATTACTAGTTACTGGAGGATGTAGAGTTGGGATTCCTGAAAACATGAAATGAATCTTCTACAATAGATTACCGAACAGTACTTAAGAACAGGTAAGAAGGAAAAGACTAACACTCAAAGGTGATTGACAATCACTAACACTCAAAGGAAAAGAAACCAAAGCAGCTATGGAAAGGTTCGTTCCAACTCATAGCAACACCAGGAGCAGAGGAGATTTTCAAGTTTTTCTTAGCAATAACCTTCCTGGAAATTAGATAACAAGATCTTTCTTCTAATGGAGTCACTTGGCGGGTTCTAACCACCAAAATTATGGTTAGTAGTCAAGTAAAAACTATTTGTGCCATCCAGGAACCTGAAAGGCACACAGAGCTGTATATGAAGCAGGAGGACACTACAACAGAACCCTGTATCTCAATACCCTCTGCTTACCCACTGCCACAGTCTCTGGGGGTCACCCTTCAAGCTCTCCACTAGAGTCACAGCCTCCTCTCCACTGCTGGGACGCTGTGTGCGCACCCACATCTGTATCTCCCCAGGCAGGATGGTCAGGAACTGCTCCAACATGAGGAGCTCCAGGATCTGCTCTTTGCTATGAAGCTCTGGCTGCAGCCACTGGAAACAGAGCTTCCGAAGTTGCCTCAGGCTCTCGTGGGGCCCAGACAGCACCTGGTACTGAAAGCTTCGGAAAAGCTGCCTGGCAGCTTCAGGGCTGGAGAGTTCCCCGTGAGGGGAAGCATCTGGTCCAAGGAGTGAGGGGTCCTGTGCCTTCGCCAGTGGTAGCTTGTGAACCAGGGCCTGTCCTAGCTCAAAGGACATCATCGAGCGTGTCAAGTTTTTCATGTCAGCAATGTCCTTCTGGATGGAACGGTTCCCTGTGGAAAATAAGGTCTTCACACAGCCTCTTGTAGGGACACTGAGGAAAGAAGGAAATCCAGTGGTGCAGAGACAATACAATTTTAGAAAGGAATTCACATGCCCAGCTAAAAACGCCTTGCACTTAACCATGGATCTCCAAAACTGTCTCATGGATTGAAAAAAATAGTTGGTACTGATATGGCTCCAATTCATGTGGACCCACTTTTCTAAGAGTGCAGTGTGCTCCACAGAGCTGTCCCGGGCTTGACAGTGGGTCTTTCTCTCAAGATATCACCAGGCACATTTAACTTCCCACCTCTAAATCAACAACAGAGGACTTTAACTCTTTACACCAACTAGGAACGTATCCCTCAAACTCGGAAATAATGTACCACAGAGTAAAACAGGGGTACCATATTTAAACTGTCACCATCAGCTTGTCCACTTTATAACACTGTTGGGTGGTCTTCAAATGTTCACATCAAGTAAAAGAATGTCCTCAGCCTCATGAAGCATTTACTACAGGCTTCCAGAAAAATACATCTGCAAATACCCTTGTTGTTGTTGTTTGGTGCCATCGAGTAGTAGACGACTCATAGCGACCCTATGAACGAACAGCCTGAGCACCGTTCCAACATAGAGTTTCCGGAGGCAAGCCATTTCGGAAGTGGATGCCGCTCCTGCTTCCAGGCAAATACCCTAGTGCCCTACAAATAATTGCCCACAATGTTTCTAGAATAAAGATGAGGTTGAAGAGAACAAAACACTCCTTTCCAGAAGGTGCAATGATATTCCCACTGGCCTCCATTAAGTGCCATGTTGGAAAGTGATCTCTTTGGGAAGTGATGATAAGCCTGTCATACAGGTTGAATTAACCTTGGGCTCAAAAGATATTTGGAACAAATACTACTTAAATATACCTATTGCCTTGAACTAAGTAACCACTATTTTATAGATAATATTAGCAAAATTTCCAAGAATTCAATAAAAATATACAATAAAATTATATACCTTTCGATGATGGTTTGAGAATTGGTATTTTTATGCTTTCCTCTCAGTTACCACGTAGATCTGCAAAGGAAAAATCAATTATGATACGGAAAACCTAATTTGTACCATTACCTGTCAGTCTTGGTGAAATTTTCTAATCACTAAGCCCAGTAACTGTGAAAATACATTTAACTACAAATAACACATTCAACAAGACAGATCAAATGGATATTAAATGTCTAATTTCCGGTTCTTGTAGCATGTTTTCTCTGACTAAAATGTAATTACATTCTGTTGTTGGTGAGTACTATTGTGTCGGAACCGCCCCGTAGATGACCCTCCGGTGGGTTTGAAATTAATTACACTATAATTCGATAATATATTCCAATACATAGAAATTGTTACTGCTGTTGCTGTTGTGTACCATCGAGTTGGAAGCGACACATAGCTGATCCTCCATTGGGTTTTCAGAGGCATTTAATCACACAGAGACTGCTCATCCTTATTTTGTGGGACATCTGAAGGATTTGAACCGCGTACCTTCAGAACTGCGGGGTAACTTATTGCCACTAAAGAGCTCTATATAGAAATTATTAACCTTTTAACAATGCAGACTCAAAAAGGAGATCATAAAGTAAAATGGAAACTGAAAAATATCAAAATTTGTTAGATAAAACGAAAAGTTTGTTTAAATCCATAGTTAACCCTCCAACAGGTTATCAGAGCAGACCATCACTGGGAAGAATCCCATCCTTCGCTCCCCGAACAGCTGGAGGATTCGAACCTCGTGTCTTTGTGATTGCGGTGCAACTTCAAACCACTAGCCATCAGAACTCTTATTTAAGATATACAGCTTTAAAGAAATGTGGTAATTAGGTGTCCACAAGTCGAGTAGGACTCACAGAGACCCTCTGAACAACAGATGTGAACCCTGTCCTATCCTGTGCCGAACAGCCTGACCCACCACTTTCCGCGGACCCAGTAACTCAGAGAAGAGATGGCGGGAGTACCAATCTGACCGGCCAGAGGGAGAATGCGAGCTCAACTCCACCACGGCCACGGAGAACTTCCGGGAGCAGCAGCCCGCGCAGCCCGGGGGGCGGGGCCGGTAGGAGGGGGCGTGGCCGCCTGAATGAGGCTCGGATTGGCTGCCAGAGCCGCCCGTCCAGCCCTACGTCGTCACCTACGCTTCCGCTTGGAGACCAGCCAGTTGTTGCTATGTTGCTGTTGTTAGGTACTACTCATAGCGGCCCTATGAAAAAAGATCTGAAACGAAACCTGTCCTGCGTCATCCTCACGCTTCTGATACACAAGATACCACTGCAGCAGTCACTTTGACAATACACATGGTTGAAGGTCTTCCTGTCCTTCGCCGACCCTCCACCCTTCCCAAAATCATGTCACTCTCCAAAGAATAACACCTCCTTGCAACAAGGACATCAATGAGCAAGAGGATAAAAATAGTCATGCACACTGAAGTGCTACCATTACATTTGCTTGCCCTGCATTCCAGATTAAATTTTCCATTCTTGAGCTGAGAAGAATTTTGTGAAACAGATCAGGGTCCATAAGAACTACATTGGCCCCTCCACAAATAAACAGCTTGTTGTTGTTGTTAAGTGCCGTCGAGTTGCAGGCAACTCATAGCGACCCTATGAAGGAGAGTCCTCAACCCTTGGGTGTCTCTTATGCTCTCTCCAGGTTCATAGGGTTTCCGGAGGCAAGCTATTATGGAAGTGAATGCCACTCCTCCTTCCAAACTTGTTTTAATCCGGGAGCTCCACCCCACTCTCTGTCCTCATTGGGTAACCAGCTGTTAACGCATTTGACACATCCGTGTCCCAGTGTTCAAACTCACAGCAACCACAAGTGACCGCGGGTACGGCAACTTGTACACCAGGGCTATACGACCTAGAGGAATGTCTGAACAAAACAATGAAAGACAGGCCGAGGGCCGCTGATTAAAAGTCACCCACCTTCGGCTTGGTAGCACTGCCTTCTGTCCGCTGGGCCAGCTGATATCTCGCTCTAAATAAACAGCTTAGCAGGAGAAATAAAGTATATTATGCACATACTGGGGGTATTTTTCTTACTAAAAGATTGGTCTTATTTGGTCAGTAAAAAAAGTCAGTAAACAATTTTTGAAGAGACATAAAAATATACAGAATAAAATCAAAATCAACCTTAATCACGTCTTCTGGGATACTCATTATTAATATTTGCTTCCTGTCCTTATTTTAAACGACTACACATGTTCTTTTCTCTCACATAATTGCAACTACAGTACTGCAAATATAGTTCTTTGTAAATTTTGTATCAACACAAAGTAAATATGCCATTCAAGAGTTTTATAGATGTTCTCCCATTCACATACAATCAAACATTTAATCAAATGCCATAGTTTGTGATTTTACCGTTGAGGTGATTTACTGTCATGAAGTGATTACACAAAAGTAAATTATTTGGGCTGTTGTTTAATCCAACATCCATATCTATTATTAACTCCAAGATAATATTAAAATATGTTTCCATCCTAACACTAGTTTTGGTTTACCACTACACAGTGGTGCACTCTTTACATTTCTGTTTTGGCCATAGAACCCATTTGTCCATTCTTTTACTCCTGGAGATCTAATACAGTTATTAACCATTTTTTTCCATGTATTAGTGTTTTTCAAAGATTGCACTGGAACGTAGATAAGCCAAAGCACAAGGAAGAATTCAAGCCACTGAAGAGCTGAACAGAAGATTCCAAAAGGCAGCACGGAATGACAAAGCAAAATATTACAATGAAATGTGCGAGGAGCTAGAGTCGCAAAATCAAAAGGGCCGAACTCGTTCAGCATTTCTTAAGTTCAAGGAACTGAAGAACAGATTCAACCCTCGAGTTGCTACAATCAAGGATGCTTTAGGCAGAATGTTAAATGATCCAGGAGGTATCAAAAGAAGATGGAAGGAATATGCTGAGTCATTGTATCGAAAGGAATTGGCAGATACAGAAGAATTCAATGAAATAACATTTGAGCAAGAGCCTACGGTGATGAAGGCAGAAGTTCAAGCTGCTTTGAAGGAAATAGCAAAAAATAAGGCCCCTGGAATAGACGGTATACCAATTGATATATTTCAGCTAACAGATGCTGCCCTGGATGTGCTCACCAAGTTGTGCCAAGAAATCTGGAGAACAACCACTTGGCCAACTGACTGGAAGAGATCTATATTTGTTCCCATCCCAAAGGGGTGACCCAACTGAGTGTGGAAACTACAGAACAATCTCATTGATTTCACATGCAAGCAAGGTTCTACTGAAGATTATCCAAAAACGACTAAAACAGTACATCAGCAGAGAACTGCCAGAAGTCCAGGCTGGGTTTAGAAGAGGTCGTGGTACTAGGGATATTGTAGCTGATGTTAGATGGATCTTAGCTGAAAGCAGAGAATACCAGAAGAATGCCTACCTGTGTTTCATTGATTATGCAAAGGCATTTGACTGTGTGGATCCTAACAAACTGTGGCTGACTCTGAGAAGAATGGGAATCCCAGAACATTTAATCGTGCTAATGCGAAACCATACTTGGACCAAGAGGCAGTCGTCAGAACAGAGCGGGGCAACACTGCATGGTTCAAAATTGGGAAGGGTGTATGCCAGGGATGTGTCCTATCTCCATACCTTTTCAACCTGTATGCAGTGCAGATTATCTGAGAGGCTGGGCTCTATGAGGAGAAGCGTGGCATTAGGATTGGTGGAAGATCTATCAACAATCTGCGTTATGCAGATGACACAACCCTGCTCGCTGAAACTGAGGAGGACCTCATGCACTTACTGCAGAGGGTCAAGGACTGCAGCCTTCAGTATGGACTGAGGCTCAATGTCAAGAAGACAAAGATTCTCACCACTGGACCAATTGGTAGCATCAGGATGGATGGCGAAGAGATTGAGATTGTTCACAGCTTCAGTTTGCTTGGCTCCACAGTCTGCACTCTTGGCACCAGCAGCCAGGAAATCAAAATACGTATTGCGATGGGAAAGTCTGCTGTTAGGGACCTCTCTAAAGTACTCAAGAGCAATGGTGTCTCTCTGGAGACTAAGGTGCGCCTGATACAGGCCATGGTCTTTGCAATCACTTGTTATGCATCAGGGAGCTGGACAATGACTAGGGAGGATAGAAGGAGAATTGATGCCTTTGAGCTGTGGTGCTGGAGAAGAGTATTGAATGTACCACGGCCTGCCAAGGAAACAAACAGATTCATCCTAGAGAGGGTTAAACCAGGCTGCTCCTTGGAGGCAAGGATTCTGGGGCTTCGTCTGACATACTTTGGACATGTTGTAAGGAGAGACAGGTCTTTGGAGAGGGACATCATGCTGGGTAGAGTAGAGAGACAGCACAGGAGGGGAAGACCCTCTATGAGGTGGATTGATTCAGAGACTGGGGTAATAGAGTTGAGTGTGTCAGAGGCAATGCGATTGGCACAGGATAGAGCCGGGTTTAGGGCTGTTGTACATAGGGTCGCTATGAGTCGCAAACGACTCAACGGCACATAACAACAACAACAACATCTTTACTTAAGACATAGGCCTATCTTCGCTAATCTAAACTTTTCCTATAAATGACAAAGTTTTTTTTCTCTTGCCTTAAAAGACTGTTCATAAATAAACTTTTTTTAGGGTGGAATGTTCCATCATGGAAATGCTCTGAACATTTATTATTTATTAATTATCCTACAGTAGAAAGTTAATATCTTCTCTTTTTGCTAGTATAAATAGTGCTGTAAAAATCCATTTTTCTTCTTCCATCTTTCTCCGCACCCCTGATCAATATTTGAAGCGAGACTCCTGCCAGTGGATGCCCTGTGTCCCCACACAAGCATGGTTAAGCTCTGCATACCAGTTGCCAATTGCTGTGCACTTTACTCCAATGGATGATGCTTTATGTGTTTCAGAATAAACTGGGCTCCATAGGGTTTTCAGTTGTTCATGATTATCAATTTGTTAATTCATATAAAAGCAAGTTGTTGTTATTGTTGTTGTGTGCCGTCGAGTCACCTGTGACTCAGCGACTCTATGCACAACAGTCCTAAACCCTGCTCTATCCCATGCCAATCTTAATGTTTCTGACACATCTATCCCCATTACCCCAGTCACTGAATCAATCCACCTCATTGAAGATCTTCCTCTCCTGCAAAGTCCCTTCACCCTCCCAAGCATGACGTCCCTCTCCAAGAACTGATCCTACCTTGCAACATGTCCAAAGTATGTCAGATGAAGCTTCAGAATCCTTGCCTCCAAGGAGCAGCCTGGCTTCCCCATCTCCAGGACAAACTTCTTTATTCTCCTAGCAGTCCATGGTATATTCAATACTCTTTTCCAGCACCACAGTCAAAGGCATCAATTCTCCTCCTATCATCCCTAGTCATTGTCCAGCTTTCTGATGCATAGCAAGTAATTGCAAAGGTCATGGCCTGTATCAGGTGCACCTTAGTCTCCAGACTGATATCATTACTCTTCAGAACTTTGGAGAGGCTCCTGACTATAGCCTTTCCAGTACAATTCATCTTTTAATTTCTTGGCTGCTGGTACCAAGAGTGTTGATTGTGATGTCAAGCGAACTGAAGCTGTGGACAATCTCAGTCTCTTCACCGTCAATCATGATGCTGCCAACCAGCCCAGTGATGAGCATCTTTGTTTTCTTGATATTGAACTTCAATCCATATTGAAGCCTGCAGTTCTTGACTTTCTGCAGCAAGCACTTTAGGTGTTCCTCAGTTTCATCAAGCAGGGTTGTGTCATCTACATAACTTAGATTGCTGATGAGTCTACCTCCAATCCTGATGCCACACTTTTCCTCATAGAGCCCAGCATCCCAGACAATTTTTTCTACATATAAATTGAAAAGATATGGAAAAGCAAAGTACATTCTTAGTATAGAGCAACTTCTCTTTCTAAGCCCCCTTTTCAAATCCACTGATCTGTGCATCTATTCTCACATCACTATCACAATGGCATTTCTTTTCTAATTATCTGAACTTTATAACACAACCAAAAACCGTTTGGTGTTCAATCAATTCCAACTTATGTTTAGCCCTTTGTGTGTTAGAGAGTAGAATTATACTCCATAATATTTTCAGTGGTCAATTTTTCAGAAGACTGTACTAGGGCTTTATACAAAGGACCTTGGGTTAAACTAAAATTTCTTCCTCTTTGTTAGCATTCAAACTTTTAATTGTTTGTGCCACCTGGTGGTTGTATAGTAAAATAGAGAGTGTTTTCTCATTTAGTATTCATGACTTTTCTCTTTTTCATACTTTTTTCTACTATTATTGCCCACTAAATCCTTGCAGATAAACTTAAGAATCATCTCTAAAATACTAAGAACAAGGACAAGCGGATTTAGACTAACGGTATGAGTCTCACATTGTGGAAGCTCACTCCTCAGCTAGCCTGCTCTAACTATGCACTCCTCTTTCACGCAACACACATGCTCTTGCCTCTGACTTATGCCCTTCATCCTGGTCTATACCTGGAAAACTAGATAATTTCTTACTGTATCTTGCAGAAACGTCCTTTATAATGTTGGTTCAGCTGTTTCTTCTGATACCTTGAATTGTTTTTCTATGGCTTGGATTTCTGCAACAATTACTCACAAATTGCTGCTCCGAAAACCTGTCCAGACCATCCTGTAGGTGTGACCAAATGAATCATGCTACACTAAACTCTCTTCCTTCATTTTTTTTCAGTGAAAAATCTATAGAGGCTTTTCTTTCCCTATAGGCAGGCTAGTCTGCCCAACTCTCCGCAGCCTGCATTAAGCTGTACTCTCATGGAGCCACATTAGCAGGTGAGATAAGGACAAGAGAGGAAGACACACTGAGTGATAGTATATTCAGCTATGTATTGTTGTTGTTATGTGCCATCAAGTCAGCTGTAACTCCTAGTGACACTACCAGTTCTGAAGCCTGCCCTGTCCTGAGCTAGTCTCACTGACTCAGACACACCTACCCCCATGGCGCCTGATATTGTATCAATTCATCTTATCTGAAGTCTTCCTCTCCTGTGCTGTCGCTCCACTCTCCAAGCATGATGTCCATCTCCAAGGACCAGTCCCTCCTGGCCACGTGCCCAAAGTATATGTGACAGAGCTTCAAAATCTTGGCCTTCACGCATTGTCATCAGCTGCCTGTTGTCAGCAGTTATTGAACTGTTCCAGTCGATTAACTAGGTACCTGTCTTAAGAAGTTCTCAATGTGGTCTTGTTGGCTCTCCTGTCTGGAGCACTAGACTGAGATCCTTCTGCCTGGAGGCTTCAGCCATCTGCCTGGATGCCTTGGTCCTTCTGCCTGGTAGCCCTGGCCCCACCACCTGGCCCCCTGAACCCACCACCTAGATGTTCCTGCTGGTGACCTAGATGCTCTGGTCCCGTTGTCTGGAGAACAAACCCCCAAAGCCCCAAAGTGGAGATACTTCCGCCCACTGCCTGGAAGCCCAATCCTACTGCGTGAAGGACTTGGCCCTGCAGCCTGGAAAACCCGCCACCTGAAAGACAACCTGCTACTGCCCATCTAAACTGCACCAAGGACAGCAATATCAAAGGTGATCCCATTTTCTCTCCCCTCCCAGAGCTTGAACTTCGTTTATCCCTGGGCAACTTGGACCTGCTTAGCCTAACTGCAGCAGTTTCCTGACAGAGAAGGCTGCTAACTCATAAGCCATATCTCTCCCTAAATGAGGCAAGTTTTCCCTTGAGTCAAAAGCTCAGAGAAAAAAAAATCAGGTAGGGTAGCTGCTCTGCCCTCCTTGGAAACAGTGATTTCCTGAGCCAAGATTTTCAGATCAAGAGCCTGCTAAGGCCTCAGGCATGAAAATCTCTACAACAGCAATGTCACAGAAGAAGCAGACTACCTTATACCTTATACAACCCAAAACAAGATGTCACCCCCAAAAAGTGACACAGTATCAAGGGATTTCCTAAAGTCAGAAAGTGCGATGGAACTTTCTAAAATAGAATTAAAAAGAACAATGATTGAATATTTTCAATGTGTAAAAGACAAACTTGAAGAATTACAGGACTCTGCAAGCAAAAACCAAGAGGAGTTTTTTAAAAAATACAAGATAATGCAAATAAAACAAATGAGGCATTAGAGGCTCTGGAAAAACAAAACAAAAAAACCAAAAACCCAACAACACACAATCCAGAATATGAGGACCACTGTTTCAGATATTGTCAATATGTTAGAGAGGGACATATGAACAGAGTTGAAGAGATGAAACACAGAACCAGTGAAACAGAAGATAGAATTTTAACCACTGATCTGCTAGAACAAAAAGGAAGGAAAAAGAAGAAAGCCTAAGGTTAATGTGGGACACAATCAAGAGGAATAACATGTGCATAATCAGAATCCCAGAACAGGAAGAAGCAGGTAAAGGCACTGAGAAAGTTGTGGAAGAATTACTAGAAGAAAACATTCCAAGAATAATGAAGGATGAAAGAATATATATAGTCAAGAAGCTGAGCAAACACCATATAGAATAGATCCCAAAAGAAAAACCCCAAGGCATATCATAGTCAAATTTGTCAGAACCAAAGACAAGCAGAGAATTCTGAAAGCAGCTAGAGAGAAACAAAGAGTACCCTATTAGGGAGAGCAAATAAGATTAAGTGCCAATTGCTCACCAGAAACCATGCTAGAAAGAAGACTGTGAAATGAAACAACTATGAGATATCATCTCATCCCAGTAAGAATAGTAAAATAGAACAGAAAACAACAAATGCTGGAGAGGTTATGGAGAAATTGGAACCCTTATTCACTTTTGGTGGCAGTGTAAAATGGTGTAACCACTATGAAAAGCAATATGGTGCTTTCTCAAAAAGTTGCAAATAAAAATATTATTTGGACCAGCAATTCCACTACTGGGAATATACTGCAAAGAAACCATAAAGACCACCCCAGCAGACAAATGTACACCCATGTTTATCACAGCTTTGTTCACAATAGCAAGGAGTTGGAAACAACCTAAGTGCCCATCAACAAACGAATGGATAGAGAAGCCGTGGTATATTCACACAATGGAATGTGATGCTGCATTGAAAAACAAGGAACTCATGCAATATTATCCAAAAATGGGTGACTCTGGAGGACATTATGCTGAGTGAAGTATCTCAGCCACAAAAGGACAAATACAGCATGGTGCCACTGTCGTAAAACAAGACTGACATGGAGGGAGGCTGAGAAAGATGGGATAAATAACGTATACTGCATTGAAACAGATGAGGGATAAAACTGTTTAAAAGGGATATGTGATTAGATATTATTGTCATGACAGGAGTCCAGAGTGAAGGCTGCATAGTAGAGTGGGAGGGGTCGTAAACAATGAAAGAATTCTCTTTTACTTTTCAAAGACAAGAGTGAACTGTGGGGGAGGGGTGGGCAGGGAGAAAAGTGCAACAATGAATGAATGGAAATCCAAAGTCTCTGTAAACTTTTATTAAAATTAATAATAATTTTAAAAAGATAGTAAAATGATATGTATCGAACACTCAAAGAATACAACTGTCAACCAATAATATTGTACCTAGCAAAACTGTCCATCAATTATGAAAAAAAAAAAGATATTCTCAGAAAAGCAGAACCTAAGGGAGTTTGCAAAAACAAGACCAGCATTGCAGGAAACACTGAGAGACGTCCTTCTTACAGATGTGTCACAGAAAACAGGATGGGCTGAGAAATCTCTGAAGGCCACGCTGCCTTGGTTGACCATCTGCGTGTGTAGTATAGAGTATGGCCAGGGAAACCTGCAGGAAGCTAGCTGCAGACAGCTTACTAGACAAGCATATGGAGGTGTCCCCAAGGAAAATTCTTTCAATCTGTAGACTAAGATGCACCTGACCCAGGCCATGGTCTTCACAATTACTTGCTATGCATGCATAAGAAAGTTGGACAATGACTAGGGATGATAGAAGGAGAATTGATGCCTTTGAGTGTTGTGTTGGAGAAGGGTATTGAACATACCATGGACAGCTAGGAGAACAAACAGGTTTGTCCTGGAGAGGGTGAAACCAGGCTTCTTCTTAGAGCCAAAGATTTTGAAATTCCAAAAAAAATTAAAAAAAAATATTCTGAAATTCCATCTGACACACTTTGGGCATGTTGGCAGGAGGGACCAGTCTTTGGAGAGCGACATCATACTTGGGAGGGTGGAGGGACAGCACAAGATAGGAAGACCCTAGATGAGATGGATTGACTCAGTCACTGGGGTAATGGGGTTAGGTGTGTCAGAATCAATAAGATTGGCTCAGGATAGAGCAGAGTTCAGAGCTGTTATACATAGGGTCTCTATGAGTCACAAGCAACTTGATGACACATAACAACAGCAGCAACAACTAGCACATTAGCAAGAAAAAGATAAACAACTGGCAGCATCCTGATATACAGAGAAAAAACTGAGGTTGTTAAAATATTGAAATGCAGCCTTATCATTTTTTCCTCCAAGGAGTACTCTGGCACCACTTTATCCAAAGCATACATTTTATTTTTCAGTGAACAGAATATTCCGTACTCTTCTCCAACATCAAAGCTTAAAGGCATTCATTCTTTTCTCATCCTTATTCACTGTTCAGCTCTCAGCAGCATACCAGTGATTGAAAAGACCATGGACCGAATTAGACACACCTTAGTCCTCAAACTGACACCACTGACTAATAATTTGGAGAGGTTCCTGACTGAAGACATTCCCAGTTCAATATATCTCCTGATCTCCTGATTGCTGATGCCAAAGGTGTTGATATGTTGATATGTTACCTTGCATTCATGCAAGGTAACATTGTTGACAGTTTCAACATTTTCTCCATCTATCATGATGTTGCCAATCAGTCCAATGGTGAGAATTTATATTTTCTTGATGTTGAGATGTAATGCATAATGAAGGCTGTATTCTTTCTTCTTCTGCAGCAAGTGCTTCATGTCCTCCTCGTCTTCAGAAAGCAAGGTTGTCTTATTTGCAAAAAACAGGTTATTAATGAGTTTTCCTCCAATCATGGTTCCACATTCTTCTTCAAAGAGTTCAACTTCTCAAATAACTTGCTTAGCATAGAGATTAAATATTTATGGTAAGAGGATACAACCCTGAAACACACCTTTCTTCATTTTTCCTCCTACAGAATCATTTATTATCTTGGACTTTTAGGTGTTATTAAAATGCTGGCCATATTTCTTTATACCTCTTTTCCACTTCTTCTTTGAATTTTTCCAAGGTTATTCCATGCCCATCATCTTGTTAAATCCTCATTTGCATTATAGAGACTCTGATTTTTGAGGGCCTCTTTATACTTTGCAAATGAAATGACACCTCTGTTTGCAGTCTATCGTCTCAAACATAGCCAGAATACTGTTTTTGTCCATAAATAAAGGAAAAGACATGTCTGTTAATTGGGCCAGTTTCAATATTTCCAATATATTTATAAAATATTATCTTGGGTTCTCTAGTGGGTAAAAGAGGAATGCGCTGGTGAGCAGGCTCAGCAATTCCATAATTTTATGTTTTTTCAAATATTCCCTGGGCTCCATCATGCCCCTAGAATCGTTGCTACCTTTCTTAATTTTTAACTATATAGTGTTTTATTAGGGAGCTCTGGTGGCTTAGTGGTTGGAAATAGTGCTGTAATCCCAAAAGCACGCCGTTCGAGGCCAGCAGTTGTTTGGTGGGAGAAGGATGAGCAGTCTCCTCCCATGCGATTAACTGCCTCTGAAAACCTGCTAGAGAGTCAGTTATGGATCACTTATGACTCTACAGTACACAACAACAATGTTCCTTTCCTCTGTTCACACAACTGTCTTGGTATCCATTTAGCATGAATATGATTTCTTGTTCTGGGATTCACTTTCTTCTCAATGTTAGCCATAATTTTTTATGGTTCATACAATCAAATGCCTTTGAATAATCAATAAATCAGATATAGACGTTCTTCTGGTACTTTTTACTTTCAAGATCCATCTGGTATCAGCAATGTTATTCCTGGTGCCATGGCCTCTTCTAAATCCTACTTGAATTCTGCCAGTTGTCCATGTACTGTTCTAACCATTTTTGAATTGTCTTCCACGTGTTTTGCTTGCTTGTGATAGTAATAATATTCCTGTATCATTTCTACATTCCATTGGATCATCTTCCTTGGGGATGAGAACAGTATGGATCTCCTCCAGTCAGTCTATCAGGAAGCTGTTCTCCAAATTACCTGGCATAAAATTTTGAGCACATCCTCTTAGTTGAAACATGTCAATCAATATCCCATTGATTATTGGGACCTTATTTTTTGCCATTGCCTTCTGTGAAGCTTCTACTTCTTCATTACCATTGGCTCTTGTTTATCTGACATTTCCTAAAATTTTTCAGTGTCATCCTATTCTTTTTGGTAGAGCGGCTCTTTGTATTCCTTCCATCTTGTTTTGATGCTTTTTATATAATTCAAGGTTTTGCCCTTCAGTATAGCAAACTTCAGTTATTGCAACTTGAGGATTAAACAAGTTTGTCTATTCTTTCTGTCTGAGAAATACCAGGTGAGTTCTTCCCTTTTAATCCTCCAAATCCAGTTCTCTTGATATTCCATTATAATACTTTGCTTTATCTTCTCAAATTTCCCTTTGAAGTCATCTGTTCAGCTCTTTTTCTCCAGCAACTTTCCCCCTTTTTTTACTTCTGCATTTTCCACCTTTGTACTCCAGTATAGAACTTGAAATGATATTTTTTAAAAAATTTTTTATTTATTATTTTTTTATTAAGTTTTGTGTGCGCGTACCGTCAAATCAGATCTGACTGGTACAGGAGGAGATTGCCCCTCCTTCCCCGGCAGAGCCTCTGGTGGATTCGAACCGTGCACCTCTGGGATTGTAATTGCAGCTTTTTGCCACTAGGCCACCAGAGCTCCCCTGAAATGATATTTTTAAACTATGATTTAAATACTATTCTTTTTCTGTTTTTCATTCCTGACATAGCGCATTATTAGGTTGTCTGATTCGAAGTGTCCAGTGCCAGTGCATCTCATCTCATTAATGCTCAGATTCTGGATCTCCCTAGTAAGACTCCTTTAATTGTGCACATATAGAATAGTATGTTAAAAGAGACATAGCCTTTAGGGGAGCTCTGGTGGCCTAGTGGCAAGGAGTTGCAACTACAATCCCAGAGGCACATGGTTCGAATCCACCAGATGCTCTGCCGGGAAAAGGAGGGACAATCTCCTCCTGTACCAGTCAGATCTGAATTGACGGTACACACACACACACACACACACACACACACACACGAGACATAGCCTTTGAAGAATAAAAGGACAAGTCTGAGCAACTTTATTTATACTTCCAATCTTCACTGAGCTAAAGGAACTCACTTGATTTTTATTTTGTCTTGTTAATACTTTTTAGTATTCCTCTTTCCTGTGTCTGTGAATATCTTGAATCTGGATAAGCATACCAAATAAAACTGGTAACAAATATATGTGGGCACTTCTCTTTAGCATGCTAATAGAAAACCCCTTATTTATGCACACATGCATACATTTCAAAGTAAATGTAGCCATTTTGGAAGAATCCATTCCAGCTTTCTTGGCTCAAGTTAGCTAAGCTACCTATTTTGTATAGATGCTACAAAATTGACCAGATATTTGCAAGCCCATGCAGGGACAAAGAAATGTGACAGGATTCCAGACTCCAAATATCAAGATGTTAGGATGGAAATGAGAGAAAACAGGCCCAGAGATGCCCTTCATCTAAATCCTGACAGAGAGTCACTATATCAAAAAGGATTGCACAATTTGATGGTTTGGAGGAGGGATAGGTAAAGGAAAGGGCAAAGTTCCAGTATGAAAAACAATGGATACTAACTTTGTAAGTAAACCAGTATAAAATGTAAAAAAAACCCGAATAATTTACTGACATGGAATCATTTCAAGTAATAGCATGTGACCAAATCCAAGGGTGACGAAGGAAGAAATTTCAAGCTGCACTGAAGGCATTGGTAAAATGTAAATAGTCAGGAACTGATGGAACACAACTGACATATTCCAACAAAAAAAGCAGCCCTGCATATGCTCACAGGGCTACGCCAGAAAGTCTGGATCTAGTCAGCTACCAGACCAAGTGACTGGAAGAAACCCATATTTATTTTTACTTCTAGAAAAGTAGATCCAACAGAATGTGGGAACTATGAAACAATATCATTAATATTACATGCAAAAAAATTAAAAAATTAAAAAATATTACATGCAAGCAAAATCTTGCTTAATATTTTTCAAAACCAGCTAGGACAGTGCATCACCAGAATACTGTCAGAAATCCAAGCTGGATTCACAAGAGGCTGTGATACTAGGGATTGCTGATGTCAGATGGATTTTGCCAGAATATATATATATATATATATATATATATATATAATTATTTGCAAATAATATGATAAAAATAATTATCTGTGTTTTATGGACTATGGGAAGGCATTTCTGTGTACAGATCATAGTAAATAATGACTAACACTGAGAAGAATGGGAATTTTAGTACATTTAATTGTGCTCTCAATATGGGTCTTGATGCTATCTTTGATGTCATTTAACTGCATGATTTAAGATCAAGAATGGTGTGCATTTCTCCATACTTATTCCATCTGTGTGCTGAGAAAATTACACAAGAAGCTAAACTTTATGAAAAGTAATGTGGCATCAGGATTGAAGTAAGACTTATTAACAACCTGAGTTATGCAGATGGTTCAATTTTGCTTCTTGAAATTGAGGAGGACTTGAACCTCTTCCTGTAGATGAGACAGCAGCCTTCAATATATATTACATCCAGACATCAAGAAAATAAAAATCCTCAGCACTGGGCTAATCTGCAACATCAAGATAGGAAAGTATGGAGTTGTCAGTGATTTCATCTCACAATGAACACCCTTGTTTTCCAGTCAAGAAATTAATGGAAGTATTGAAATGGAAAAAAAATCTGCCCTCAGAAACCTCTCCAAAGTGCTGAAGGGCAAGGATGTCAGTTTAAAAATTAAGGTGTGTCTGATGCAAGTCATGGTCTTTTAAATTACTTGGTAGGCTTCCGAACATTGGACAATAAATGACTAAAAATGACAGAAAAATTAATGCTTTTGAGTTGTGGTGCTGGAAAAGGTATTGATTCCCTGGACTGCAAAAAGAATGAACAAGTATGACTTGGAGAAAATGTGACCAGGGAGCTCTTTGCAAACAAGGGTGGTGAAGCTTACTCTCACATCCTTTAGCCATGTTGTTAGGAAGGGTTACATCCAGCTTAAAAAATGAAGGGCCAGTTTAGGGAAGGAAGATCCTCAAGATGATGGATTTAAAAGGCGATCTTAACAATGGGGCCAAGTGTTGTGAAGATGGTGAAGGTGTCACAGAATAGGATCAGGTTCAGATATTTTGTTCATGTTATTGTCATGAGTTGCAAGTCTTTTGCAATTTACAGGGACCCTTTTTACCATAGCTTTGAATCCTGCTCCATCTTGAGCCAATTTCATTGTCTCCAACACACGTGCCCTCATTATCCCAGTCACTGAGTCAATCCATCTCATGTAGGGTCTTTCTTTCTTGTGCTGTCCCTCCACCCGTCCAAGCATGATGTCGTTCTCCAATACTTGTCTCTCCTGGCAACATGCCCAAAGTATGTGAGACAGAGCTTCAAAGCTATTGCCTCCAAGGAGCAGCCTAATTTCACCCTCCCAGGAGAGTCTTGTTTGTTCTTTTGGCAGTCTATGTTATGTTCAATATTCTTCTCCAGCTACAGAACACAAAGGTATCAATTCCTCTTCTGCCATCCTTAATCATTATCCACCTCTCTTGACGCATAGCAAGTAATTGCAAAGACCATGGCCTAAATCAGGTGCACCTTAGTATCTAGACTGACATAATTGTTCTTCAGCACCGTGGAAAGGTTACTTACAGCAGATTTTCTCAATGCAATCCATATTTTGATTTACTGGCTGCTGTAAGAGGTTGATTGTGGAACCAACAAGACAAAGATGTTAACAATTCAATCTCTTCACTGTCTATCGCGATGCTGCCATTTGGCCAAGAGGTGAAAATCTTTTTCTTGATATTGAGCATCAATCCATATTGAGGCTGCAATACTTGACTTTTTGCAGCAAACACCTCAGATCCTCTTCAGTTTCAGCAAACAAGGTTGTGTTATCTGGATAAATTAGGTTGTTGATGACTCTTCCTCCAATCTGATGCCACATTCCTCCTCATAAAGTACAGCCTCCTTGATGACCCATTCTGCATATAAACTAAAAAGGTATGGAAATGAGTTGCTTCCCTGGTGTGTACACCTTTCCTGACACTCATGCAGTGTTTCCTTGTTCTGTTCTGACGACTGACACCTAGTTCAAATACAGATAGTGTGTGAGCACAATCAAGTGTTCTGGGATTCCCATTATCCTCAAGGTTAGCCACAATTTGTTGTGATCCACATAGTCAAATGCCTATGCATAGTCAATGAAACACAGACATTCCTCTGGTACTCTCTGCTTCCAGCTACGATCCATCTAACATTGGCTACAATGTCCCTACTGCCATGGCATCTTCTAACTCAACCTGCACATCAAGATGTTCTTTGTTGATATACTATTCCAGTCATTTTTTTATAATTTTGAGTAGGATCTTGCCTGCATGTGATACTAATGAAATTGTTTGGTAATTTCCACAGTCAGATCACCTTTTTTTGGAATGGGAATAAATATGGATCTCTTCCAGTCAGTTGGCCAGATAGTTGTCCTCCAGATTTCTTGGCACAACTTGGTAAGCACATCCAGGGCAGCATCTGTTTGTTGAAATATGTCAATTGGTATGCTGTCAATTCCTGGGGTCTTGTTTTTGCCAATTCCTTCAGAGCAACTTAAACTTCCTCCTTCATAACCATAGGCTCTTGATCATATGTTTTTTCATGAAATTCTGTGTCAGACAATTCTTTTTGTTATAGTGATTCTCTGTATTCTTTGCATCTTCTTTTAATGCTTCCTTGGTCATTCAACATTCTATCCATAGCATCCTTAAGTATTGTAACTCAGGGCTTAAATTTGTTCTTCAGTTCCTTCAGTTTAAGAAATACCAATGGTGTTCATCCCTTTTGGTTGTCCAACTCTAGCTCTTTGCACATGTCATTATAATACTTTGATTTGTGTTCCTTTGATTTCTTCTGTTCAGCTTCTTAATTTTTTTTTTTTTTTGAATTTTTTTTACGTGTACCGTCAAATCAGATCTGACTGGCACAAGAGGAGATTGCCCCCTCCTTCTCCAGCAGAGCATCTGGTGGATTTGAACCGCGTACTTCTGGGATTGCAGTGCAGTGTCTTGCCACTAGGCCACCAGAGCTCCCTTTGCGTCTTAATTTCTTGATTTCTTCCCTTTGCTTTGGCTTCTTGTTGCTCTAGTGTAATATTCAGAGTCTCTTCTGATACCCATCTTGGTCTTTTCTTCTTCTCCTTCTATGTTTGTAATGACCCTTTGCATTCTTCATGGATGATATTCTTGATATCCTCCCACAGTTCATCTGGTCTTTGCTCTTTTGTATTCAAGGTCTCACACCTGTTCCTGAGATGGTGTTTAAATTCAGGAGGGATAGACTCAAGATCAAACTTGGGTTCTTGTGGATTTGATTTTATTCTCTTTAGCTTTATTTTGAACTTGCATGTGAGTAGTTGATGATTTGTTTACAATCAGCACCTAACTTAGTTTTCACAGCCGATACTGAGCTCCTCAAAGGGTTTTTCCCACAAATATAATAAATTTTATTCTTTTGTAGGACATCATGTGAGGTCCATGTGTATAGTCACCGTTTGTTTTTGTTATAAAAAGTATTTGCAATAAATAAAACATTGATTGTACATAATTCTATCAAGGTTGACTTGAAGGCACAAGACTTAACTGGCAGCCCAGAAGGGGAAGCGTGGCTTGATGACGTCAGGGCAGACGGGCGGCTCTGGCAGCCAATCCGAGCTTTGTTGTCATTCCAGCCGCCCCGCCCCATCCGCCTGCTCCTGGACCCCGAGCCTCACAGATAGCAGTTTCCAGAAGGCATCCGGGAGGTGAGTGTTCGTGGTCTGGTCAGGCTGCTCTTTGGGCTCCCACTCTTGTTTCTCTGAGCCCCCTGGGTCCGCGGAACAGTGATGAGCCAGGCTGGCCCTCGCCCCTGTGCATCCGGAAACTCTGAAGGTCTCTCCTTCAGAATGTGGCCCGTGTCGAGACTGGGGTGGTGACGTTCAGTGAGTGGCTGCAAGAACTTGAAGTCCGCGATTCTGAGCCTTTGTCCCCTAGAGAGTCTCAGGCCCTTTGGCCGACCCCTGCTCTCATTGAGAACGAAAATGGCTCCTTCGTACTGCCGTGTAAACACGGGGAAGGACTCGGAAAGAGGAAACCGGGATGTGATGACGGAGGGAGTTGCTCTGCTGAGGGACTTGTCGCTGTTGGAGGACGTGACCCGCGGTGGGCAGCAACCCTGGCCTCGGGGGCCACCATGTGTCAGCAGCCCTTCAGTTGTGACAGTTCAGCACCATCATTGGCAACTCTCCACAAACCACAGGCTTTAGAGCTTTCTGGGCTTGCGTCTATTGTGCCCAACAAGTCAAGAGACATACACCACAGTATTACAGGTGAAACCCTTTATAGCTGCCCAGCAGAAGAGTCCCAGCAAAGAGGCAGGACGTCCACCCCACCTTGGTTTCTGCTAAGAGGCTTTTTATACTCTTTCACTCCGGGTGCAGGGCTACTAGCTACAGCAGTCTACTGTTTAAAACGCTTTAAGGACACAGAGATAATAGGTATAGCATTTTTCTGTTGAGACGTTTCAAGGGCACAGAGATACATGGACAGCATTTTGCAGTTGAAACATTTCAAGGGTACATGGAGTGCAAAACACAATAGACAGTAACAGTTACTGTTTTGGGAAGCAGTTCAGTACACAACTCTGAGGCTTGGAGCAAAAATTTTCCACACAGGGGTTTAGCCACATCAAATGAAGTCAGTTTGGCTTCTCAAGTCTGGCACCAACAATGAACCTCGAAGTTTTATGATTTGTAAATTAATAACTTCGCTTGCAGGGTGATGGTGAATAGTAGAAGTAACAAAGAGCCTAATATGCGGTGGATACATCTAAGGTGTGCAACAAATGTACATATATATCCATGTATGAAATAGCTACTTCTTGGATGTACATTTTAAAATTTATTGTAATTTGTTAAGTCTAATAAATAGGACAATTTTTTATATACACACACACTTTGTAAGCTTGTAATTGTGTAGTCTTTAGGATGTCAATTCTATTATAACTGAAACATTTCTTTACAAGCATACACTTACAAAATGATAATTAAATACTCATAAGCTTGGCATTTTGCCTAAATATTTTATATGTGTATATTTGCTTGGCTCCACAGTAAAAACTCTTGGTACTAGCAACCAGGAAACTAAAAGATCCATTGTGATGGGAAAGTCTGCTGTTAGAGACCTCTCCAAAGTACAGAAGAGCAGTGGTGTCTCTTTGGAGACTAAGGTGCGTCTGATACAGGCCATGGTCTTTGCAATCACTTGTGCATCAGAGACAGTTGGACAATGACCGAGGAGGATAGAAGGAGAATTGATGCCTTTGAGCTGTGGTGCTGGAGAAGAGTATTGATTGTACCACAGACTGCTAAGAAAATAAACAGATTCATCCTGGAAAGGGTCAAACCGGGCGGCTCCTTGGAGGCAAGGATCTGAGGCTTCGTCTGACATACTTTGGACATGTTGTAAGGAGGTCCTTGGAGAGGGACATCATGCTTGGTAGGGTGGAGGGACAGCGCAGGAGAGGAAGGCCCTCTATGAGGTGGATTAATTCAGTAACTGGGGTAATTGAGATGGGTGTATCAGAGATAGTGTGATTGGCACAGGAGAGAGCAGAGTTTAGGGCTGTTGTACATAGGGTCGCTATGAGACGCAGGCGACTTGATGGCACATAAAAACAACAACAATATGTGTCTTAACTCCCATTTGAACTGCTATTTTAATTGGTAAACCAGATAAATTTGGAAAGCTTCCAGATAGTTAAATCTTTGATAGTTGAATCTCAGGAGGCAGGTTTAAGTAATAAAATTAGATAGAAAAGGTCATTGCTTCTGAATCAGATCCAACTCATAGCAGATCCTCCAGTGGATTTTCAGGGGTTGTAAATTACCTGGAGGAGATTACTCTTCTTTCTCCTTTGCATCAGTTGGCCACCAGAGCTCCCTTGCTGGTGGAGGACTCTAACATATACATTCAGCCATTTAGTAGGTATTTATTACACAGATTATTTTGTTTTAGAATTAGTAGTAGTAGTTTCTAAAAGGGACCTCTGGTGGCTTATTTGTAGGGAGCTGTGCTGTCAACCCAAAGACACACAGTTTGAATCCATCAGCTGTTTGTGAGAGAAAGATGGGCAGTTTCCTGCCATTTTGTTTACAGCCTTTGAAAGCCCCCTGGAAGGTCAACTATGAGTTTGTTCCAATTCAATGGTACACAAAAACACATTTCCCTTAAGGCTAGTTAATAATATTCCAAATATCCAATCTGTTATACCACTCGATCTTATCTGACATCAATTAAATTCCTCCTCAGTCCTTCCACTCTCCTTTCTGTCTTTGGATTCTGCAGTTCCCTGGAAGGTTTCACAGAAAATCAGAAACTGTCAAGGAAATAGCACATGCGATTGTGGATGTATATAGTCAAAGAGACAGTGAACTGTGGTCCTAGAGGCAGCCATCAGAGGTGGTCTGTTGTCAAGTTAGCTGCAGGGCCCAAGAGAACAAACATTGAGTTTCCCAGGAACATTCTTTGATATTGCATCTAAGCACTATAAACCACACCCCCACGTGGCATCTTGGATAATATCTTATTTCAGAGTGAGACCTGTATCCTACAAAGAGGATATAATCCTAAAATGGAAGGCAGTAGATGGAAGGGCTATATTAAAAGCCAGTAGTCAGAGACCTCTCCAAATTATTGAGGAGCAGGCAATGATACCCATTTGAAGACTAAGACCTGATTCAGGTCATGGTCTTTTTACAGTCACTTACTTTGCATCAGAAACCTGGAGAGTCAATAAGAATGACAGAAGAAAAAAAATTGATACCTTTAAACTGTGGTGTTGGTAAAAAGTACTAAATATCCCACAGACTGCCAAAAGAACAAACAGGTAAGTCTTGAAGAAGGTGCTACGAGAGTTTTCCTTGGACCCAAAGATGATGAAGCTGCTGCTGCTCACATACTTTGGACATGTTGCTAGAGAGGTTATTCTTTGCAGAAGGCCATCATGTTTGGGAAAATGTGGAGGGAAGTCAATGAACAGGAATCCCCTCAAGCAGGTGGATTGACATAGTGACAGTGATAGTGGGCTTGAGTATGTCAGAAATTGTGAGGACGGCATAGGATAGGACAGGATTTAGATCTGTTGTTCAAAGGGTATCTATGAGTCATACTTGACAGCACCTAATAACAGCAACAAGCATTTTAATTTAAACCTGTATCTTTCTCTAAGTTAAGCTATGCTGCAATCCCAAAGACACAAGGTTCAAATCAACTAGCTGCTCCTTGAGAGAAGAATGTGGGCTCTCCCATGTGATTTACTGCATCTGAAAACCTGCTAGAGGGTCAATTATGTATTGTTTCTGACTCCATGGCACATAACAACAAAAATTCCGCTAAAAGTTTAGTTGCATCCCAGAAATTTTGGTGTTTTGTGCTTTCATTTTACTTATTTCCTTTTTGAGCCTGGATTACTTGATAATAATTTTTATATATTAGAGAAATGTCAATCTGTGTTTCATTGATTATGCAAAGGTGTTTGACTATGTGGATCATAACAAGCTGTGGCTGACTCTGAGAAGAATGGGGAGCCCAGAACACTTGATCGTACTAATGCAAAACCTATACTTGGACCAAGAGGCAGTTGTTAGAGCAAAGAAACACTGCATGGTTCAAAATTGGGAAGGGCATACACCAGTGATGTGTCCTCTCCCCATACCTTTTCAACCTGTATGCAGAACAGATTATCCAGGAGGCTGGGCTCTATGAGGAGAAATGTGGTGTCAGGAATGGTGGAATATCTATCAACAATCTACGTTATGCAGATGACACAACCCTGCTTGCTGAAACTGAGGAGGACCTGAAGCGTTTGCTGTAGAGAGTCAACGACTGCGGCCTTCAATATGGATTGAGGCTCAATGTTAAGAAGACAGAGATTCTCACCACTGGACCAATTGGCAGCATCAGGATGGATGGTGAAGAAATTGAGATTGTTCACAGCTTTATTTTGCTTGGCTCCACAGTCAACACTCTTGGCACCAGCAGCCAGAAAATTAAAAGATATATTGCCATGGGAAAGTCTGCTGTTAGGGACCTCTCCAAAGTACTGAAGAGCAATGGTGTCTCTTTGGAGACTAAGGTGCATCTGATACAGGCTGTGGTCTTCGCAATCACTTGTTATGCAGCAGAAAGTTGGACAGTGACTAGGGAGGATAGCAGGAGAATTGATGCCTTTGAGCTGTGGTGCTGGAGAAGAGTATTGATTGTACCATGAACTGCTAAGAAAGCAAAACAGATTAATCCTGGAGAGAGTTAAACTGGGCGGCTCCTTGGAGGCAAGGATTCTGAGGCTTCATCTGACATACTTTGGACATGTTGTAAGGAGGGACCGGTCCTTGGAGGGGGACATCATGCTTGGTAGGGTCGAGGGACAGCGCAGGAGAGGAAGGCCCCCTATGAGGTGGATTGATTCAGTGACTGGGGTAATTGGGATGGGTGTATCGGAGACATTGTGATTGGCACAGGAGAGAGCAGAGTTTAGGGCTGTTGTACATAGGGTCGCTATGAGTTGCAAGTGACTTGACGGCACATAACAACAACAAGTAGAATATATTATTGAAAGGGTGGAGGGACACCACAAGAGAGGAAGACCCTGGTTGAGATGAATTGACTTAGTGATTAGGATAATGGGATAGGTGTGTCAGAGACAATGAAGTTGGCTCAGGATCAGGGTTAAGAACTGTTGTACATTGGGTCACTATGAGTTGCAAGAGACTCGATGTCACTTAACAGTAGAGAAAATATGGTATATGATCCCAAGATTTTCTATTTAATATGCATTTTATCAGTCTTATAGAATGTGTTATGTGCAGTTGAATGTGTTTTCTGCAGTTGTTGGGCTTAATGATTAGAAAATTTCAATAAGACCAAGACAGTTAATGGTGCTGTTTAGGTTTTCCAGTCACTTTATCATTTGATATTTCTTATCTCTGTTTTGATTGAAGCCTTAGAAATTTTTATATTATTCATATAATAGTTCAAGGCAATAGGTGTGTTTTTAGGTAGCCGGTATTTGTTCCAACAATCTTAAGTCCAAAATTAAATCTATGTAACATTCCTTTCCAAAGACACCACTTTCCAACATGGCTCTTAAAGGAGACCACTCAAGAATTTCATTGCACATTTGGAAAGGGATGTGTTTTTTTTTTCTCTTCAACCTTATTTTTATTCTAGAAGTGGCATGGGGATTTATCTGTAGGGCACTGGTGTATTTGTCCCTATTTACTTTTCAGTCTCCGAATGGACAGCTGTTGATATAGATGGTTAGTTGGAGTTCAAGTTGTATTAACTGGAAAGCCATAGTGAAAATGCTTCATTAGGTGGATAGCATTCTTTGGGCATTTGAAGACTAAACAAGAATGTTATCAAGTGGACAGGGCGATGCAGACAGTTTGGATAAGGTATAGGTGGTTTGGTCTGTGGCTACAAGCTAACATTGTTTCCAAATCAAAGATTATCGCCTTTGATCCCCTGAGTAGTGTAAATTGTTAAAAGTCCTCAACTGTTGACTTAAAAGTGGGAAGTCAAATGTACTATGTAATGTCTTGAGAGAAAGATCCAGTGATCATCTGAGTAACTAACCAGCTCTGGACAACGTTGTGGAGGTTATATTTCAATATGGCTTTTCCTAGCCATTGCTTGTCTATACCATGTACATAGGCAGGCATATGCAAATGGGACAGGTTAGCCTATCCACAAGAGGATTAGCTAGCTGGGATTCCATAAGTGGGTTGGTCAATCTGAACAATCTACAAGGGAATTAGCTAGTCTTGCCATTGAATTGAGCCAGAGCAAGAGACCAACAGATCTTCTGGTGCCATTGGGGGGAAAAAAGCAAGATGATGTAGGATGCCCTTTTTGCTCCAGCTTCACCTTCGTCAGCAATACTTACGGCCAAACCAGAGACCTCACTTGAGATAGGACCCTTGTGCTCGTGGGGAGCAGAGCCAATATTGGTAAGACTGAGAACTTCGCTGGACAACTAGGGATAGGGAGCCAATCTTGGCAGGGAATACTGGCCAAAAGCTCTGGGTTCTAGCCCAAGGTGCTCGCTTGTGCACATTTTGGGAGATGTCTTTATTTTTAATTTTTTTATTATTTGTGTGTGTGTACCGTCAAATTGGATCTGACTGGTACAGGAGGAGATTGTCCCTCCTTTCCCAGCAGAGCATCTGGTGGATTTGAACCGTGCGCCTCTGGGATTGCAGTGCAGCTTCTTGCCACTAGGCCACCAGAACTCCCCTTGGGGGATGTATTTATTATATTCTTTTATTAATCTGGATTATAGGCTTTGACTTCCCCAGTATGATTCTGTGTGGTTTGTGAACTGTGACATTGGATTTTAGGCCCAGCAGAATATTAAGATTGGTGTTGAGATGAATACAAAGAGTTATGGAAGTGGGGGGCGGGAATGTCTGACCTCATTGGAATTATTTTTGTGTTATTCATGCTATGGATGAAGACAGTCCCCCTTTGTGAATTTGGTAAAAAGGCAAAAGCAACTGTTCTCACATTGCCCTTGCTTTTTTACAACCGTAGAGCACAACTCCACTCCAAGAAACCTGGGGTCCACATAAGCTGGAACCATCTCAGTACCAATTATTTTTCTTTTTGTCAATCCTTGGACAATTTTAAAGGTCCATAGCTGAGTGCAAGGCTTCTCAGTAGGGCATGTGAATTTGTTTTTAAAATCATATTGTTCTTCATGTATCACTGGATCTCCTTCTTTCCCCAGGGTCCCGACAAGAGGCTGTGTGAAGACCTGATTTTCACCAGAGAATTGTTCTATCCAGAAGCACTTTGCTGACGTGAAAGAACTTGACAAGCTTGATGATGCCATTTAAGCTGAGACAAGCCCAGGCCCAGGTGTCCCCACTGGCAAAGGCAGAAGACCCCCCACTTTCTGGACCAGCTGCTTCTCCTTATGGGACACTTTCCAGCCCTGAAGCTGCCCGGCAGCTTTTCAGACGCTTTCAGTACCAGATGCTATCTGGGCCCCAGGAGACCCTGAGGCAACTTCGGAAGCTCTGTTTCCAGTGGCTGCAGCCAGAGGTTCACAGCAAAGAACAGATCCTAGAGCTCCTCATGTTGGAGCAGTTCCTGACCATCCTGCCTGGGGAGATCCAGATGTGGGTACGCGCACAGCATCCCAAGAGTGGAGAAGAGGCTGTTACTCTAGTGGAGAGCTTGAAGGGCGACCCCCAGAGACTGTGGCAGTGGGTAAGCAGAGGGTATTGGTCTTAAGTCCTATTAGGGTATCCTCCTGCCTCATCTACAGCTCTTTGTGCCTGTCAGGTCCCTGGTTGATACAAATGGTTTGTACTTGACTATTAATCATAGGTTGGTTCTTTGAACCCACCAAGACACCATTAGAAGAAAGATCTTGTCATGTACTTTCCATGGAGGTTATTGCTAAAGAAACCCTGAAGAGCTCTACTCATGGTGTTGCTGTGAATTGGAATGGACCCTTCCACTGCTTTGGTTTATTTTTCTTTGCGTGTTAGTAATTGTCTCCTCTATAGGTTTTAGAAATCGAAGATACAATCTCCTGTTCCATTCTAATTTAACACTAGAATATTTGCATTTGTTTAAGTTTTAATTGGTAGAGTGTCCAGTTGAAACCCTGTATTGAAGGCCTGTCTTGAAGGTCTTGCAGGCCCCTGGTTAAGTGTCAGCAGTTGGCCTCTCTTGTGGTATTTCCATCAATGGCTGGAAATATCTCCTGGATGAGAAAATGAAGCTTTCTTCTTCCACATTACCTTTCCCAAAGGACTGTAATCTGTTATAAAATATTTACTTCATGTTTTTAGAAATCCCAAGTCAGCATTCTTTAGCAACTAATAATATATGGTATTCAGATCAGCAGCCAGGTTCTAGGACAGGAAAGCTCACCTGAGAAGGTGGAATCTACAGACTGCCAAGTGAGGGAGGCAGAGGCCAGTCTTGAAGTGGTGCCTCAGGAGCTGGGACTTCAGAATTCAGCCACAGAGGCTGGAGTGCAACTGAGCCACATCATCAAAGAGGAACCTTACACTGAGCCGGAATTAGGTGAGGACTGGTTATTATTCATGGTGGTATTGGGAGCCTCTTGGAGAAAATTAGATTCCTGGCTGTCTGAGTTGAAAGTGTGTTGAGATTGAGGTGTCCCTCGAAAGTTTGTGACCAAGGTTATAGCCACAAATCATCCAGATTAGGAGATTCAGTATCTGTGTTTTCCTCCACTTTATATCTGCATTAGACCATTTGGATTTTGGACCTGAACAAAGAGGGGAGAGAATATTTGGCTAAGACTTTTTGGGATGTTAGAGGTATTTGGGCTTTGTTAGTGACAAATACAAATCTTGAAATTGTGGATGGAATTTACCAGTTCTAAATTGCCGATGTTTTTCTTCTTTTTTGAATCATTACCCTCTGGGGAATGACTGAGGAGGACATCCAGATTCTTAAAATTTCCTCTTTCTCACTTTAGCGCTGGCTGCTCCCCAGCTTCTTGCCAAACCTAAGGAAAGGCTCGTCAGCAAACAGGACCCTGGAGACTCGCTTCTCCAGGCATCATCTCAGGCAAGTGAAGTTTCTTTGCTTTTTTTGCCTCTGAACTAGTTTTGATCATTCACCAGTAGTCAGGAGGACTGAAATGAATGCCTTGTCAGAAGTGCAAAGGAGAAGAAGGCCTTGTAAGGATAACAGGAATAGTACAAATGGAGAGAAACTTGAGTTTCAATATTTTTCTTAAGATAGAATGTTTTTCTAATTGACATTTGGAATTGATGAATCTAGGCCTGAACAAAGGTGGAAAACATCTATCTGTGATGAGACAGATCTTGTCTTGAAGCCACAATGCTCATGTAAGAGAAAAAAGGAGAAGGAATCAAGTTAGGGAAGGAGAAATTTAACACTGAGAACAAAGAACCAGGAATGGAGAATATAGTTGGGATCTGTGTACTGTGCTGAGAACCTTACAAGCCTTATAGTGCAGACTTGCCAAGACACAGATATGTCACCAAGTAGTACCTATCTCTAAAAAGCAGCTGCAATGTGGGAATCAGATGGCTGAATCTGATTTTCATGCATATCATAAAGGGGAACTGCCCCCATCGAAAGCAGAAAATAAATAGATAGCTCTGCCAGACATGCCACCCTCCATGTTCCTTCATCTCTTTTGACCATTCTGATATTTGTTGCTGACTCACAGACTTTACTCATAGTTATGGGGTTTATTATGGAAATAAATTGGAGAGTGGAGGAGGCAAAGAATATCACCCAATGGAAATCCAGGTTTAGCCCAGCATTCTCAAACCACATTAACAACAAAACATAGTTCTTCAATTAGTGAAAGTTTGAGTTTCAAGTCAGTAGCACAAATTCAAGAAGCCTAAGGTTTTCTCTATCATCCAGCAGTGTGTTCCTCAGAACAGCTATAAGGTGGCTTTTCCTTCATTCGTCCAACAGCAAAACCTTTAACTGTAGTTGGCACAAAGCAAGAAGCCTCAGGTTACACCTTACCACAGACTCTTCACAGCAGTACTACAGTCTTTTCACAATCTCTCCACCACCATCCTTGCCAGGGGACCTTGCAGTGTAGAAAATGCTCTCCCTTATATTAGCTACACAGCTGTTCATGATATGTAAGACCCTATGTCCTCAATTTTACATAGGGTTTTCAGAGGACTGCTGTTTCAGAAGTGGATGGCCAATCCTTCTTCCTAGTCTGTCTTAATCTGAATGTTCAGATTTAGAGAAGTATCCGACAGACCAGCATTTTATAGAAAAAGTGACTCCCTTATTGTGGAGTTAACCATTAGTGTCAGTGTTGTCCCTGCCTTTGGCACACGTGTCTTTACCCACTTATTTCCCTGTTCCACCATCCACCAGGATAACCATCCACTTCTACCCACTCCCTTCACGTCTATCTCCCATTGACCATCCCTTGATCTAATAGCTTATATATGAAGCTTCCTTGGCTTCTGTGATTCCAAACACATCAGCTGCTGGTAGTTCCTTATGTTGGGACCAATGTCTCTCAAGTTTAGTGGTAATGTTTCCCGAGCAAAGGCGATGTGTCCTGTAGAACTGGTGTGTAGATAGGTTTTTCTTGGCCCTCGGGCTCGAACAAATGCCTCACAGTTTTGGCATCTTCAGTGTTACCTGAGAAAATGGGCGGGGAGTTTTATGGACCCTTTGGCTGCCCAGCTTCTCCGCCAGTCAACTCCTTTACTCCCCCTCTATGTGGCCTGAGGTACTGAAGAGCAATGGTGTCTCTCTGGAGACTAAGGTGTGTCTGATACAGGCCATGGTCTTTGCAGTCACTTGTTATGCATCAGAGAGTTGGACAATGAACAAGGAGGATAGAAGGAGAATTGATGCCTTTGAGCTGTGGTGCTAGAGAAGAGTATTGAGAGTACCATAGACTGCTAGGAAAACAAACAGATTCATCCTGGAAAGGGTTAAACCAGGCGGCTCCTTGGAGGCAAGGATTCTAAGGCTCCATCTAACATACTTTGGACATGTTGTGAGGAGAGACCGAACCTTGGAGAAGGACATCATGCTTGGTAGGGTGGAGGGACAGCACAGGAGGGGAAGGCCTTCTATGAGGTGGATTAATTCAGTGACTGGGATAATCGGGATAGGAGTGCCAGAGACAGTGCGATTGGCACAGGACAGAGCAGAGTTTAGGGCTATTGTACATAGGGTCACTATGATGGCACATAACAACAACAACAACATGTCCTCAATTAAGGTAGCTGGAGACTATGCCTCCACACAACCCCCATTGGCAACAGGGCCTAATATAATGGCCAGAAGAGCCAATTTTTAGGGTTTCTGACACCAGACTAGCTAACAAATGTTAAAAAGGGACAAGGACCTTCCCCCAGAGCTGACAGAGAAAACCTTTCTTGTGGAGCTAGTGCCTAAATTCAAACTTCTAGCTTCTTTAAATGAGAGAGAATACATTTCTGTTCCTTATAGGCATCTACTGGTGCTTGCTGTAACTATGATAAGCATGTCTATCCCCCTCCTTTTCCTCTTGTGCATTCACAATCCCTCTCTCTTACCTTTCTCTGCCCTTCCTCTTCCCATTCTGAGCATCTACTGATCTGATTTCTGTCACCATAGATTAATTTGTATTTTCTAGGATTTCATATAAATGGAACCATACTGTATGTTCTCTTTGTTCTTCTGTGTGTGTTATGTTTTCCTTGCTTGTGTAACTACTTTACCACTTTCTCTAAATGATTGATTACAGTGTACCTGAAGTCATCTTATTTATGTATTTTTCTGCTTGGGGCTGATTCAGCTTGGATGTCAGTTTATAGTTCTCAGGAAATTGGGAAAATTTTTGGCCTTTAATTGTTCAACCCTCCACATTTCTCCTAGCTCCTGATTTAAAGAATCTCTGAAATATTTTAGACTCAACAGCTAATAACTGGATGAATGCTTTGTATTAAAAGTACAGGGTTTCAACCCACTCCTCCAACTAGACCCGCTCTTCCTGCAAGACTGGCTCCTTCTCACAAAAAATGCTCTTCAGGAACCTTACCTTCGCTCTGCTACAAGACATCAAGGCTTGTGTTGCATGGCTTCCCCAGGAGAATATTCCAGCTACCACTTCCCCAATGTCTGCTAAAGGCAGCAGTCAAGGCCAGGCACACTCACACCATGGTTAGCGAAAGAACCACTGCCTGCCAGGTTGAGGGGCTGCAGTTTTAGACCACACTCCAACCCAGGGCACTGGACCATTGTCCCTGCTGCCTGGAGACCCCACCGCCCTGCTGGCCTGAAATCCTAGCTACCACCCCGGCTATCCAGCGCTAGGAGCATCAGTGTCAGAGGTACTTTGGGTGAAACACTGCTGTCTAGCTACATCATGTGGGATTTCTTAAGCTCAAGCCGAAGAGGCTGGTTTGAGGTGGGGTTTCAGGAGGGCAACCGTCATCTCACTCCTGGTTGACTGTTCTTCCCAAGAGGATAGTACCAATATATAGGTCTTTCACAGAACATTGCCATACGCTGGGTCATTACACAGTTATAACAACCTAGTATCTACTAAAAAAAGACATAATGTCAAGAAAGTACTAGTCTGCCTTAGTCATCATGAAAAAACACACTTTCTCCCAAAAAAGCAGGCCCAGTGAATACCCCCAAGAGAACCAGAAGAAATATATTGATGTGGAGTGATTTGAACAACTACAGAAGGAGATGCAAATGATGGAAGTCATTGAGAGAGCAAATCCCCCAGAGAGAGCAATCCAGAAAAAAACATATTGATGAGGAGCAACTTCAATAACTATGGAAGAAAACGCAAAAAAATGGTAGAAAAAATTGATAGTATAGAAAAAGAGGTACAAGAACTTAAAAACTCCTCACAAGACAGAGAGGGTACAGCCAACACAGTACAGGAAATAACAGAAAAGCATGAAAATGCAGTGCAGAATACTAAGACAGGAGAAACTGGAACCCTGATTCACTGTTGGTGGGAGTGTAAAATGGTACAACCCCTGTGGAAAGCAGTATGGCGCTTTCTCAAAAAGTTGCAAATAGAGATACCATTTGACCCAGCAATTCCACTACTGGGAATATACCCTGAAGAGACCATAGCTGACATCCAAGCAGATATATGCACACCCATGTTTATTGCAGCTTTGTTCACAATAGCAAGGAGTTGGAAACAACCTAAGTGCCCATCAACAAACGAATGGCTAGAGAAGCTGTGGTATATTCGCACAATGGAATACTATGCTGCATTAAAAAACAAGGAACTCATGCAATATTATTCAAAATGGTTGACTCTGGAGAACATTATGCTGAGTGAAATATCCCAGTCACAAAAGGACAAATATTACATGATGCCACTGTTGTAGAATGGGACTGTCCTTGGGGTTGGGGAGAGACTGAGTAAGATGGGTTCAATAATGTATACTGCACTGAAACAGAGGAGGGAGAGAACCGTTTAAAAGAGAGATGTAACTGGGTATTTCTGTCATCACAGGAGACTAGAGCGAGGGCTACATGGTGGAGGGGACCTGGGGGAGGGTTTGTAAAACAATGAAAGAATCTTTTCTTTTACTTTTCCATAATTTTTGGACTCATGTACTTATAACTTGTTAGTCAAATTTGTGTCTTCTAGGTTGCAACACCCCCATGATACATCTTGAAGGATATGTACATGTACAGCCAAGCACAATCAATAAGAGTGCATCTGAATTCCAAAATCAATCTCCATAATAGTCTATGTGTTTCCTACTGCCAAAGGGGCCCTTTAGAGTAGTGAGAGAAGATCTTCACCCTGAAACCCACAGCGTCCCTTTTCAGCAGGAAGTAGCTAAGAGAATATGCCGTCCCCTTTTCCTTATGACTCAGGGTGAAGTCTCTCTCAGGGAGGAGTGATAGGGAATGGCAAAGGATACACTGACAAAGAAGATTAATCAGAACTGGCTTTGACAAGCACTGTGGCATTTGGACAAGAACAAACTGGGAGGAGGGTAGAGAGAATAGTGCAACAATGAATGAGTGGAAGCCCAAAATCTCTGTAAATGTTTATGAAAATTAATAAAATATAATTATAGGAAAAAAAAAGAATACTAAGACAGAAAGGGCAGAAGTGTCCAACACTGGTAGGCCGAAAAGTAGAGCTGAAGAGATGGAAGAGAGAGTCAGTGAGCTGTAAGACAAGAAAACATACTAGAAGAAAAGTTAGAGATGAGACATAAAGAAAAACAAGAAGATAATAGAACATGTGGGATGACTTCATAATAACATAAGTATGATTTGGATTCCAGAACATGGGTGTGACAAGGACGTCACAGAGGAAATTATGGAAGAAGTACTAGAAGAAAACTTCCCTGGTATTTTGAAGAATGAGAAAATCCACATTCAAGAAAAACAGCAAACACCAAATAGACTAGACCCCAAAAGAAAAGCATCAAGACATATATCATAGTCAAATTCTCCAAATTAAAACATAAGGATAGAATACTAATAAAAGCAGAAAGAGAATAATAGAGTCACCTACAAAGTGGAAACAATTAGATTAAGTTCTGGTTTCTCAGCAGAAACCATGAGAGCTAGAAGAAAATAATAGGATGGCATATACAGAAAGTTGAAAGAAAACAATTGCCAACCAAGGATCCTATTCCCAACAAAGCTGTCCCTCAGATATGAAGGAGAAATTAGATCTTTTGCAGAAAAGAAGGAACTTAAGGAATTTGTGAAAACGGACCAAACCTATAGGAAATTTTAAGTGAAGTCCTTCACACGGAGATGCGAAAGGAAAGTGGATGGACCACAGTAACCAGAGAGTACAGAAAAAGAAAAATGGCAAAATTGCAAGAGTAAAACCTGGCCTGATAATAATAAAATTTAATGTGAATGGACTAGATGCACCAAACAAGAAAAAGAGTAGCAGAATGGGTTAAAAAAACCCTAACAATCCCAGAGGTGAGGGGTTCAAATCCATCAGATACTCTGCTGGAAAAATAGGGATAATCTCCTCCTGTACCAGTCATACCCGATTTGACTGTACACACATAATAATAAGAATAATAAGTAGAGGCAATGTTTATACATATATAACACTTAATATGACATCGTATATAGCAAAAGTTGTAAATTATTTGGTACAGCCACTCGGGAAGGCAGTTTGGAGTTTCCTCAAAAAGCTGAACATAGAAATTTCATATGACCCAGCTATTCCACTGCTTGGAATATACTCTGAGAAAATGAGAACTGAGGCACAAATGGAGACTTGACACCAATGTTCATAGCACCATTATTTACCATAGCAAGAACAGGGAAACAGCTCAAATGCCCAACCACAATGAAATGAATAATTGAAAAATTATAGTACATTCACACGATGGAGTACTATGCAGCACACAGGAGATTTTGTAAAGTACTACCTAATATGGGAAGGACTGGATAGCATTATACCAAGTGAAATAAATCAGTCTCTGAGTGTGTTATCTTTATAAATACTTTATAAAACCATTATTGTAGAACAAGTATGAGAATCCAAGGCAGGAATGAGGGTGCTTATTCACAGGGTCACAAAATTTGATGGGTGGAGGGAGGGGTGGGTAAAGGAAAGGGTTAAGGTCCAGTGCAAAAAACAACGTATACTTATTTTATGAACTTTGTAAGTAAACCAGTATAAGATAAAATTTAAATAAAAGAGCCGTGTATGCCAATGTTCAGTGCATCACTGTTCACAATAGTTGAGGGGTAGTTGTTGTTTTTGTTATGTGCCGTCGAGTCGCTTGTGACTCATAGCGACCCTATGTACAACAGCCCTAAACCCTGCTCTATCATATGCCAATCTCACTGCCGATACCGATTACCCCAGTCACTGAATCAATCCACCTCATAGAGGGTCTTCCCCTTCTGCACCATCCCTCCGCCCTCCCAAGCATGGTGTCCCTCTCCAAGGACCTCTCCCTCCTTACAACATGTCCAAAGTAGTTCAGACGAAGACTCAGAATCCTTGCCTCCAAGGAGCAGCCTGGTTTAACCCTCTTCTGGATGAATATGTTTGTTTTCTTGGCAGTCCAGGGTACATTC
>NW_006399996.1:3741534-3743473 GCF_000299155.1 Elephantulus edwardii | reverse complement strand
TATAGTTTCCACACTCTGTTGGGTTACCCTTCTTTGGAATGGGAAAAATATAGATCTCTTCCAGTCAGTTGGCTAAGTGGTTGTTCTACAGATTTCTTGGCACAAGTTGGTGAGCACATCCAGGGCAGCATCTGTTAGTTGAAATATCTCAATTGGGATACCATCTATTCCTGGGGCCTTATTTTTTGCTATTTCCTTTAAAGCAGCTTGAACTTCATCCTTTATCACCATAGGCTCTTATTCATATGTGATTTCATGAAATTTTTCTGTGTCTGCCAGTTCCTTTTGATACAGTGACTCAGTATATTATTTCCATCTTCTTTTAATACTTTCTGGATCATTTAATATTCTGCCTAAAGCATCCTTGATTATAGCAACTTGAGGTTTAAATTTGTTCTTCAGTTCCTTGAGCTTAAGACATGCTAAGTGATTTCGGCCCCTTTTATTTTCCGACTCCTGCTCCTTGCACATTTCATTGTAATATTTTGCTTTGTCATCCCGTGCTGCCCTTTGGAATCTTCTGTTCAGCTCTTTTATTATCTTGAATTCTTCCTTCTGCTTTGGCTTCTCTGCGCTCCAGTGCAATATTCAGAGTTTCTTCTGACTTCCATTTTGGTCTTTTCTTCCTCTTCTGTCTTTGTAATGATCGTCTGCACTCTTCCTGGATGATACATTTGACATCCTCCCACAACTCATCAGGTCTTTGCTCATTAGTGTTCAAGGGCTCAAACCTGTTCCTGAGATGGTTCTGAAATTCAGGTGGGATGAACTCAAAGTCATATTTTGGTTCCCATGGATTCGGTTTAATTTTCCTCAGCTTCAGCTTGAATTTGCATATGAGTAGCTGGTGGTCTGTTCCACAATCAGCTCCTGGCCTTGTTTTCACAGCTGATATTGAGCTTCTCCAGCGGTTTTTTTCCACAGATATAATTGATCTGATTCCTATGCACTACCTAAATGTCCATTATCAAGTGATTGAATAAACAAAATGTAGAGCATACATAAAAAAAACTAAAAACAAAAAACCCCACAAAGCCCATCAATATGTTGCCTACATGAGACACATCAAAAAATGGAAAGACAGATTCAAAATCAAAGGCTGGAAAAAAAAATACTAAGCAAATGGCATCCACAAAAAAGCAGGAGTGACAATAATAATCTTTGATAAAATAGATTTCAGAATAAAAACCACCAAAAAATAGGAGGGGCATTGCATATTGATTTAAGGCACAAGAGATCAAGAGGACATAATTTTGGTCAACATATATGCACCAAATGATAGACCTCCTAAATAATAAAACAATAGTTAACAGAATTGAAGAAAGAATGACAAGAGTCCAGAATGAAGGCTGCATAGTGGAATGTACTGGGGGGTGGAGCCTGGATTGTATACCAATGAAAGAATTTTACTTTTCAAAGAGAAGAGTGAACTGGGGAGGGAGGGTTGGGCAGGGAGAAAAATGCAGCAATGAATGAATGAAAGTCCAAAATCTCTGTAAACTTTAATTAAAATTAATAAATTTTTAAAAAGAGAATTGAAGAAAAAAACAGACAGCACCATAGTGGTAGGAGACTTCAACACACCACTATCACCAAAGGATAGATCAACTCAAAAGAAACTTAACAAAGATGCAGAAAAGCTAAACCATTACAATCAGCCAACTTGACCTTGTAGATGTATTCAAGGTACTGTACCCAACTAAAACTCAATTCACTTTCTTCTCAAGTACGTATGGCACATTCTCCAGAATCCATCACATATGAGGACACCAAGCAAACCTCAACAAATTAAAAAACATTGAAATAAAATAAATTATCTTCTCAGATCTACAGTCAAGATCTGTAGATTTGACTGTGTAGATTATAACAAACTGTGGCTGACTCTGAGAAGAATGGGAATCCCAGAACACTTGATCGTTCTAATGCGAAACTTATACTT